>NW_006800006.1:766621-807034 GCF_000485575.1 Poecilia formosa | reverse complement strand
ACACACACACACACACACACACACACACACACACACACACACACACACACACGCCCACACACACACACACACACCAGTCTTGAGATGATGGGTGTTTTTTATAAAACCAGAATTTTCCAAACAAAACATTCTTCTCTTCCTCCTCAACTACAGGCATCAGGTACAGACTCCAAGCTGGTGATGTGCGGCCTGACCTCCATCGGCCACGCCATCGCAGACACAGAGGACAGGGGCTTACTCAGCATCTGCGGCTTTGACCTCGGAGCGTTCAGCGTCATCCGGAACCTCGCTCTCGACCTTATCTGACCTGACCCGACCCCATCCAATCCAACAAAATCCGAGTTTCAGACACGCAGTGTTCTGGAGTAACTAATCTCCCTCTCAAAGGAAAAAAGAAAGAAAGAAAGAAAGAAAAAAAAATACTGACACTTACAATTCCAAATTTTTGTATTCCGTTCTGACAAAGCGTCCAGCAGGCTGGACGGTTCTCCAGCGGCGTCACAAGGTGCCGATACAGGGTATGGTTCGTGTGGCGCGACTACGCAGCAGGCCAGTTCTGGTTCTGGTTCTGGTTCTGGTTCTGGGTAAGACACTAACATCTCTCATTTCCAGCCAGAAGATGAAGTCATAACGTTGGGTTATTTTAAGGTGGTTTCTTGTAGTTTTTTTTATTACTCTGGTAGCAGGCTTGAGGTAAAGTAGGTGAATTCTGAAGCTGGAACTAATTTTATGTAGTATGTTTATAAATTATTAACCGATCTGTGGAAATGAAGATGAGAGGACAAGAGGAACCACCAAAAAGTCCACAGGATAACTCTGTTCTGTGTAATTTTTATGATTTATTTAGTTTTTATTTGAATACTAACACTAGTTTCATTTTAGAATGTTTTAGATTTATTCCTGTTTAGCCTCTCGATCACTTTTGTTATATCAGAGTAGTCTCTCTCTCTCTGTCGATCTACTGTCCTGATTAAAAGTTTACATCCACTCATCAGGCACATAAATGCCACAATAATTTAGAGCTTTTATTGTTTTATTTCAATCTGTTGGAATGACTGTGTTTATAAAAACAACAATTAAGTGCACAAGTTTGAATGTAACGCGGATTATCTTTAATCCACATGGTCCGTAGCACATATAATCTGCATTTACAAACAAATATTACTGGTTGCTTTTTTTCCCTTGGTCTCTGTAATTTTGATGCGATGTGGATTAGGAAAAAAAAATCACAATATTCACATTTTATTTAAACTTAACGATCCAGTTCTTGTTTTAAACATCTCCTGACAACATGCTGTATAATCAATCCACTCTGGAAAAAACAATGGTTTAAACGCATCGATGAAACACTAAAGTTGAAGATATTCAAACCTGTGATGGTGGATGTCAAGTTCCGACTGGCACTGTACGTCAGGGTGTTCCCTTTGAAATGGGATAACCTGTTTTTTTTTGGAGGACTGTTTTGGGGTTTTTTTTGTTTTGTTTTGTTTTTTTCTGAGCAACAAAATTATGCAAATGTCAAGGACTTCAACAGATTTTGGTGAAAGTTGAGATAAATTGGCTCAGTTTCTCGTTTTAGTCAAAAATCTATGCATCGCCATTCGGTAGGGCTGCACTGATTGCAGGTTTCTGGCCGATCAACCAATATTTATAAAGCCTGATTCCAGTTTTGACTGTTTGTTTGTTTGTTTGTTTTTTTGTTTGTTTTTTTGTTTGTTTTTTTGTCTAAAAGTTGGCAAAATATAGTGTAAAAATCACTTAAGTTGGCAACAGCTTGGTGACTGCTGTTTACCCCGCATGTTCCGATGTGACCTTGTGGGCGGGTCAGTCCGGTCTCACTATAGAACAAAACGGGACAGTGGTTCGTTTTCACGTCTTAACAGATGAAATCAGGTAGATGAAATCAGTTTCAGGTACAAGTATCGGCCGATCGCCTAAAATGAAGTTAACTTGGGCCGATTTCTTGGTGCACCCCTACAACTAGAACAGTACTGCATCATGTTAAGATTAATTGTAGCTGGGTAAGAAGAACTGTTCACCATGACTGATTCTGCTAAAGTTGCACTGCTGTATCTTTAATTTATTTGCAAAAACTAACAACTGCAACTATTGTGGAATGAATCAAATCGAATATACCTTTTGAAGTCATGAAATTGTTTAGATTTAAGCAATCCGATTTCTATTTCACCATTAACTGATCCCACCATGCTCACTGTGTCGGTAGCAGAAGCATTCAAACTGTAGTAATTACAGACGTCGCTCACTAAACTCGTCAATCATCCCGGTGTGGTCGGCTGTATAACACGATTCTCAACCCTTGAACTGTCAAGGCAATATTTACTTTCTTTCCATATAGACTTAACCTGTAAAAGTCTGACGTAACTGTTCCATAACTACTGTCGCTACGGCATCTGTAGTCTTCACAGGAGAGAGTAGAATTGAGGTGGTGTTGTTCACGAGAGTTTCTCCACTGTGGTTCACTTCTTTTCCCGCCATTTTGTCTGTTATTTGACTTGTTACATGAGCATTTTGATTGTAGTGGCAACGTAATCCCATCCCTAATAAACATTTATGCTGCTCTTGAAACCCTGTGTTCATGTCTGATGAATCTCTGCCGTAAAGAGTTGCCAACTTTTGAGAGGAGCTGTGAAGTAAGACGGTGGAAGTTGATATTTAGCGAAATTTAAAGATGTTACTGAATGAAGAGAACAAAGTGGCTGAGTTAAGAATTGGTTGCTCTTGCTCTTAGGCCATGATTTGGAACTGGAAAATGGTTTATTTCAGAGGTAAAGACAACCAAAAGGACGAGGCACCTGGCACAAGCGGACAAAATGATCTTCCTGCGTACAGTGACTCAATTCCTTAGAAATACGATGAGGAACTTCCTCACCCAGAGAAAGCCTTGCACTGCAGGTGCTTCTACAATCCATAGAGATAAATCAGTTGAGATGATTCTGGCACCTGGTCAGGATGTCTCCTGGACACCTCATTTTGGTGGTTTTGGTCATATCAATTTCCAAGGGAGCAGACCCAAAAGACATGGGAGGGCATATACCCTTTGTAATCCTCTATTAACCCCCAAATCCCACTGACTTGATCTGGGATAAGCTAAAGACAAGAAATGGTTGAGAGCGAGTGAAGCAATGCTTTTAAGACACTAAGACCAATTGGTAGGGAACATATCTACCATTTGAAATCCTCTTGGGATTCCTCAAGGTACAAAGTGTCCTCTAAGCGATTCATCAGTGACTGTGCTGGTACAAATAATGACATCAGCATGTAATATTTGAATGGAACAGGCATGACTTAAATTAAAACAGCCCAACCAGATATATTTAGATCATCCAGAGCATCCCGACCAGATGAATCACTGTATGATCCAGAGGCAGGACTCCCTCACACTGCAAGCACTTGCAGAGTGATCATGACCTCAGAGAGAATTGCCTATGTCCCACTGTGCTTTCTTTGTCACAAACAGCACTGTGTATGAGAACTTTGGTTTGAGTGAAGATACTTTAATGTGTGGAGTGAGATATATGTGAACAAAGTGAGAAATAAAGAAGCTTGATTCTCAATTCAGAAAAGTGGAAGTTGGAAATTTTGCGTTTAGATGCATATCTCGGATAAACCTATGCGCTTCCAGGTTGTAATTAAATTAGAAAAACATAGTTTATATCCAAATGCATCTGCATTTAGATTTTGCGTCATTAGTAGCTTGTGGGAAGCCTACCTGGCTCGTAAAAAATATGTATATTTTGGATCAGGCAACTTGCGAGGCCGCTTGATGTTGATATGTGGGGGGCCTCGTAAACATACTACATGAAGGCGAGTGAAGATGGCGGATGTGTTGAGCGTTCTTCGTCAGTATAATATCCAGAAAAAGGAAATCGTCGCTAAAGGGGATGAGGTGATATTCGGAGAGTTCTCCTGGCCGAAAAATGTGAAGACAAACTACATAATCTGGGGGTATGTCACCACACTAAACACGTTTAAACCTCTTTTCTCCCAGGCCTGTAACTCCCTCTCCGTAACGACGTAAAGCTCGCTAGCTACTTTGTGCTAAAATGCTAACACAACTCCTCTGTGGGCTCAGAACTTTAAGTTGCTGGTTGCTTTCGCATTATATTTCAGTAACTTGCACCAGAAATTATATTCCAGTTTAACTATTCATTTTTGGAGTAAATGCGTGGGTTTTGCACTTCCTTTGTATTCCTGTTATTTTAGGAGTGAACACACCAAACTTGTCCCAGTGAAGGGATGCTAAATTAGCGATGCCATCGAGCTCTGACTTGTTTCATAAAGTCGCGAGGACATGCTCGTCTTTTATTTTAATATTTGCCTATTATTCTATTTTGTAGTTTACTAAGGAAAATTTATCTTGCAAATATTCTGAACATAAAGCTATATATGTGGATTCACTAACTGTTGCTAGGTGTTAAGCAGAACTAGAACTTCATGCTTGTAGACCTGCGTAGATAACATATAATTGGCTTAATTGCTCATTTTATAAACTTTGCTCCTAATAGTGGCAATGTTTTTTCTTCCTCAGTACTGGCAAGGAGGGCCAACCTAAAGAGTACTATACTTTGGACTCCATTTTATTCTTGCTCAACAATGTGCATCTGCCGCATCCTTCGTATGTGCGGAGAGCTGCAGTAAGTGGAGCATTTAGCCAAAGCTTCTGGCATCTTTCGTTAGTTTCTCTCTAGCTGTGTACAGCGTCTCTGTTCCTGACATGTCTGCATGTTAATTATAGACAGAGAACATCCCTGTGGTCAGACGACCGGATCGAAAAGGATTGCTGTCCTACCTCAATGGCGAGAGTTGTAAGTAGCATGTGTAATAAGTCACTTTCATCCACCCTCAGCCGGGATGTTCAGTTTTGTTTTCTTTTGTTGTTTTTTGTATAGTTGGGAAGTCCTATGCAAAGGAGAACAAATTTACTCATGTTCCATAGTCTGTCGCTGGAAAGTCCACTCTACGTTTCCAGTTGTTGAGCTTTTCTTAACAAACACTGACGGACTGCGTAGCTTGGAATTGCCTCCAGAATAACACAACGTCTTAATACATGCAACCTGAAATGGAAATATTAAGCTCTCAATGCACCTATTAATGTATTCTTTGTCCTTGGAAACAACAATAATGAGGAGTGTGTTTTGTAAATGTGACTGGCAAAACCATGAACAAGTTTGCTTTGGCAGGTGGTTGGAGTTATTTACGGATTCGGAAAGTGTGGATGCTAAAGTTTGTTTTCTTTCAGCTCGACATAATTTATTTTATTTCAGGTGTTGTAGATGCAGTTAGTGAGCGTGGGGTGCACCGCTGCTCACCGCCTCGTTACTGTTAGGCCCCCAGGCCGGGCAGACCTAGATCTGGGTGCCGGTAGCATGCTGTGTATTGTAACAGCATTTTAAAAATAAAAGTTCTGCAACTCACCCAGAGAAATTGAAAAACATTCCTGCAAACATGAATTGCTTTGATCATATAAGTCGTGTTTTCTTTCCTCTGGTATCTCTAGCTTTCCTGTACAGTAACCCGGTCTTAAGCCACTTATCTGTTATTATTTTTAAACACAATCCTTTGGTAAGCTAACAGTATGCATCACACTTTGACCTCACATCACGGCAAATAGTCATTTACATGCAGTACCTTGCAGACCACTAGTTTGAGAAAGACTGATGTATATTGACCGCAATGGTCACATCGCAAAGACATGAATAATTGTTAGCTAATACATTTCAAGCATTAGGAACTTGAATTTTTCATGCTTATTTAATATTTGGCCAGAGTCTCACACCAGTAGATGCAAATGACATTGATCAAATGCTAAAGGACACGGTGATGGAAGCACAGATGAAAGAGGAAAAGAAGAAAATGAGCTTATATTCAGCAACTGATATCATTAAATATTGGGATATTTATATTTTGCAGCCTTAACAATAAGTAGATTTCCCAAATATAAACATGTAACATAAAAGAAGGTAAAATCAGTGCAGGTTAATTGTCAACAAGCTGGCAGGATCTGATCTTCCTGTGCAGTTTGGGTAGTTCTGCATAGGGCTGGGAGATATGGCCCAAAAATAAAAGCAGATTCATTTTGGCATAATGAGATTTGACTTCTGATTTTAATCGCTTTTTTTGTTAACCTTGCGTTTGTTTCCTAGAAAATAAAAATTGCAAATAACAAAAAATATTTTTCAAAACTTGTTTTTATTTCAGTCATCTCTTCTGTGAGATGGCCTGAATATCAGATCTAAACTAATATAAGCTGTAAAACACTGGTTGGTTAAAACATCCAAGAGTGTGAATACTTTTACCGGCACCCCTTCAGCAGCCTTAAGGAGCCGTCATAGCGGTCTGTGGCCTCTAGGTGTCTCTAAAACACACTGAGTGCCAAGAAGCAGATTTTTCCACATCTCCACAAAGCTCAGTGATCTGTCGAATGTTCCTGCTTGTGTCACCAGTTTGATGAGGAACTCTTTGATTGTCCAGTAGAGGTAAAACTTGACCTGCTGTAATGAACAACACACTTCTGTTCCTCTACAGCCACATCGACGAGCATCGACAGAAGCGCACCAATAGAAATAGGGCTTCAAAGGCCAACACAAGGTATGCTTATAGCAGCTTTTTTCTTCTTATTATTATTAAAAATTATGTGGTGGTGCCTGTAAAGATTTCTGCTATTAATTTGTCTGAACTTCAGTTTGAGCTTTTTCCAATTGTCTGTACATTGAATTTCTGGTGATAAAACTCGTCTCTTTTTCCTCTCCAAGTTAAAAGAGCAGCTGATGAAGTTTCTTCTGAAGCCAAGAAACCAAGGATTGAGGTAACTGAGGCAAATTGATGAGTTTCAACCATGTGGGTTTATGAAAAGTAACAAATTGCCTGCAGATTAACAAGTTCAAATGTTATTAAAAATAAATAAATACATTTAGAGCTTTTTTGTGTAGTGAAATAAATTCTGTTAGCTTTAATTGGTCCTGACCTCTGGTGGAGGCATATTACTTCAGAATTTGATAAAACAAATCATTTAATAGTAAAATATAATCATTTTTAATAAGGAGGCAGTTTTTTTTCTTTATTTCTAAAACAGGTATTTGGATTAGTCTTTGATGCAACAAAGACACTAAACTAAAACATTTCATGTAATAGAAAAACTGACTAAATTAGAACCACTAACTAGTAAAACACATAGTCTAAATTTTTTTTCTTGTGTTTTTTCCCACAATAATAATGGGAAACATTTAAATTAAAATAAGCTTCCTGCACTTTCTATGTCTTGCACACAAGATCCAGGTAGCAAACTTGGAACAAAATCATTCAAATTTCAACGAATTCATTTCACGTTTCCATCTCTGTTTTCCAAACCTGTGGTGACACGCAATGAAAAACGTTTTTTATTTTGTAGCATTGAATTAAATGAAACTAAACTCAATGTGGTTGAACACATTCCTGGTCCTGCTGAAATGTGGCACGACTTTAATCTGTTTCTCTGTGTTCCGTTTTATTTTTTTCCATGTGAAATCAGATAAATTAATGCTAATACCAGTTCCCTGTCTCAGCCTTCCTACTCTTCTTATTTTGTTCTTTTTTATGTCAGTTTCCTGCACATTTATTAATAGTTTGTTGTGTTTGCTGCTTTGAAAAGTAACTACTTACAATCATAATTACACCCCATTGAAACAGGAATTTATATTGATGCTAATTAAATGTTGACGCTTTAAGTGATTTCCTTTTTTTAATTACTCTTATTTTTTTTATCAATTCAGGGTGTCAATACAAATTACAGCTATGATTTTATTTAAATAAAAATGGATCTTTCTGCTATACCTGAAAATAATTTAAAAAAATAGTCATTTGTGTTATCTGTATTAAAAGATGTAAACATTTTAAGGTTTTATTTTCTTTTTAAAAGTGAATAATACCTTGTGTATAGCTACATTTCTCATCTGGAAAAGGCAGTTTATTTATTTTTACGGCAGCCTGTTTTATATTCAAAGGTTCAGATTTAATGTCTTCAGTGTGTTAAATTGTTCAAGTACCGTATTTGAGGCTTCGTCCATCCATAGTTTGTTTATTTTTCATGACATCATCATGTTTGTTTACATACAGGCAACAAAATACAAACAACAAAATATTAATATTTTCTTCACAACATAAAGTAAGAACCTAAAGAGCTTTATTAATTTAATATAAGGTGCATCAGCAAGAAAATTAAGTCATGTTTTTAATTTAGAGTAAGCATGATTTATTGTGTTGTCTTTCGTAGCATTTTAAGAGATCACGTATTCAGATGTTTGTACACCTCCGGTTTTTTGATAAAATACTTATTTAAATGTTTTCCTATTTAGACAAATGAAATGAAGTAAATATAAATCCTTATTGTTGACCTTCAGGATGCAGAACGTGTGCGTCTGGACAAGGAGCGCCTGGCCGCCCGTCTGGAGGGCCACAAAGAGGGCATCGTGCAGACGGACCAGATCAGGTACAAAACCAAGATTTCTCTGTCAAAACGTTTATTAGATTATAATGAACTTAAAAAAAGTCACATTATTTAGAATGCTGCCTTCCAGAAAACCTGACGTTTTATTTGTTTTTTTTCTCCCCACTCTTCGCCCAGATCTCTGTCCGAAGCCATGTCTGTGGAGAAAATCGCTGCCATCAAAGCCAAGATTATGGCCAAGAAACGCTCAACCATCAAAACGGACCTGGACGATGACATCACGCTGAAGCAGAGGAGCTTCGTGGACGCAGAGGTGGACGTCACCAGGGACATCGTCAGCCGGGAGCGGGTCTGGAGGACCAGGACCACCATCCTCCAGAGCACCGGGAAGGTCAGAACCACGACCTCACACGGCCCGCCCGACAAATCCCAACCGCACTCACATGCAACATGACCGCCAGCTTGGATCCTATAAAGGATTCAGCTGATAAACATGAACTTTCTCTTCCTATAGGCTCACCGTTTCAACTCATTATATCTGCTAGTTCCTCGGGAGAATAATAAAAGTGACAGACATTACTCTTGAGTCAAAGAGACCTACTGAACGATAAGCATTCAAAGCAAAGAGACGTAGCAGAACTGTTTGTTCTGCTGCATCAGTATTATGTAATATCCACACAGGGAAGTTGACAGCAGCTTCACATATGCTGCAGTGATAAATGGCCGATTCCGCCCACGCTGACAGAGCCACGCTGAGAGGAGCTGCACAAGATCAGGGAAAAAGTCCAAAACAACTCAGTTTTAGCCACTAGATGGCGGCAAAAACTGAAGTCTCAGCTTTAACTGACAGGCTTATCTTGAAGTTTAATAAACAATCTTGTTAAAACTGTTCAACAGTTTTTATAAACTGTTTATTAAAGCAGAGTGTTTTAAATCAACTAGAGCTTATTTTAGCATCTGTAGACATGCAGGTTATTTTCAGTTGAATTTCTCAGTTGGCTCCTGGATAGAAATCTGACCTTTGGTTTAATGGCTTTTTCCAAGTTGTTTTTAGCTCTTTTAAACAATAAAACTCAGAATTTCTTGAAGAAGGAATGTTTTCTTTAAACACTCTTTAGAGTATAGATTACAAGCTCCCATATTAAAATTCAACTTCTTTCCCTAGTCATTGATAATTTAAGTGTTTTATGTAGCACACTAAAACCACAAATATTTAATAAACTGAAACTTCAGTTTCTTAAAATAATGGTTTATATCATAGTGAAACATGGGTTTATAAACTGGCCCTTTTATTTACACTCTGAACTTGTATACCTCTAGTAATAAATGTTTAGTTCTTTACTTGCTGATGTGTTTTTCAATGAATAGCTCTTGAATATTCAACATTTTGTATGATTACATGTTCATTTACATGTTTAATTATTGTGTGTGTTTTACAGAACTTCTCGAAGAACATCTTTGCCATCCTTCAGTCGGTGAAAGCCAGAGAAGAAGGACGAGCACCAGAGCAGAGACCAGCACAGAACACTACCCAAGTGGTAAACATGTTTTTATCTCTTCTGTTGAGCAGTACGAAGCTCCCTCGTTGTAAAGGTTCATTGAAACTTCATGAGAATTCAGTCCGAATAAATTAAAACGGCTGCATGTGGAAGTGAAAGTGCGGTTTCTGTTGGTGCAGGACCCGTCTTTGAGGAACAAGCAGCCCGTCCCGGCTGCCTACAACAGATACGATCAGGAGCGATTCAAAGGAAAAGAAGGTGACTTTGCTTCATGGTTCTAATTCTATAAAATCAGTCTTTTTTTAGACTGAGGAGAGTATTTCTTTAGAAAAGCCAAATGTCATTTGCAGTACAAAATAGAACAATTTTGGCCAATTCTGCCCCATCTACTGGAGTCTTATTTATATCCATCACACCATTAATAATGATTGTCAAAGCAGCTAATAAAGGTTCCCAAGGCAGGTACAGATTGAGTCATAATCCCATGTTGTGTGTCTTGTTTTTATGCAAAAGGTCTATATTAGGGCTGTTGTAAATTATTATTTCAGTAATCGAGTATTCTGTGGATTAGTCTGAAAATCAGGTAATTAAATAAAAAAAATTGATAAAGTAAAATATTGGTAAAAACTGCCATAACAGCAGTCTTAATATCAGATATCGACATCGGCCCAAAGCTTCATATTTGTGCATCCCCAACAATTACTTTTCTGTATTTTAGAAAATTAATAATGATGGCTCACTTTTTAAGTTAACCTGGACAAAAATGATGAACTTTGCCTGGTGGGGGCACCAGTGCAGCCTGGAGGCCCGCCAGGCTTATAATACACTGAAACCCTCCTTTAGGAAAACAACCATAAATCAGTATTTTAGTTTCTTACATTGTGTGTTCATAACCTGCAGCTCATTACCCTTTCTTACTTTGTAGAAACGGAGGGTTTCAAAATCGACACCATGGGCACCTACCACGGCATGACCCTGAAGTCAGTGACGGTAAGAACAGCTTCTGGATCCGGTCACAAAGTCTCATGAAGAGGTTTTTCCACCTGAAGGGTTTCAGTGCTGAAACAGGGCTGATGATTGAGGCCGGAGAGCCTTGGCACATTGTTACAAGAAATGTGAAATGTTTAACTTTATTCAGGGTTTCCGTGCAGTAGTAAATTGTATTAGCTTAAATTAGGTCTTGTTAAGGTTTGTAAGAGGTAGTAAAAGGTTCAAAATATTTTTAATACTCCATTGATGCTCACTTATTGTTTTAAGTTCGTTTTACTAAAATCTGTATGAAAAATTATAACTGCTGTACTGGCAGAACCTGAGCTGTAACTGATAGACTCCAACCTGCTGTGCGCATGCGTTGTGTTTTAACCGCCTAACCTGTTGAGACTAGCTAGTTATTTTGCGCTTTGCCGTGGGGAAATATAAGTTTTCACAACTTTGGCTCAATGATCCGAGATTCAAAGACGAGGAATGAGCGAAAAGCATTTTGTAAAGTATGCAGGAAAAAATCTAAACTTGATCTGGATTGACGTGATGGTGATCAAATCAGACCGACCGGAGCATCCACCATTCATCAGCAGCGGATTCCTGCGCAGGTTGAGGCTCCACCGTGGAGCAGATTCCCGTTTTGTGAAGCGATGTAACTTGAAGCTCAGCTATGAGCTAAAGTTTTACCAGCGGTGCGACGGGAGCTGCAGACAGGCAGCTGACTTTGTTGACTCTAAAGCCAGCGCTCAGAGCTGAGCTGCTCTGAACACTGCTGCAGCTAAAGTAAGTTAAATTACAACAACTGCACTGCTAACAGATTGCAGTGTGAACAAACTCAAAAGTGAAAATTCCACTGCATTTGTAGGAAAAGTGGTAGAACTTTTACGTACAAGTTTATCATCCATCATTAGCTGATAACGTTTAGACACGTTTCATGTTATGTTATTGTTTACATCCGGAAATTTCGCGAAGGCATAAAGACGATTCTTTTCCTCGCCATCCGTAGCCGTGGTAGAACGGTTCTGTTAACTAAATCAAACCTTCTTAATTTAGAGCAGTGCCATAGCAAAGGGAAAATAACTCAGAAAACCCATCAAAGAACCACCCAATCCCCACCCCTCACTTTCTGTGTCAGCTAGCTACCCGCAGACTCGTTACCATAGCAACAAACAGCTCCACTATATGTATGAGGGTTCAACACCTGTATAAACCCTGTTATTGCCATTCATTAGTGCTGCCAACAGAAGCCCTTATACCACCAGCCTAATATTTAACCAACAGGTATCTGATTTATTCATGGCATTGCTCCAAGAAGAGATTAAACTGAGTTACAGCTGGATTTATTACTACCATCTAATGAAGTCAACCCTTTAAAATGTCAAATTATTCCACTTAGGACTCGAACAGAATATTTTTATACAGTTTTAGCAACATGAACTGCAGATGTTTATTTATATTTTATATGTATTCTTTTTTTTCTTTTTGTCATAGTAAACCATACATATTTTTTCATTGGGGGTGCGGAGCCAAATTTCTAAAATATTTGGTGCATATTTTTCTCTCATTATTTATGTTTAATGTGTTGGTTTTACTTTTAACTGGTTCATCTCACCCTTCAATCAGTTTGGCTGAAATAACATCAGTTTTTGGCGTCGGAGTGAACCAAAAAAACATTCCAATGTGTTGCTAAGCAAAAGCTCTCTATAATGATTCCTGCTGGTCTTGTCATTTTGTATTTTCTGTGACATCTTTCACTATTCTGGAACTGGGTGATAATACAGCCAGATGGCTGAGCTGTGATTGGTTAGGTTCAGTCTCACCTTCCACTACCTCAGGGGTCCCCAAACTACGGCCCGCGGGCCGGATCCGGCCCGCCACCTCATTTGGTCCGGCCCCCTGAACAATACTGGATCCGGCCCGCCTGCTCATACCAGAGAGCATTCAGTGTTTTTTTTCATATATTGTATTTTCCGGTTTATATGTGGATTTTTCTTCAACCACCAGGGGGCTTTTGAGCAAATGTGAAACTTAGTTTCCCTCAATGGAATATATACTCGTCAGTCCCAGTCACCGTTTCACTCACGGTTTTTTCCATTTGCATTCTGGGTAAAAATCTATCTAAAAACGCGAATATGTCGTCGACCGTAACCCTGCTGCGCCCCCCCCATCCCCAGCTCGACAGTTTCAAAGACCCCCCACCCCCGCTCGACAGACCGGCCCCCGACCACAAAAGGGAACACTTATGTGGCCCTCGCAGGAAAAAGTTTGGGGACCCCTGCACTACCTGCTCACTTTTTTTCCCCTAAAGTTGCTTTTGAGATGCTTTGGTTGTTGTGTTGGAAATGTTTATTTGCTTCAGATTATCAAACTCGACAGCAGAGTTAACATTTTACAGAGACGTTTCATCTGCACGCTTGTTCATTTCACCCTTTATTTTTCATGACACAGCACCGTGTACATGGACGTTCTGCTGGGAATCAGCCCAGTAGAAACGATATTAGTTGAAAAATGGCAACAGTTTCACAGGATTTTATCAGGTTTTACACACTATGTTTGTTTTATATCATAGCAAGTAAGGTTTGTTCACAGATGAGAATCATTTGAGTATTGAGCAGGAGGTTTTAAATGGACCCATCAGTAGCTGCGCTTCCATTACAAATATTCGCAAAAGTCTGTCAATATTCCACCTTTGTCCAAAAAGAAACAAACCATTTTTCAATTGTGAAGTTTCCATCAACATAAACACAATTAAAATCACACATGAATAACTTTGTTCACACGATAAGGGTAACGGTCAATGGTAACAGCTACTGTTTCAGTAAATGCGCCTGCTTGTCCCGGAGTCTGGAGTGGGCCCTGCTCGTCCTCTCCTTCAGCGTGCCGATGCAGGCGTTGTGCTTGTTGCTCTGAAGGTGATGCCAGTACTTGAGCAGCTCGTTGGGATGGAAACCGTGCGACGTTATCAGGTGGCTGTACTTGCAGCTGGAGTATGACACCCGCCAGTGGTTGAACAGGAAGCCGTTGGGCGGAGGCGTGGGCTCGATCTGCAGCTCGGCCAGGCAGATCCCCACATACACATCCTCCAGGTGCAGGAGGCGGACGCTCAGTGACATCCGGTAGATTTTCTCAGCCAGGTCCCCAGAGAAGACGTACCCTGTCCCGGAGCAGAAGGTGGGGTACCTTTCACCAGGGTAGAGCTCGGGGGGCATGTACCACTTGCTATTTTTGTTCCGGTTAGGTGCGAAGCCTCTCATGTTGTTGCCTGTGAAGTAGCTCTTCCTGGGCTTCAGATCTGGCCGCAGCAGCTTGTAGACGAGGTACTCCGTGTTGACGAACATGTCGCTGTCGGTTTTCATCACGTAGCTCGCTGTCGGACAGTGCGTCGCCACCCAGTTCATTCCCATCAGAGTCTTTATCGTCAGGTTTTTATAGGAATCCAGGAAGTCCTGCTGGATGATGTCGTGATGCCTCCGGCTTTCTGCCTCCAGCATCTTCTGCTGCAGAAGTCCCAACTCCCCATCTTTCTTCCCCAGCAGAAACAGTCGGATAAATCCCAAGGAAGGGAAAACGCTCTCGTTCCCCCAAGTCTGCCGGATGGCGTTCCTCGCTTCCACCTGACGAGCTTCGGTGGCAATTAGCAGGATGAGAAACGGGGCAAGTTTGCTCTGTTGGCATTTATCCGGCTCGTTGATGATATAAGGGAAAGGTCCGTGGGTCAGAGTAGCATTAAGAGCTCCCATTTGGCTCTGGCTGCTGTTGCCTGTCAAATTACCCTCAAAGCCGGCGTCGCCATGATGAAAAGAAACGCTGATGTTGGCATTGGTCGTCAACGTTCCCTGGGGAACGATCACGAACCTCCACGCTGAGTGCGCAGTGCTGCCGTTCCATTTGCTCCTAGCGGTTTGAAGCACTATGCCTCCGTACACCACAGGGTAGCCCCTCCACCACGGGATCCCAGAGAGCTTGGGGAGCCACACTTGGTGGACCAGAAACACGAAGAATCCCAGCAGAGAGAGGAGATAGAGAAGCTTGGCTGTGTGCGTACAACAGTGGCGCCGTTTCCACTGCATTGTTCTGATCACAGAAGTGAAGAGTTTGTGTCAGGTTGTTCACTCTGCAGTATTAACTTGCATATGTGGCCACACCAAGAGATTACCTAAGAAATAAGAGAATGATTGTATGAATAGGTACAGAAAGAGAAGTAACAGTTGTGTTGATACTTAGAAATATTTCAAAGTATAGAAGCACTGGATTATTTTGGATTCAAAAATGAGACCATCACATTTCAGACCATTTACGTGAACGTGAACCGCAGCAGCTGAAAATGTTGCAATTTTGGTTCCCTCGTTATTCAGCATCCAGTTGTCATCAGAAACTTTTAAAATGTTGCCAAAATAAAGTGAACCAGGCATGTTTCCGTCTATTGGTTTGAAGCCAATCAACTCGGTTACACAAAATGTGATGTCAACATTACTCATGGTCGTAATAATCAGGAAGTAGAGGTTGCAAACTAGCATGGACCACACATCTCACAAAAATGGAGAGAGCTTTTCAGTAATGTCTTATTATTCTGTCATGTATTGGTCATGTTACATGCTGTCCATGGACATGGAGAAAGAAATGCAACGCTAACGCACGCCAACATTAAAAGCAGCTACTTATGTAAATATGAGGTAAATGTTCGCTTTGTCAGAACTTATTCAGCAGATGTGTTTCCGCCTCCTCTTAAGCATGTTGACTCTTTTAGAAAAGCCAAAAACCATCTCAAGTGAACGTAAAAACCTTTTTGCAAAGTTATTTTGAATTTCCATCAACCTTTTCAAATGCAACTGTTGAAGATGCTCTTAAAAAACATTGATAGAAAAACTGATGATGACGAACCAGTTAAGTCTAGAATTTCTTTCCTGGTGCAACTAATTAGGATTACCCTCCTAATTAGTTGCATCTGTTAGAAAGTACGAAAGTCAAACATCTTTTATTCATCTTCTAAATTTTAGGTTGTGTTTCCCAGAAAAACTCCTAAATTACCTCTAAGTTAGGTCTTAAACTTGCACATTTCTTCATTCTTTGCTTCTTCCCTTGCCTTACTACTTTATTACTGTTTGACAAAACCACAAAGCCCTTGATGTACAACAGGAAACGGCCTCGTTGGAACGAATTTAGAAACCGTCAGCTTTCTCGTTAACCGCTGAAAATAAGTTATCTTAAAAGTGAACTGTAATAGTTTACTTATAGCTATTTTTATTATTTACTTACAGCAACTTTTACTATGCAAAAGTCTAAATTTAAGGTTTAGCCTAAACTGGGGCTTTCTACTTTTTCAACTACTTTCAGTAGTTGGATAAGACTGCTTTGAAACTTCCTATGTTTGAAACTATCCAGTCAAATCAAATGCCAGAGCTGACAATCATCAACTCAAAAGGATAAAATCATATTTAAAAGGTAAGTTCTTAGCTCCCCTATATTATTAGACCTCAATCATTCATGTTCACATTGGTCTCTGAACAATTATTAAACCTGTTATCCCCAGCAAACACCAATGCTACAATGGGAGTAAATGTTAAAGGCTACTTGTGTTTTAAGTAAGATATGAAGTATTAATTTGCTTGTAAGGAATTATGAAGCAACATGGTTTTGGAGAACAGATTCAGTTCATCTTGTCATACAATACACAGAAATCTAAGAAGCTGTTTGTGGGTAAAGCGTGGATCCCAGATGAACTGGAATTGTTGAGTGAGCCGCTGTTTTAAACACGTCGGTCTATTTTAGCTGGACTAAATATGTAAGCCACATTGTTCCAGTCGAGAGCCACCGTCTGCTGCTCCACGGGTCTATCTACTGCTCAGATCCTAACATCAACCCCGAAGCCAGCAAAGCTTGAAAACAAAGAATATCTAGGTTTTTTTTTTTTTCCTGATCTGATCTTGTTTGGTAAAATGCTGATGCAAATGAAGAATGTGTGACTTGTGGTAAGCGGTTCTTTGGAGGCTTTTCTAACAGGGGTTACAGTTATCATCAGAATATCATCAAAGCTTTAGTTGTTGGACGCATTTCCTTTATGCTGCAGTGGTCACATTTGTTTTGTGATATCGGGGCCACTCTCTGCTTTTACTGAGGTTTTATCCACGCGTTGAAATAAAGATTGTATTTGTTTTGGTGAATAGTTGGAGCACTAATTTTAGCGCAGCCCAGAGGAGCGCGTAGTCATCGCTCCATGAGTCACCCTTAACGGTTCTTACTCATCCCAGCTCGGCTCAGTGTTCTGTTCAGGCACCAAAGTTGTTGATCAGCTCGTGAACTCCTCTCACTCTTCACTGATGGAGAGACGATTGGATTTGTACAGTAGCCAAGTGTTCAGAAACACTTTCCTAGTGGAGATGATTAAAGATGTTAAGGAATCCAGTTCTTGATCTATGTCACTTAAGGAGTTTTGGGTAGAACAATTTTTCCAAATATTTTTTTAATCTTAATTCCACACTGCTCTGAGTGTCGTATTGTTTCAACAGCTGTTTTATTTTTTCTAAGCCTGTGAGTTCACAATTAGCCGATTACTGCCTAGTTCACAATTATTTTAATAATCAGTTCATAACAAATTAATCAAATTAAATTACTGATAAATGTTCACAGATGTAACTTTGAATGCTGTGAATTATCTACTGTTGTTGATGTAACAGAAGTTACTGTTGGCCAGCCTGAAGAACAAATGAGTCTAACCATGCAGGAATATTGCAGAAGTAAAATATTAAAAACAAGTGTAATCTGAAATGTAATGGCTGGAATATCCCTTCACCAGATACACCAGATACTGGGGGAAAAAGGAAAAATAAAACTAAAAAAAAAAAAAAATTCAAAAAATATCACTTCAAAGCTCATAAAAAAAAACAAAAAGTAAAAAATCTATACAAATGGCATGTATTCATTAAAGTGACTGAACCAGTTAAATTCTAAATAGTTTGACTTAGCAGCAAATTCTGAGTATCAACTGAATTTCACACATCAATATGGAGAAGTACTTGGTGTTGTCAGTGATGCACACAAGCTGTTTACATCTAGCCGGGCATGGAAGGTGTCAGTGGACAACTTAAAGGGAAATGTGACTTTTATCATTTGACAAAATGATACTTTTGTTTAGGTAAAGCTACCAGCCACCTGCTTCTAGGTGAGAAACTACAATTCTACAGTGAATGTAGAAAGACAGTTGTCATATTGTTTACATTTTTTTAATAAAAGTATGTTCACTGGCTAAGGCATAGTTTCTAAGAGTATGTTACAAAAGTCCAGATTAGATTCAGATCTATCAAAAGGTTTACTATCTTGATGTGGCCCAAACACTGACCTGGAAATGCTAAGGAAATAATAAATCGTTTCTCCTTTAAGAAAACACCAAGAGTAACAGAGACCGACCCGATATGCAGAAATACGTCGCTGATTATTGTTAAATCACTCAACTCCTCCAGTTCTCTGGCCCCCTTGTGACACATTTGTGATTATAATCAGTAAGTGATTGTTTACCTTCATCTTTTATTCCTATTTTCACCTTTTTTGCACTTAAATTTAACTTAAAAAAAAAAGTGTCCTTTCCAGTAGTTTTTGTTTTGTTCTGCATGTTCTCTAGAGCGGTGGACATAAGTTAACTGATGTACTTTTGCAAACACTCCTAGTTTGGAAAGAAAAATTGGAATTTGGGCCCAAACTCTGATCATTGCATAACCAAGAACTTTTCCAAAGGAAGAAAAAAATAAAAGATGAATTTACGGTTCTTTCTAGCACATTTAATACAGATGACAGCAAATCCATTACTTGTAAAAGAAGTTAGGCAAAGTTATCTTCCAGTAAAATCCTGTTGGCTTACCAGAACTTTACTCTTAGTCTGATGGAGAGAAGTGTGTTGCTCAGAGCTAAAACCTACAGGGTGACTTTCTTATCTGTAGATCGCTTTGATAATTCCCCAAATGACTGTCTCTCTATGTGTATCATCACCAGCAGCAGCAGCCTGAAGCTGCGTGAGCTTTCACTTCTCATGTTTACTCATGTTAACAGAAGTAAACGGTTCTGTACTGAAAGGTTTCACCAGGACAGGGGGTTGTGAGAACTGAAGAGTTTTATCTCGTCTGCCGGAATCAAAACAGAGAAACAGAAATGTTTCCCTCTCAAGTCGACACACCCTTCACATCCTGTAGGCTCCGTTAAAAGCAGGTAATTCTCTAGTGGGCCACTGCAAGGTTTGCAAATCTCACCCCGTTGGTCTTTCCTCCCTTCTTATCCGTTGGTGAAAGAGCCGTGCGGCGCAGGCTCGGACGGCTCACATCCTCCCTCGTTTCGTCCAGAGCCCATGATGAACCCTCCTGTTTTCTCGCTGCAGCTCGGACCGATAGCTTTTCACCATCGCGCTATTCGGAGTGGGAAAACGTCGCGTTCAACCTGTCGTGTAGCCGCTGCTCTCTCCCCCCACACATCAGCTGAGCGTGCGTAAAGAGCTGGAGTGTTGCAATCTCTCCATCTGTCTTGATGCATTGTCCCCCCTCCCCATCCCCCTGAGGCTGGTTTCTGACGCTGCCGCGCTGCAGCTGCCTGTGGCCGGAGGAAGAAGAAGAAGGAGGAGGCTGTAGGTGACTGTTAGCTGCAGCCGCGGGTCCTTTTCACCGTAATAAAGTCGTGTAAATCAAAGCAGCAATGCTCGGACGGGCTTCATGTCTCTGTTCAGCTGCTCTTCCTCTTTCCATTCTCATGCTCCTCCACACTCTTTCTCTTTGATTCATGCATGCTGTCTTCTCTCCCTGCGATCTCTTTCCAGTCCTCTTGTTGTTTTTTTTCCTGCTCCTCTCTTGCCTCCCCTCATTCGGCAGCCTCTCACGCTCTGTTTTCTGGCTGCAAACAGCGGGGGAGGAAGAGGATGGCCAGGAGGAGCGTGAGGCAGCGCTGTCAGTTGTGCGTTTGTTCTGAGAGGCAGCTCCAGGCTTGGTGGCATTACGCTCTCCCAGCACGTCACGGCGTCTCTGCTGCTGTTGCTGGCTGCTCTGTTAAAGAGGGGAGGCGGGAGGCTGGGGGGCTGGGCTACTGACCTATTTGTATTCACACCCACTCCCCAGAAAGAAGAATAAAGTATGATCTGAATTTGGCATGCTGTGAAGGAAGAGGAGAGAATTCTGTCGACACTTTGAACACATTAGATTTCCTAAACGGATTTAAAGGTGGGGGGGGGGGACTTCTGGTTTCATTTTCTCACTTTGGCAACGATGGGCTGAGGACAGCTCAAACCTCTTACAGTCGGCATTCAGCTACTTGTGCTAATTTATCACTGGATGGCAATTCCAAACACATTACTAAAATGCTGTTTCCACCACACTTGTTTGCAGTGGCGCAAAAAGTGGGCGCTGCATAAGACGGGGCGACAAACATTGGCAGAAGGATGATTTCTTGTCTGCATTTTCTTTCTTTAAGCAGCTTTTTGTGTGTGTAAATGATTTGATAAGGAACAGAGACACTGATTAGGTGCCATTCCACTCCATCTCCTCTCCCGTCACTCGCCCACACACACACACACACACACACACAAACAATGATCTTACGTTTGTAGTGTGTTTGCATACACCTCAAGGTACATAGTTGCGACCCTACTTGTTTGCATTCTCTGAAAACCTTTGTGTTTTTAATATTACCATGTTGGCAAACAAGCGGCTAATGTTTTCCTATCAAGAATGAGGAGACAAAAAGTGTAAGAAGTGCAGAATTTAACACAGAATTTCTATATTTCTTAATGCCTAATGATAGAATCAGCAGTTAGTAGTTTGGAATGGACAATGTGATCGAGCAAAATAATTTAAAGAAATAAGGGAATAATGGAAAAACATGATTTTACAGTGGACCCCCAGTATTCTGGACTCTTACATCAAAGTCAACTGCAAAGAGCTAAAATCTATTAATACTTAATACCCTCTAAAAATGGTCATAGCTGCCTATTTTAATAGTTCAAACACCAAATATTACTTAATATGCATTAGCACTGCGACATAAGCTACCATCTAGTCCTCCTTATTTCTGCTATGGGGGATACAGCCAATCAGCATCAAGTATGACTTCTCCAAAATGTAGCTAGTTATCTATCCATCTAGTCATTGTAATATAGGTTGTCATAATAAGGAACATCTGATTCAACTCCACCACATTTCATTTAAGTCAATCTAGTTCAGCACAAGGTAATATATTCTGATTCAAATGCATTACCATTTAAATTTCAGGTAGTTGATCAAAATACTTCTTCCAGGTATGTTACAAGTCACATCATACAGCACATTACCGGTTACAGTGTCTGGTCTTTCCCCAAATATGTATTGAATGAAATCTAGAGTCTTGACCTTAAAAATGTCAAATCCTAACTAGACTGTGTGAAAAATGCTCTGGGAAAGTCCTGATTCATTTAAGTCAATGCCTTTTATGTGCTTGAAGACCCCAGACAGACAGAGTGCAATAAAATAACACATTATTTTATGACTGTGTCCCACATGCACATCAAGTCCTACCATCATTCTAAAATTAAACATCGAAACATGTTGCATGTTTTTCCTCACATTCTCTCCTCCCTTTAGGGATTTCCTGTCATTGCCTTGCTGCTGTGCGTGATTTTAATCTTAACAGGGAGTTTTATTTCATGGTGCTGCTGATGGAGCACCATCAGCAGCACCACCTATCAACTAGCCATCAACATCTGCTTGGCATAACAAATTCATTCTAATCCGTTTACGTTACCGTGAAAGTGCTGAGATTGTGCCGATGTTATCCTCTTACGGTCAGCTCCGAAGCGCCGCTGCCCGGCCTGCCCAGTGGTTCACAACATCGGGATTAGTCGGACAGGAGTGCTGCTCCTCTGAGATCAGCTTCATTTGAACTTTTGTAACTGCTGTGCTGGAGGAGAATCTAAACAGACGCTATGAAATATTCAGTCTGTTCGAGATTTGTCCTAATGAAACATGTCCTGAATCATTTATTTGAAGCACATGGGTGATTGCTGTAGAATTCACAGAACAGGCTGTAGTTCAAAGTTAAACCACAGGACGCTTGCTAGATTGAAATGTTGATTTAAAAAAAACGTATAACTTAGGATTGCTTAGGGCGCTTTCACGCCTGCACTGCATGCACCATTACTAGGTAAGTGAGTAGTTTGGCCACAGCAGAATCTGAAATTCACTTTTTAAAATTGGGGAAAGGAGGAGGGTGTTGAACTTTACTGCAGGCCTTGTATTGTCTAACATGCAGCTCTAATTTGTTGTCTCTTTCTGCCTTCCTTATTGTCATATTAGCAGCGTCATACAAAGGGTGATTGACAGTGCTTAGGCACCCCCGCCCCCCGGCTCTGATTGGTTGTTCCAAGCTAGCACTGATGGAAGGCAGAGGAGCTCAATTTCTTTTTTTCTACAGATTATCTGTCTTATACCATACTAAGCACTTTGAATTCCCTTGTTGCTGAAAATATAAATAAAATTACCTTACCTTACTGTCATGGCATAGCAACAGATTCAACATGTATGCAAAAAATTATATTTTTTATAAAAGTTTCATACTGCAACTTCAAAGGAAAAGCATATTTGTAAGCGTGGAAAACTATTCAGGAAAAAAAAAATTCTACTCCTTTTGGGATTAACTATAGATCTTGCCAAATTTCAGTTATATAATTTCCCTTTGGGATCAGTTAAATTTTTAAATTTGAAAGTATTTTTGAATTCTTGCTTTAGTTGAAGACATTAATTACTGTTCCTCCTTTTTCCATATTTATCATCACTCTGCTTCTGTGGCTCTTTTCTCTTTTGGTTCCCGACTCTCCTCCTCTTCCTGTTCTTGTCCTTCTCAGTTATATCTCTCTACTTTGTAACTTTGTTTTAAAAAAACAGCTTTGTTAACTCAGCAAAGACGGAGGTCATTAAACCATCTGCACTCTGTCGTCTCTCTTTCTCCCTCATCTGTCTCTACTTAATGTCTTTCCAGAATAATTATGTCTGCTGTAAATTAGCCAGTTTTTAGAAGTTCAGTCGTTCTTATGAAGGATTTATCCTGCCAAAGTTGGCAATAAAATAAAAACTGAATAAATGGCTTGATAAATGAATGTGGCAAATACTGCATCCAATAAATGGAGATTTAACTGGGGGGGAAAATGGCCACAACACAGAAGGCTGAAGTCGAACCACCGTTGTCTTGAATTTTTGAAGACTGATTCCTATCTTCAATGACGAAAATCAGAACAGAGCTCCATCACGTGCAGCTTGATGTTCATTAACACTCTGAGTTAATCGAGAGTACTGGAATTGATGACTAATAAAAATAATCTTCAAAAATGAGGCTTACCTGATGTGTGTGTAGTGGATCCAATAAAAAAAAGAAAACTGAAACAGACTGAATGTTTGCTTTGGTCTGAATCAGTTGAGTTTAACTTGTTGCTTTTTCAGGCAGGTTGTTTTCACACAAACCAAAACCCTGTCAAACCACATGAGAACATTCAGTCTTTCTGTTTTTTTATTGGAAGTAGGATTAATAATTACCATTTAAGACATGAACTTTAACATTGAGCTCCTTACAAAACGAGAACACGCACCCAAAGACATGCCTTCACATCAGTCATTAAAAACATCAGTCGGTTTGTCTGCTACTGGAAAGAACAACTCATTGACTTAATTATTCACATTTGAAACTTTTAATGTTTGAAAATCTGTGGAATTAAAGCTTTATTATGGCTCACAAGCACTCAGAGTTGTTGTTTTTTTCCTTCTTCTTGTGTGTGTGGCTGAACTCTTCTGAGTGGTTGGGTGGGTGCGTTGCGTTTATTTTTTGGCATCCTGCAGCGTACTGGATCCCTGTAAACATCTGCACTCCGAGCGCCGAGGCAGACGACTCCCAACCTTGAGACACTCGCTGCACGTCTCCTCTTCCTCTTCTCTCTCTCATTTCCTGTCTGATTACTGAAAACAAAGACCACTACAAGCCAACTGCATTATTTAATACTTGACATTTGAAAATGTTGGAAAAGAGTTTTCAACTGCTTTTAAGGGAAAATCTTATCCACCCAGCATGCCTTGTGTAAAGTTGTATAATTTCCCCTTGTGTTAAGTTATAGATGAACTATGTTCACACACACAGACACCTGCTGTCAGGGTTGCCAGATTGGACCAACAGTTTCCACCCACAAAACAATGCAAACCCACCGAACCCCAAAAATAATTCATGTTTAGCGCCAGACATGGTCATGTATAAATAATCTTGTCATTGCCTAAAAACCCTCCCTTTGTGAAAAACAACCCAAATTTAACAATCCACTCAAAGCTGAATGTGTTGAAAGTCTGGTAAATAAACCTGTAAATAAAACCTGCAAAACTGATTCAGATTACTTAGTTGAACTTTGCAGGCAAAACAAATCCCCTAAAAAAAGTGGGGGTTTGAAGAGGTCTAGTCAAAGTCTCAACTTAAAACTGGTTGAGCTGTGGGAAATCTAGACTTTTCTTTCCCCGTCTAAAAACTTTATTAATTAAAAGAAATGAGTAACTTATTGAAACTTCAGCAGTTCATGCTCATTTCTGAACCATCAGTGATCCTGACAGTCCATTCCCCCTCGCACTAAACTGAGCTCTTTAACTTCTTTACTCTTTTTTTTTTTTTTTTGAACCATCAGTGATCCTGACGGTCCGTTCCCCCTCACACTAAACTAAGCTCTTTAACTTCTCTACTCTTTTTTTTTTTTTTTTTTTTTTTTTTTTCCTAGCAAAAACATTTCTGTTTATCATGTTTACCTTTGCATATCTCAGACACAAGCCATACGTTGTTCAGCTGTGTGTAACCATGGAGTTTTTATTTTCTGTTTGAAGGAAGGAGCGTCAGCCCGGAAGGCCCAGACCCCGGCGCTGCAGCCAGTTCCCCGTCCAGGTCCGTATCCACTTAAAATCTTTACATATAAACATTCCAGTCTACTTTTTCCAATTATTATAAAATGACCTGCACTCCTGTAAAAGCGCATTAAACATGGTGTGGTTCTTAAAATGCTGGCTGTTTATAGCTGATAAAGACAGGAAAATTCTACATATTTGCTGCTTGCATTAACAGTCAGTCAGTTCAGGGAAGAGCTGTTTTTGAGATGAGATTGTTCTTATCTCAGTGACCTCAGTTTGGGTTTCACCTAAAGGGAACTTGGCTTCAGTCTCTGTAAATAGAAATGTGTTCTGTCTGGATAAAATTACAATTGGAGGGCCTTTGTGTTGTCAAGAGTTACGTGACCCAAGATGATGCTAAATGTTCAACATGTTTTGATTTATATTTTTTCTGAAAACTCTTTTTCTCATCTTTTTTTTTGTTTTGTTTTTTTTTTAGTTTCACAAGCCAGACCTCCACCAAATCAGAAGAAAGGTACACATCTGCTGCCCTTTATGTAAATACCAACTAACGTGATGCGTTCGCTGACCTTCTGTTCGTTTTGGACACTTTGTCTGCAGGATCCCGAACCCCCATCATCATCATCCCTGCTGCCACCACCTCCCTCATCACGATGCTCAATGCTAAAGATCTTCTCCAGGATTTGAAGTGAGAACAGTTTGTTTTGGATGCAATGTTTTTTTTTTTTTACCTTTATATTTCTAGTTTAGATAAAGTGGCTGACATATAACGGTACCCTTTATTTTCCTCCGACGTACCCCGGCATGTGTTTATTAATGATTAATTTTCCAAATTATGTTCCGATTAATTGTGTTTCTTTGTAAACAATAAAAAGCTCCTCCCAGAACTACCTTTAATCTTTAAGGATTAAAGATGGCTGAAATCTACAACATAAACCTGGGTGGATGTAAGATTCTCACGGAATAACATTCAGCTAAAAGTAGGGATACAAAATATCTCAGCTTTCACACCGATTTTAGTCAATGTTAGTGGATTCTTCTTTTATATCTGTCCAGTAAATATGCTTGAGTCGATGTTAACTGATGTTTATTTTATTTTATCGTTTTGCTGCAAACCAAGTATTACCAATATTCAAGTCAAGTTTATTTGCATAGCAACATTTCAGTTCCAAGTGCTTTACACTCTAAAAACTCAATACAGTTATTATGAAATGAGCAATAAACAGTATATTTTGTCAGATGTCATCATCAAGCAAATAAACATCAAATGTATGAATTAATATTCCCAGTTATTATTAATCAAAGGAATCTCTATAAACAGGTGGATTTTCAGACTTGATTTAAAGGAGCTCAGTGTTTCAGCTGTTGTTCAGTTTTCTGGAAGTTTGTTCCAGATTTGTGTTGCATAGAAGCTGAATGCTGCTTCTCCAGGAGACCTGAGAGGTTTGGAAGGTTGATATATCAACAGATCTTTAATGTACTGTGGTGCTGAGCTGTTCAGTGATTTATAAAGGTAACACTTTATTTGAAGAGGTGTGCATAAGACTCACATGACACTGTCATGAACATGACATAACATCTGTCATAAACATAAAGAAGTCTTTATGAATGTTTATTACAGTCGTCATGAGGTGTCATCCAGTAAATGACACTTTTAATACAAAGTTGCTCTAAAAGTCCAGTAAAAATGCCAAATTTGCATGATTTTGTAAATTATGATAATTTAATGCAACTTTTAGAGCAACTTTGCATTAAGTGTCATTATTTACTGGATGACACGTCATGACAACTGTAATAAACATTCATAAAGACTCCTTCATGTTCATGACAGATGTTATGTCATGTTTGTGACTGTTTCATGTCAGTCTTATGAACACCGCTTCAAATAAAGTGTTACCTTTATAAACTAACAGTGTTTTAAAGTCTATCCAAAAAAATCACAGATCTTTGGATACGATCCGACCCAACTGAATACTGAACCCAACTCTCCAGTTACTTCAGTAATATGTCAATGTCAGCAGTCTAATGCTGCATCACCGTGGTTCTTCCACAGTCTGTATTTATGTGGATGTCACTGAACACTTTGACGAGGGCAGTCTCAGCACTGTGGTGACCATGGAAACCAGTAGTGAACCGATACTGTGTATGAGCTGAACTCCAGGCACCAAAGGATTAGTACTCCTAGCCGGATGGACAACTAGCATCAACTAGATTTATCCTCAAACGGAGAGCCTGAATCCTTCAGCTCCCTGTTTCCAGGTTCATTACATCAGATGACAAGAAGAAGCAGGGCATCCAGCGGGACAACGAGGTTCTGCTTCAGAGGCGCAAAGACCAGATCCAGCCGGGCGGCGCCACACTGAGCGTCACCGTTCCCTACCGCGTCATCGACCAGCCACTGAAACTGGCACCACAGGACTGGTGAGCTGCTGCTTTTCATTCAGTCACTGTGAAGAGAGCTCTACATCAGCTCTGTTTCAGGCTTTGGAAGTAAATCACAGTCCAGTTGTTGAACAGTCTCAGCACGGTTCTGCTTTTTTGTTGTTGTTTAACACAACAGTATTTTCAGTATTTACCACTTTGCATCATGTTCTCTCAACTGCGCATCAGCTGAGCTCTTTATGCGAGATACTTCTCAATGCAGCGCTGGTCAAGACGCTGTTAAAAGATTAATAGACAATTGTCAATTGTTTTTGGAACTTTTAAACTCTGCTGAGCTAAACCATGTAGTTTCACTTCTACTGTGTCGAGGTGGATGATGAAACCATGGGTTTACCCCACGAGTTTCCTTTTTCTCCAACGTGACAAAAGCGAAAAGCAGTGGACCTTTAGTTGATCAGTCTAGTCCACAGTGCGCCGTGTGCATCTGCAACACCTTTTGGGGAAACTTCCTCCCGTCTCAGTTTGGCCGCTTTGTGTTCCTGCAGGGACCGGGTGGTGGCCGTGTTCGTGCAGGGTCCTGCCTGGCAGTTTAAGGGCTGGCCGTGGCTGCTGCCCGACGGATCTCCCGTCGACATTTTTGCCAAAAGTGAGTGGAGGGCCTTTCTGGCTTGCGAGGATGCGGTGGGTGAAACGCAACATTCTCACCGCGCGTTTCCCTCTCTCCCCTGCAGTTCGGGCTTTCCATTTGAAATACGACGAGGCGAAGACGGACCCGAACGTGCAGAAATGGGACGTGACCGTCCTGGAGCTAAGCCGCCACAAACGCCACCTAGACCGACCCGTCTTCTTGCGCTTTTGGGAAACCCTCGACAGGTGTTTACTCCTTCCATCTTTGATTTCCCTGACCTGATTTCTCTAAACTATACCTTACCTGTTTTTGTCTTCTCGTCTCTCTTTCTTCAGATACATGGTGAAACACAAATCTCACCTCCGGTTCTGAGCCAGATCAGTGTTTCTCTCTGAAATTCCCTCAAGTTAATTCCAACTCGGCTAGGTCCTCGTGTTTTCCCAGCAGCCAAGCCATCCTCCACCATGAACCCCGAGGCGGACGGAACAGCCAACGGATTTCGCCGAAAACTCCCAAAGCTTCTGGAGTTTTTCCCTCTGAACATAAGAAAAGTCTTTTTAATGGGTTTTTCTGTTTCAGACCCAGTTTTTGTTTTTTGTTTTGTTGCTTTTTTTCTCCCTTAAGTTTCCAGGTAGTTTAGCAAAACCAAACTACGTTTGATATTAAATTCTACAAACTGTGGAGATGGTTAAAAACAAGTTACCTAGCAACAAAAACCTGATCGAGATGTTTCGGGTTTCCTTGTTTTTGGGCGTCTTTATCAAGGAGATTGTTGCTTTCCGCTCAGAACTGTTTGGATCGGGGAAAACAACTGAAGCGACGTAGAGCTAAGTTAGAGCGCAGAGACTCTGACGACCGTCTGATTTAGCGTGTTTGTGGTCAGAATGTACATACATAAAACCTGAGAGAGCCGAAGCTCTTTGAGCCGACGGCTGCAGGTAAGTGATTCGGTTATCTAAGTCAGTTCCTACTTCTGTTTTTCACGCCATCAGCACCTCTACCAGTCATCTAATGACTGTCTTCTTTTTCTTCTTCGTTGGTGTTGTGCTAGATGAGAGTAATTGCTTTAAGTCACCACTTGAGAACGGACAATAAAGCCTTTGTGAAACACCTACATGGATGTTGTTGGCTGGATTGGTCGGTTTCTTTCAGCACTTTTATTTGATGACGTCAAGAAAACCAAAGTGTTCCCAAAATATCTTCCATATGCTGCTGTTCTTTCTTTTTCCTCATTTTTCCTCGTCTTACTACTTTCCCCTCTTTTCTCTATTCTCCCCCTCATCTTTAATTTCTTGGAACCTTCCTTTTTGTCCTTCATTCTCCATTCCTCTTCTTTCCATCCCTCTGTCCTACCTCATCTCCTCATTGTTACTTCTGTCTTTGTCTTCGTCCCTTTTCTTCCTTTCTTTGTTTGCTTTCATTACCCACTTGACTTTATCTCTCTTTCCTTCCTTGTTTTTGTTCATTCCTTTCTTTTCTTCTTTTCTGTCCACCATCGTCTCATTTCCCTTCCACTTACCTGCTTCTCTTTGCTTCCTTGTCGTCCTTCATTTCTTCATTGCCCTTAACATCTTTGGGTCCTACTTTCTTTTTCTTAAACCTGCTCTAATCTGGAAATATCCCCAATAAGCTACTAAAAATGTTTTAGTTTTTATGTCTTAAATGGATGTAAACGTCTGCAAATTCTGGAAAGTTGAATCACAAAAGTCTCTAGATTTTTTATTTTTTTACATATGTATAACATAAAAAATTCATAGGAATCCTCCAACCTGTGAGCAGTTGGTTTTAAAACCAAATGGCTGTTTTTATTTTAGACCTTCAACAAATAATTGGGAAAAACTTGAACCCAGTAATGCAGATAACAGAGACTCGGGTCATGTGACTTGGAATTGAGTCACATGACTTTAGACTCGATTTCATAAAGACTCTCGACTTGACTAGGGCCGTTACACCAGTGACTCGTCACTTCACTTAGACCTAAACCCTTTGACTTGAAAAGATTTAATCTGAAACCAAGCATGTTCACAAAAGTACGGGATGTCAGAGCTGCCACAAACAGGTGGCCATTTTTGTGAGTGATGAATCCAAAAAAGGCTACAGAATGGAGAGCAACTGACTTTTTACGGTTTTCTTTTTTTGTTTTTGTTTTTTTGTTTTCAAGTATAAAAGTAAAATACAGCTTTTAACCTCCCTTTCCTCCCCTTAAAGTGAAGCAGGTGGATAATATTCAGAAACAGTCTTATATGCCTTAATTTGGGTCCAAATACAATGTTCCAGTGTTATAGTTGGGCTAAAAACACACTTTACCAAATTGCTTTATTTCGCTGCATGCAAATTAGTAAGATGGATTATCTTAACTGAAGCAGCAAAACAGAACCAGTAAATTTTGGATACGATAAGCTAGTCTTGCTAGCTTTGATTCACTAACTGCACAGCAAAGTTTTGAGCACCAAAAACATAGTTAATCTCACATTATTAGTTTATTAATTAGCTTTAATTTACCATTCTTTGTGTTAATTTAAATGTCAGAAGCAAATCAGATGTTGCACCTCGATTCATTTTTCAAGCTATTTTCCTTCTTTTCGATCATCTTGTCTGTTCAACCAAATTATAATTTTTCTGGTGTTGGATGTGGGGATTATGAGAACTTACTAAAATCTGTCTGGAAATTAATAAGTAACTCCAACTGAGTCAGGAAATAAATCATAATGTATTTTATTGAATATTTACTGTAAAATTAACAGCAGAGACTCTTTTTTTTCACTTTCTTGTGCTGCTTGTTCAGACAATTCAAAATCATCAAATTATGATTTACATCACAAATTCGGCCAAATGACTTGCTTGTAATTCTTAATTGCATATCTAAATGGATTCAACTCGACTTGGTGGACAGTCTTGTGACTTGCAGTGTAAAGACTTGATCACATCTCTGCAACACCAGTGAAACAGTCGAGTCTGGTGGTTTTGTGGCACCGTTCGCCTGATTGCAACAGTTTCAATAGTTTCCTGGAAATGGTGTAAGGAGTATCGCAATGTTCAGACTAGAAGAATATTCCAAAGAATGAATGTACGCTTGAGGTCATGAAACGGCAAACTTTGTTGGAGTCATCATTAATGAACAACCTCAGTTTGGAACGACTGTCCTGCGTGACTCAATCTGCTGATATAAGATGTTCACAAAATAATGTCCTGGTATGTTTGTGTAGTTATGTTGTTTATACACATTTTCCTTTATGAATCTGAGTATAATGCTTACAGTATAAGCATTTTCCTTATGGTTTATATTGCGTAAGCCATAAGAAAAATGCCCCACCCCCCACAACTACACCGAAAGACCTGCCTGGTATTTCTAGTATTTGGCCTTAATACTCTGTCATGTGGACACAACTGATCTCTGCTCTTTGCCAGCTGTTGGCTCAGAAACAGCTTCACAAACCTGTGAACCTGAAACCTACCATGGTTTTCTTCTTATGTAATGTCCAGCTTGAGAGGTGAAAGGTGGCGCCCCCGAGGGGAGGAGGAGGTGCGGTGCGAGCCGTGGCCCACTGTTGTAAATATTGGCCAACCCAGAGAATGTTGAGGCATGTAGGGTTATCTTCAATCAAAACCCGATCAATAAATAAGAGGGGCAACATCAGCGTCTGTAAGCTGACTGTTTTGACTTGTTGGGAGGAAGAGTAATGCTTAAGACCAGTTTTAAAGGGAATATTAACAGAAATATGTGTGATGGTCATGTGGCCTGCAGCTTCGTGGGGTGACTGCTGACTTTCCAGTTTTCTAGCAGGTTAAAGCCATGAAAGGTTAAACATGCTGGCTGTTCACAGTTTGCTGTATCCCAGCATATTAAGGAAAAGTTGAGTGGAAGGAAAACATTTGGTAGAAAAAATGCACAAGAAACAGGGATAACTGCAATCTTATAATTTGCCATCAGTTCTTCACTAGTCGGCACCGCAGCATAACTGTTAAAAATATTTTCACAATAAGAATATTTAACTTGAAAATTTTATTAAATTTCTTAAAAGTTATCAATTCCAAAATTGTATATGTATCAAAATGAGTAAGTATATGGAATGTATGAAATCATAACTATCATAATATGTTGTATTATTGCAGGAGCAGTAGTAATAATTAATGATTTTCTATTTTAACAAAAAAAATAATTCCTGTTGAATATTTTTTGTTTAATTTTTTTCCCTAAATGACATATAACACTCTTCTATCTATAGAGTATTTTTACTCTGCTTCCAAACTGAGACCATGCCAAGCATTACTCTTATAAATCTGAGGCAACACCACCACCTACTGGAGACATGGTGAACTACTTGTTCTATTCAAACAGAACCTGTTAAAAGGTTTAACTTCATTCAGGCTGCTGGCAAACCTGTTGACTTTACTGCGTGTTTGTCCTGTCAAATCCCAAATCAGTGAACGTGAATCCAATCTGATATGTATTCTAAATGTTTCCAGTGGCAAAAAAAATAAAAATTTAAACCGGACCCACGAAGGTTGCGTTAACCTTGATTCCTTTTTTTCTTGGATTTGTTTTTTTTTTTTTTTTTTTTTTAACTGTTTTTCCCAACAGTGTGACGGTGGCCTGGCTGCGTGGGGGAACAACCCTGACCTCTGAATGCAATTATTGTGAAATTTGGTGTCCTAATAAATAAATGTGAGCCCTTTGATCGAATCCAAACATCATCCGCCTGCCTTTAGAGAATAGATTATGATTGCATAACTAACCCAATGTGGAGATGAGCAGATGCTATATTTTATTTGGTTTTTCATAACTAATTTAGAAATATTTAAAGAATATTTTATTGATTACAAGTGCTTTTTTTGTTGTAAAAAAATTGTTTGCACTGCTTTGGCAGAACTACTGTTTACTCCAGATTTCCTAACTTTGGAAATCTGCCCTGAATAATTATTAACTACTTCTGTCTGGAGCTGGGATTTTGTCCCAATCCACAGAGGAACTTTGTTATTCCTGACAAAATGTGTGTGAGGTCTCTGGGATTTGTGCTTCTGGCTTGGCTTCCTGGCTTTCTGCACGGTGAGAACGTTTCCCTCCGCTACCCATTTATTTTTATCCACTTGTTAATAAAAAGGAACAATTTACTGACTGATTTTTCTGTGACTTTCTTTCAGCTCACACAGCTTGTGGTCCCCCCAGACTCACTGATGGCTATTTTGTCCCACAGCGAAAAAACTACAATCATGGACAAACATTGACTTATAGCTGTGAAACCGGATTTAAGCCTGTGGTGGAGGGCTGGTGGGCAACAAGCACGTGCCAGAACGGCAAATGGACTCCTACCCCTCAGTGTATAGGTGAGTACTGGATGTCCCACAGGGCTTGTTGGACTGTAAAACCCAGCAGAGAAGTGGATTTTACTGAACTGAAGATTCATGTTTGCAGGCAGTGTTCTCAACAGCAATATTCTCTGCAACGACCCATGTCACATATCATATATCAAATGTTCTTAAGCTACGTTCACACACTGCAGCCTGAAGAGACCCAATTCTCCAGTGTGAATGGCAAACGACCTGAAAGTGTCACGCATGCGCAGTAGAGGGCACAATAACACGCCTATAGAATGTTTGCACTTCTTCTTGTATGCTAATGGCAGAGTGTGTCTATCGGTTTTAAAAGTTGTTGTCCGACCAGAGCCAGCACATTAACAACTTAATCCTCATTCTCGTTTGCCATGGTTGTTGTTTTTCTCCCAACGTGGGCGTATCAGGACGCTCAAGCTGGAGTTATGGGGGGCATTTTCTGCCGTAAGTTGAGAGCACACATTTTCCGTCTGAAAGCAGGATTTTATGTCGTTTGTTCTGAACACTTTTAATACACTCCTGTTGAAAATCTTAAGACCAGTCAGAAAATTGCAAGAATTTGCATTTTGCACTATTGGATCTTAAGAAGGTTCTAAGTAGAGCTTCACAATGTTAAAGGAAAAATTCGTTGCAGGGGCCAGGACTTTTTGGGCGGGGATTTTTTTGAAACTTGCTTTTCCCTTCAACCTTGTTTTTTTCAGCTGATCAAAAGTTTAAGACCATAGCTCAAAACCCCCCCCAACAGAGATCTCAGTGTCAAAAAAAAAAAGGACTCAGCAATGAGTAGCTCCACCATTCTTGTTGATGACTTCAAACAATCCATCAATGCAATTTTTTGACTGGTCTTAAGATTTTGATCAGGAGTGTATTTGTGCTCACATTTTCAGTTAGAATGCAGGACTTCATATTTTTCTTTTCAAAACTTGAAATGCTTGTACTCGAAGCTTCTCCTCTTTTCCAAATATTCATCGTGCTTTCTCAAACCTTCCTCCTCGCCCTCAAAACTCGTCGAATCTCCGCTTTCTGCTCGTCTGCGAATCATTTTCTGGTCGCGCTTTAAACGGGGCAAGTGCATCATCTCCAGCCACTGTCCCCCTCCAGGAAGGTGTTGTAGCTAAACGGAACCAAAAACCAGATTTAGATGATAAATGGAAATTAATTAATTTTACTCATTTAATTATAAATTTATTTTTAATTACAAAATGAGTAAAACTGAAAAATATAGTTCTGTAAATTACGCTAAATGAAATTGGATGCTGAACTTTCTGACAGTCATTTACTTTCTTTATCCACTCTTCTTACTGACAGCCTTAGATCCTCTCAATACAGAGCAAAATACTAAGTCACCCAGCATGCAGACTGTGGCTAGTATCTTCAAACAAATGATCTAATTCCTACTTTTCTCAGATAGTAGCGCCTGCCTTCCACCTGCTATTGAAAATGGGAAGTACAAAGAAGCACAAAGGGGCTGGTATGAAAACCAGGACGAGATCGCGGTCACCTGTGAAGATGGGTTTGACATGAGACTCCGCTCCGGCAGAATTCATTGCTCAAATGGAAGATGGTCTCCTCTGCCTGTTTGTGAGAGTGAGTCCATCGCATGTTTGAGCTGAAACATTAAAGGGACACAAGTAAATAATTACTCAGTTAAAGAACCAATAGCAGTTTTTGTCTTTGTCCTCAAGATCGCATTTTTATTTTACAGGAAGCAGTGATGCATGTGATGAGCCTGATAAAATCCCCTATGCAGTTATCATCAATCAGGAGCCCAAGGAGGCTTACGGCCAAAACTATCAGCTAGAGTATCAGTGTGAGGACGGATACACTACAGGTCAAGCAAATAACAGAGGATCTATCACTTGCCAAAATGGAACCTGGACTGAAGCACAATCATGCAGTAAGTGGACAAAGACACTGTAACTAATATATTCTGCTGGCTGTGGACTCTACAGTGGAGAGGCTCAGCAGAAAATGGAAGGTTCCAAAAATGTACATTCCTGAGTAAAATTTTTCAGGTCACTTGGTTGAAACATGGCTTAAGATGTGAAGGAGCGTAATGTGAGAGATGACGGAAATAAAAAACTGGGAATAATCAACTATTTAAAATAAATAAATAAAAAATCGATACAGGTTTCTGGGTCTGGTCTCGTCCCAGTTCTGGTGGTCATAATGACTGGAAATGGAAGTGACTGGATCGTACCTAAAGAGGAACAATGTAGAGTCTGCTGGTTTGTAGTTATTACAACTACATTTTGTAGCCACAACACATTAAAGATCTGCTGTTGGTTCTGATCTGCTCTTCATCCCCAGAACCAGAATCAAACATGGAGAAGCAGCATTCAGCTTTTATGCACCAAAAATCTGGTAGAAACCAAACCCTTTGTCCTAAGCTATTAGCTTTGCAGAGAGTCTGGGCTCTGGGCTATTGAGAAACTATTGCTTCCTATAGGTCTGTCACCCAATCATTTGGCGCTGACATGAAACGCGCCATTTCAGTGCTATGAAGTTTACCAGAAATTGCCTGTGCTGTAAACAACCATCCTCCACCACGAAAAGAGGAGGATGGACCTGAAAGAGGCGACTGTTAACATTAATTCAACATTTGGAAGTACGGCCAACATGGACCAAACGGCTTAGTTCACTTCCGCCGCTGCCATCGCTAAAACTACAGGCAGACTACTATTCTAAGATAGTAAGCAAGATTTGAATTGAGTGGAATAGTGCAGGAAGACAAGGGCCAGGCTAATGCGCCACAAATCTGGAACAAACTTCTAGAAAACTGAAAAACAGCTGAAACGCTGAGTTTTTCTAAATCAAGACTAAAAACCCGCCTGCTTAGAGCTGCTTTTGACCCAGAAGAAATGGAACGTTGACCAACATAGATGATGCGTATTGATGAATTTAAAAATGGAACTTGACAAAATGTAATATTTGCTTCTGGTTTCACAATTGGTGACTGTATGATGTGTTTATGATGAGTTCAGGTTTTCATGATGTAAAGCACTTCAAACTGCCTTGTTGCTGAAATGTACATGATCAATTAATAGATTGATTTATTGTACACTATGCTACTTCCTGGAAAAGGTTACTATAGTCGAAATAAATAATCAGTCAGGATATTGTAACAGCAACATGCTGCTGGCTCTTTTTGGTTTAGTCTGTTGTAATTATGACTCATGACCACAACTAACCATCTGTCAATATAAACACATCAGTTCTGATTTTGTTCATATGTGTCAAGGTTCTTTTCTAAACAGTTTATTATTTTGTTTCTTTAATGTTCCTGCAGTTCGATCCTGTGTGTTGGACCTGAGTAGACTCAATGTTGGCCAAACTTCACAGATCAGCATAAAGGATGGAGAGACAAAGGAGATTGATTGTAGACATTGGCCGGACTACTGGATGTTTGCTAGGTGCTCTAATGGAATAATAGATGCAACTGAGTGTGAGTAACATGATATTTAAACTTATTTTGCTTACATGTTATCTTTGACATGTTTAACACGTAGGATATAATTCATTTTAAAGGGCTTTAAATAGTAAAACCAAAGTAAAACATCGCTCTCGATTTTAAATTCAATTTCAACTTGGTTTGAGGGGAGAAGTTGAATTGACAATTTGATTTAAAAACTATAACATGAAACCAAAAGGAGCTTTAATAAAGCAGAAGGACATGTGTATTGTTTGTTCAGTTGAGTTTTAATTTAGAAACAAAAATTTAAAAATGACTTAATTCTGTATTCATCATGTGAGATTAAAAAAATACAATCCATCAAATTCAAATTATTATATTTTTTTTACATTATTCTCACATCAAAAATCCAACATTTATAAATGACCTCTGACCTCTGTTTGAATATTTCTAGGTTGCCACAGAGTAGACATTGCTCGAGTAAGTGTTATTTTTGGACACATCTTTCCAATAATCACATCATCCTTAGACAGTTTGTCTGTGAATTGTTAATCACTCCTACATTCAGTTTATTTGTTGTCTTCTTATTAGAATGTTTGCAGATTTACCATAAGACTGTAACATTTCCTGGCTTTGGATTCATCCACCACCAACAGAGAATGAAGTGACGGAGAGATTTCTGTCAGAAACACCTGGAAGGAAACTTTTTCTTTTTGTATTTAAATTCTGTTGATTGTTGGTTGACAGCAAATATAAAATGCTTGATTTTACTTAAAATAAAATATTTCAACAAGACTTCAGGGTATCCTTTGTTTTGTTCACCCTCACATTGTGTTAGAAATGATTTTCAGCTCTGTCCATCTATGGTTGGTGAAATCTCGTGCTGTTGATGGAAGCTGCAGCCGATCCTGTGACCCTGATCAGGCTCTCTGCAGGGTGGAGCCACTGAGCTGCCAAACTTTCTCCAGGTGATGATTTAACACAAAGTGAAAATCCACTGACTTTTATCCCGGTTTAATGGACTGACTGTATATATTTTCCTGGTTACTTTTGCTCACAAGAACAGTTTGTGGATAACATAAATATGAAAAATATCCAGGTCTGCTTTTTGAGAGGTTCAATTTTCACCGATGGCTCTATAAGATCAATATCACAGCAATTAAACCTCGTTACATGTTTAAAAAGGTTACAATGACTAAGATTTCTAAATATGACTGCTGTGTGCAGTCGCCTGTCCACCCAAACCAAATGTTTTTTAGTTCGTTGGAGTTTAGGTGGTACAGTCACAGGAAGGTGTGTGAGCCTGTCCACTGTGGCACACGGCACGAACATTGTTGGTTTTCATTTCCACAAAGAACGTTTCCTCTGCATGTTTCAGTGTTGGGTGATAAATTCTCTCTTTGTTGATTTCACAATGAAAGTGAAGTTGAGTTTTATTCCACCTACATTCAGCCCTTTAATAAAAAGGTTTCTTTCACGTCTTACCAGCGGAGCAGTTCACCAAAAAGATTTCTTCACTTTAACTGGAGAAATGGAAGAAATGATGTCTGAAATTTTAGAGTGGAAATTATAAAAGCGAGGTGGAAGAGTAAATTTAGTCAAATGTTTCAGCTGTGTTGTCTGTAAACATTTCTAAGTGAGTCAACAGATATTGTGCTTTCAAAGACAACAGAGAAATGATCAGACAGGGCGACATTTTTACAGAGACCTTGGAATTATTCACACCATTACTGGTAATCAAGTCCAGAGTGTGTCCTAGTGTGTGTGTGTGTGTGTGTGTGTGTGTGTGTGTGTGTTGCCTCTTAACATGTTGAGTCAAACCAAAGTTTTGAGGTTTATCACAGCCTCCACCAGAATTATAGACTCATAATCAATGCCTATAACAGGTCAGAGTTCACTAAAGTCTGACCTTTTAACTCAAGTCCCAAATATTCAAAGGAGACAAATTTACCCAGCAAAACTTTTTTACAATTTAGTGAATCGTGAAATATTAAGTACGATTTCACAATTTGTATTCTGTGAGTGACATTTACACTTAATTAACACTTTTGCCCCCAAATGATCCAAAACAAGTGGCCCTATAAAGAAACTTAATCTTTGGTTGTGCTGCTCCTGTGTAACGCTGCTCACCAGCATCCTACCAAGATGACACAATACACTTACTTCCATCTGGTCTTATAGGAACTTTCTATTGCAAATATCCGTTCCCAGCTGCTGTATTCATTCATTGAAGTTCATTACCAGATTATAAGATACAAAGTCAATCAGTATCTGTTAGTAGTTTGGTGTTTTGTAAAGTCGGTTCATCTCCAGTGTTTGGTGTTTGTTCAATCCTGACCTCTGATCACAGCAGTCCAGGAAACCAGCTTCACATCAGGACAGTAAACATTCTGACAGATTTTTGCTGATCTGATTTGTTTGCCACAGTGAAAGTTATGCTTTGACATACGGTTGACTATTTCTTCACTTCTTGTTCCACAGAAATGTTCAGTAATAATTAACTGATCTTGGTCCCTGACTCTTCATTCTCTGGGTGATTTGATTCTTGACAACATGGAGGTGAGGTGTCTTGAATTTGCTCTTCTGCTTTGGGTTCCTGGGCTGCTGCATGGTAAGTAATGAACATCTGATATGGGATATTTCTGAAGACGTGTCTGACTTTTGTCTGTTGTGGTCGATCAGCTCAAGGTCCACAGCCTTGCAGCGCTCCGAGCCTGGAAGCAGGTTTTCTTCTCCCGGTGCAGGAATCATATCCTCATGGAACAAAGATCAGTTATTCCTGCATTGATGGATACAAAGCAGAGGGAAGAGGCTGGTGGGGAACAAGCGCATGTCTGGGTGGCTTATGGTTCCATATCCCAGTCTGTATTAGTAAGTGTTTCATTTATTCACTGAAAAGATTTTCTTTAAGTACTTTTATGCATTTTAGTTTAAGACTGAGCAGTAAATAGAATAGTGGTCAGAGATTTAGTCGGATTTCTCATCTTTGATGATACATTTTGTAATGGAATCTGTGACTTCTGATTGTTTTTCTCAAAAAACTTGTGTGTTTAATTTTCGTTTTTACAGAAAGTCCTCCAACCTGCAGCCAGCCTCCTAGGAGCCCCAATGCCACCATCATTAATCAGGATTTTCAGGAGGTATTTGCTCAAGACTCAGAAGTGGAGTATCAGTGTAAAGATGGATACACAACAAAGGAAGGAGCCACCAAGAAATCTGTCTTTTGTAGAGCTGGAGTTTGGACAGACGTCCCAACATGCGGTAGGTGGAGAGCATTCAGAAATATGCAGAACCTGCCAAGAATATTTATAACCCAAACTTTTTAACATTTTGTCCAGTTAAAATCACAACATTCAGTGTGTTTTTGTTTGCTAAGCCAAGGCAAACCATCTGTTACATAGATGGAAACCTTATTGTGAAAAAAAATCTAAAAAGTGTCGAGTTTGTTTGTATTCAATCTTGTTTAATTAAATCTAGTAAACCAGTTGTCTAACCCTCATTAAAGAACAGACTTACAGTAACGATGTTCCTGCAGAAGTTCTGTTGTATAAAATGACCTAATTTCTGATGCCCTAAATCCCAATGACCTTTTCCTGTTGTTATGCAATTATTAATATACCATCACTAGAAATAACCTAAATGATATTGGAAGCAGTATTTATTGGCATAGTCATTTATTTCAATAAATGATACATTTTTTATCCACTCCTGATACCAACAGTCTTGGCCGTCCCAATAAAGAGCAACATGATTAAAAAAGTTACTATCACACTGTGGGAAGTTTGTTGCCACTGTAACCTCAATGTAATTATTTAATTCCTACGTGTGTGTGTGTGTGTGTGTGTGTGTGTGTGTGCGTGCGTGTGCGC
>NW_006800006.1:761439-765182 GCF_000485575.1 Poecilia formosa | reverse complement strand
AGAACAAATGGAAACATGAACCCATTTGAAACAACTTGAGACTGAATGTGTTGCTACCGGCCAGCCTGGATTTTCATTCTGTTCTACCACAGTGTAGCATATTCTGAATTTAGATTGTTCCAGTAGCATTTCTATAGTTATGCGTTTCATACAGAGAATTGTAAAAGCTCTGTCTGAGTTGTGGCCTGCAACAGCTACTTAATAAAACATTTCGACTTTAACGAGAGTCATTCTTGACCACACCTGTCAAGTTTTGGTTCAGAGAACTCGGGACATTTGTAACCGCCTGCTGTGGGTGGGGTCACGAGTGAACGGGGGACGGATTGTTGGGGTTTCTTGAGATATTTAATGTAATACCTTGCGGGTGTTACATTAAGAGCAGAGGGTGGGGGTGCATCTTGTGGGGCGCTCATGCCGCCCCCCACAAGATGCCCTGGGCGGTTGCTCATGTCGCCCATGTCAGAAACCGGCACTGTTCATGGGAGTAAACTGAACTACACTGGAATCAGAACCACAGTCACTGGAAATAAGACATAATCATAATAACATTTTTTCTTTAGGAATATTAATTACCTGATTACAAGATACCATCAGTAACTGTTAGATATTATCTGATAGATATTTGCGGATCTGATTTGTTTGCCACAGTGAAACTGATCCTTTGATATAAAGTTGACAATTTCAGAGAAAAAGTTCAGTATCATTTCAAGCTTGTCTTAATCACAGTATCTTGCAAAAACTATTAAAAATTAAATAGGTAACTTTTTTTTTTTTTTTTACATATTTGTTAAAACTGACATTACATCCTGACAATATGACATGAGAGATAATATGTGAAACAGTATCTCCCTGAGGTCCTACTGCCATCTGCAGAAATACACCACATGGTCAGTTATGTGCCTGGAATATTTATTGAAAATGATCCATCGAGGAGAAGAGTCGAGTATTTTTGGTAGCTAATGGATGGAGAATAAATGCAAACAAGGATGTGTTCGCAACAACTTGACATTTATTACATTGCTGGTTCGTTCTGTTGTAGCATAAAATAAAGTTCGGTCTGGGCTTTGTCTATACTCTCAGCTTCATCACTTCATCGCCTGTCACACTGATCCAGGAGTCCTAGGTTCCCATCCTGATGTCTGACTTTATATTTTTGCTGATAGTGATATTTTCTGATCCAGAGCACTTTTCCTTCAACTATTAGTGACGGTTTTAGTATTCATATTCTGTAGAATAGTCCAGATTACCGACTGTCACACAGGAGCAATCAGCCAATCTTGTTGCATTGAACTGTTTTTATCCACCAGATTGATAATTTCATCATAGGAGTTAGAACTATGTTATCCAAATTTATTTATAATAAATTCAAACGACACACTCCTAAAATAAGGAAGTCACCATTAGTCTTTTTGATGTTTTTTGTTCTTCTAAAAATGGCTACTATAGATTTTGCATGATGGTGGATCAGGAGCATTGCTGATAGAAATAAAGGACAAAAAAATTTGTAACCAAAACAGGCAGAGATTTTTATCTTCACGAAGGGCTCATCAGCAGATGCGATGGCTGGGAGAAACCACTGTGAATGTATCAAACACTAATGATGGCGTCTGGATTGCATTTTTCATTCCAAGAGTTTTAGAAATGAAAGTCCTTCAATAAGCATCCGTCTGAAACTCAGGACAGATCTGCTATGCACCGCAGAAGCAGATATTTCTGGATCTCTACAGAACGCTGCGTTGGTTTTTCATGACACATATAGATAATGACGGGACAATCAACCAATGAGAACATTCCAGAACGTTCCTCCCAGTAAGCTGTGGGATATGGGGCAGATGTTGAACCAGGCTGCTGAGCTGCAAACATCTAAAAAAAAAAAGCTCTGCAGAGTTATTATAAATGCTGGTAACTGATAACATCTTGAAAGTCCCGACTGAGGAGGTTTCAGGTCGACATATCATCTGAGAGGACAGCAGTTACCGTGGTAACCTACAGGGGACTGAAGAAACAACAACAAAAAAAAAATACAAAAACTCTACAAGTCTGAATGGAAAAATGATTATAGTTATGAAACATATGGACGTTACATCAAACACCACAAAAAAAACATTCCATAAAATCAGGTTTTTCCTCATGGTTTAAACTTTCCTTTNATGAGAACATTCCAGAACTTTCCTCCCAGTAAGCTGTGGGATATGGGGCAGATGTTGAACCAGGCTGCTGAGCTGCAAACATCTAAAAAAAAAAAAAAAAAAACTGCAGAGTTATTATAAATGCTGGTAACTGATAACATCTTGAAAGTCCCGACTGAGGAGGTTTCAGGTCGACATATCATCTGAAAGGACAGCAGTTACCGTGGGAACCTACAGGGGACTGAAGAAACGACAACAAAAAAAAAATACAAAAACTCTACAAGTCTGAATGGAAAAACGATTATAGTTATGAAACATATGGACGTTACATCAAACACCACAAAAAAACATTCCATGAAATCAGGTTTTTCCTCATGGTTTAAACTTTCCTTTACTAACTACTAGATAAGCTTATCTGATATGTTGAATTTAAACAATTTAAGATGTCAAAAGTTATCAGTATTAGTCAATACCTAACTGATAGCGGGGCGATTTCTTTTTTGTAATGCGTCTCCCACCATCTGCTCCACTTCTCACAGCCGACTGGGTGGGAGGTTTTGCTCCATTCTCAAAGGTTGATTGCTCCCGGTTTCTAAATGTTACACGATTGCAGAGCAAACACCTTGGATGTTGGAAAACTGTTGCTTCTCGTCATTCGTCGTCCCCCGTGTGTCGAGCCCACAACTGACAACAGATTTACTAAGAACTTCTGCGTCTCTAGAGGTGTTTCCATTGCAAATGTGCACAAATCTTTGTCGATGTTCTGCTAATGTTGGAAAATTACTATTTCGCAATTGCAGTGTTTCCATTAAATAAGAAATTTAATTAAAATCACACATGAATAAGTTAGTTCGTGTGATAAGTCATGACAGCAAATAGAAAACTGTCAACCGTTACATGATATTCATAATTCAGACATGGTGCTAGCGCTTATCTATCAGCCATCAGAGGAGACGTTTGAATGAAACAAACCACTTACACCTGGGAGCGGCTGTGTATGTGGCATTTTGGGTTGTATTGTAATCTTAGGATTTTTACATAAGAGCTATTGATTCGGCATGTTTGAATGACACACAACTTTTTATGAACTGTGTGATGCTGTGAGAGCTCTGGTGGAGCCAGAAAAGCACAAAAGCAAAGTGTCATCCTACTTCTACTTCCTGTTTCTTTTTTGTAGTTTCTGTCAGTAGCAACAGCCAGCTGTTGATCATGTGACTTGTGTGATGCGAAAAAAGTTTGTGTTGCAGTTTTGCAAAACAGCTGAAGAACCATCTCATCCAACTCCAAAAACGTTTAATTGAAAAACGTGAGTTTTTTTCCCCCCGAAACTACTAAAATCCAGTTTAAATCTTTTGCTCGTCCCCAAACAGAGCATCGTTAAATAACGTCAAAATTAATTCTCACCTCGTTTCTGACTTAAAAAAACAGCATCGTTCAGTTCAAAGTCCTAAAAAAGCTTTCACTCATTTATTTATTTGAATGTGTTTGTGCACTAAATATTATGATGAGGTCTGTGGACAAATACTGCTAACCAACAGGGTTGTGGTTCAATAAATGGTTTTAATCCATCCATCAGGTGGTGTTTTTTTGTTTTCAGACCTCAGTCATCATTCA
>NW_006800006.1:683132-760731 GCF_000485575.1 Poecilia formosa | reverse complement strand
ATGGACCGTGAGTATCTGAACTCAGATCATACTCTGGTTTATCTGTCAAATAAAAACACTTTGTATTCTTCAGGTGACCAAGATTTCACTTCCATAAAAAAGTTATTTGGTGCTTACACAGAGAAATGATCCTTAAGTTTTAGTCACCCAAAATCTGGTTATCTTTGGCATAGCAATAATGCTATTATTGCTATGCATTATTGCACTGTCACAAAAACATGTAACAGTGAGGAGAAGTAAGTTCAGAGAGACCTCAGGAAAACTTAAATAACAGTAAGCTTAATCACAGTGCTGTGCTTCCTAGGAATAGAACAGGCAGGAAATACAAAGAAAACAGCACAGGTCCAAGAATCAAGCCCTGTGGGACCTCTGTTATGATCTGAACCACCGCAGTGTTAATGATGCTCCCAGTGGGGTAAATAGGTAGTGATTGTAACAGTTAAAATGATGACATAGATGCAATTTTAAAACTGTTAGGAGTGTAGATTCTGTGCTCTGAAGTCATTTAAAACCTCTAGTCTGGCACTTTCATCCAAACAGGTTTCCAGTCAGCTTGGAGGAATTTTCGACAAAATGAGAACTTGGAGAGAAATCAAGTTAAAATTTGATGTTTCAAACTGAGACCTATAGTGGTACAGCATCCCAGAATCCTCTCATTGTTGAATCCATCAGTCCTCACTGATTGATTCTGCACTGTGTTCAGTTGGTTCATCACCTTTTCTTCCCACCAGGTGTTCCAGAGAAGGATGGATGGCACGGTAAACTTCTACAGGAACTGGAATGACTACAAGTTGGGCTTTGGGAACGCCGATGGAGAGTACTGGCTTGGTGAGAACCAAACTGGAAACACTGACTGACTGTGAACCGGAAAACACACTACAGCAGCTAGCAGATCCTCACAGTAAAGGTTTTTCTTGTCAGTCAGAAGAAGCTAATTCTATCTCAGTAAGTCAAAGATAATCCAATGAGCTCCAGAGGCAGGGAGGCGTAAAAACACCTCAATTATGTTTTAAATTAAAACAGTATAAGACATGATGTTTTGACCTGAAATGCTGCTTATAAGAAAGAACAACAATGAATTGAAGAACAGCCAGAACTTTGTAACTCTTCTTCCAGGTCTGGAGAACATCTACTCCCTCACTCAGAAGAAACCGTATGAGCTGGTAGTGGACATGGAGGACTTTGAAGGAAACAAGGTGTATGCTCGCTACACCTCATTCAGTGTGGGTCCCGAGTCCGATGGGTATCGTCTAAACGTGGGTGGTTTCATCAATGGAGGAGCAGGTGGGTTTCAGAACCAGCTGTGAGTCAGTAAGTCACAAACATGTAACAGTGAGGAGAAGTAAGTTCAGAGAGACCTCAGGAAAACTTAAATAACAATAAGCTTAATCTTTACTGAAACTTCATACCTGCAGTGCAAGATTATACTTTCTAGGTTGAGCTATGTTGTACTTTTGACCTAAATAAGTTCAGTTTTCAATTATCTTCACTTCAGTCATCAGCAGATGTGTCATCCATCAGCTTAAGGAACTGGTCCTAACTTTTACCCATGAGTGTAAACTATAGACCAAATCTCTATATGGAAACTGAGTTCCTATTTAATGCCTTCATTTGTTTCTCTATGAGCCCAATGCTTTTAGATCTTGGATCTATGCAGCTCTGTTTTATAAGATCTGTATATTGGTCTTGTTTATCTATGGACCCAAGTTTGCTGATAAAGTTTGACTTATTTGTAGCTTCTCTCCTACAAATGAGGACAAATACCTTGGTACCCTAGGTAACCAGCTACCTTTTCAGCATATTCACGTAGTAGATAAAAGTTATTAAAACCACTAGATAAAAAACAATGTCTTTGATTTAAATATTTTTCTGCAGGAAACTCTCTGGGACAATTCAATGGAAATAACTGGCAAACCTTTGACCATTACCAGCACGCCGGGCCCGAAAACTGTGCAAGGCTTTTTCTGGGAGCCTTCTGGTACTGGAGGTGCTACTATGGAAACCCAAACGGGGTCTACATCTGGGGCGCTAATGGATCTAACTATGAGGTTGGAGTAATCTGGTACCACTGGAAGGCCCAGTACAATCAGCCCGACTATTCTCTGAAGGCCATCAGCATGAAGATCCGCCCTGTTCAGTAAATCAGCAGCTCAGAACTCCAACAGGAAGCTGTCACATCCAACATGAATATTTGACAATAAAGGCTGAACAGATCATTTCTTATGTGTTCTCTTTGTGTCCAAACTCCCTGAAGATGTTTACCTTCTCATTTAAAAATCTCTACTGGATAAAATCACAACACAGAAAGTATAAAACTTAAGACAATATTTATTAATAATGACTTTTAGTACCACCCTTCCTTTTGCTCAATATGAATAAATCTCAGATCATGTTTTACTAGATCTAACTCATCTCCCTGTCTTCAATAGAACCACTCAGAGATTACAAAACTACTTTATCATTATTACAAGAAGGGAAATGTCACTATTCAGTACCTAATAGTTATACTACTGTAATAAAACAAAACATTTTCATAAGAAAGTATTTTCTACTGATTCCTCTGCATTTTTATAAAACTTGACTTCCACTGAAGAAAAATTCAAAGTCAGTTTGCAGATGTGATTAACACACATTCAGTAACTCATTATCTTAAATAAGGAGATGTTCTGTTAATTGTGACAAGTTTCATTTCAGGGGGCAAGACATTTGTTTGCGGGGGCACAGGCCCCTTTTGCCCGGCAAATCCAGAGAATCAACTCATTTAAAGTTAAAACTCAGTTTCACACAAGTACAAAGACACTAGCATAAATGTTTGGTAGATGAACTTCATCTTTCAAGGTCGCCATCAAGCTACTTTTCTATTAGCAGCTCCACATATCGTTTACATTACCAACAGACATGAAAACATTCTTTTATCTTGACTTTTTCTATTCTTCCTCTTTCTTTTCTCTGTGCCTGAAGGATAAGTCTTTTATTACGACATTGTTTTGCTAACTTATCTTCGGACTTTTGGATGCGCTCTGCAGTGATGTCTGACTTGCTGTGGCCACCAGGGGGAGCTCTCAGGTGGCATCCTTTCTGCCTGTATAAAGAATGATTTCTACATGATCAAACATATATTATTGTTTTATTTTTGTTAATCACAACTTTATGATGAAATTGTGTGTTTTTGTTAATATAATCACATAGAAATAAAAAAAGCTGCTCCACTTAGCAGCCCTAAGCAGCTGCTTAGATTGCTTATGCCTTGGGCCTGACACCCTGCAGAGAAGCAGACATTTCTGAATCTGTACCTGCACCTGTTTTTCATGACACAAATGGATAATGATGGGAGAATCAGCCAATGAGGATGGAGTAAACGTCCCACCTCTAAAGGTATGGGATATGGGACAGATGTTGAACCAAGCTGCTGAGCTACAAATATCCCAAAAACATATTTAGTAAGTCGATAACCCTCCCACGGTCTTAGCTGTCACTCAGGAGGAGCGTGGCAAAAGTCACGGTCACACATTGGGGAAGCGGCGGGGTTGTACCGTCAGAGAGTCAATTCCCATAACCACTCGCACAAAAAAATACCTTGTAAAAACAAAAAACACACAATGCGACCATGCCAGATTGTCCACAGAATGAAAAACTTGTGGAGTCCAAATGACCCCATATTTTAACACTGTTAAAGAAATTAATAATTGTTAATTATTGTTATAATTGTAATCTGAGGAGGTTTAATCTCAATGCATGGTTGACTGCAGCTGCAGGGCACCTGCAAGGGACTTAAAAAGCAAAAAATAAAAATACAAAAACTCTAGAATACAGGGCTCAGTAAAAGAAAGATTACAGTCATGAAACTTATGAACATTATAACAAAAAACACAGAAATATGTGGCATGGAATGATTTTTTTTGTGTGCTGGCAGCTCGCATGTGCACACAGGAAGCAGACAATGAGGGGAAGTGCCAACCTTCAGTGTAAACCATCAAGAAATGATTTCAGAATGAACTCACTTCTCTGACTTTTTAAACGGTTTTAATCCGTCCATCAGGTGGTGTTTTTTTGTTTTCAGACCTCAGTCATCATTCACCATCAGCCTCAAGTCCACAGCTGTGAAGGACTCATGTTTCCACCTGTCCAGTCTGAAGTGTTATCGGTGACCAGCAGCAGCTGCTCGGTCATTTATTAATCTGTTGGTGATAAAAGCAGGTGAGAACCCTCAGACTGTCGTCAGATTCCTGCGGCAGAACTCAGAAAAACTCCAGCTAACATACATCACAGTTCACATCCCAGCAGCAGCTCAACTCTGGCTATGAAGGTGAGCTCAGCACGGTCAACTCTGAATGTCCCTTGGTAGTGACGGGTCATGAAGCTGAAACATTCTCTGGAGACACGAGGTTCTCCCAGGAAATGTTCTCTGCTTTACTTTGGAGCTTCATGATACGAACTTCAGGAAGAAATATTCGGTAAACGTTGTGAAACGGAGACGTAACGTGTTCCTCTGCTGCAGCTGCTGTCAGCTCTTCTCCTCCTGCTGGTTCCTCTGTTGGCCAGCAGTCAGATTTTGGACTGCAGTGACGTTTATCTTCAGAATCCCAGCAGGCCCAGTGGAGTTTACACCATCTATCCCACCGGATCCACATCAGGTATCCAGGTACATTCACACCTGTTGGAATTACAGACTCATTCTTGTCTAATGTGAAAACTGGGAAAATATTTCACAATATTCCCAGAAACCTGTTCATGTTAATCAATTTCCCATCCATCAAATAGTCCAAACTACATTCAGACACCAGACCAGTATCAACCAGTCAGGCTGAGATTTCAGTTTGTGTGTCTGCAGGTTTACTGTGACATGGACTCACATGGAGGAAAATGGACCGTGAGTATCTGAACTCAGATCATACTCTGGTTTATCTGTCAAATAAAAACTCTTCATGCTTTTATATGGCAGATAAACGTTTTTGAGCTTTTATTTTTATTAATAATGAGACTGAATTTGGTCCATAAGATTCATGTTATGCAGCACAGATTTAAAAGTTTTATCAGGATTTTTTGGTGCTATTTTGAAAACGATAAAAGTAACGATGTGAACTATTTATCACTTTTTTAGGTAACTATTGCTGTGACTTCATGACGCAGCAATAACAGCCCCACAAACACAGATACTCTCAAAAAATATTTGTAATATTTGTAATATGTTTCTTTAGGACATCAGTCACATAAAGAAGATTTATATCACTAAAATCCACACAATAACTGTATTTAATCATATTTTCAAATGTCTTGATATGAAGTTATACGCCTTTATTGAACCAACAATGGAGAAAAATGGTAAAAAATAATAATCCCACAAACAAGGGCAGTTTTGGGGCATTTTAAACATCATAATTGGATCTGATTCTGACAACGATAAATCAAAAGCTTGTCATTATAAGAAATTTATCACAATAAATGATAAGCGATGCAATAATTGCCCACCCCTACTTTTAACACAGCTCAGAGAAAACCAAACGAGAACGCACCATGTAAGTTATTAATTTAGAATATATTTATTCTAGTCTTAATAGAGAAGTATATAGTTTACAATCTAAACTTGAGTTCACTGCGTAATCAATGTTAGGCTGCCTGGACGTTGTCACCCCATCTGCTTTATTCTCTAACCTCATGTTATTTATTTTTTTATTTTAATTTTTGCCTCATTTGGGTTTAGTCTGCACCGCCGTGGCAGACCGTTTTAACATAGAAATTGTTTCATCTGACTGTAATTGCATTCCAGATATATAAGAATAAAGTTTGACTAGACTATACTACATTTGAATCCTTAATGTAATCCACTAATTTCAGATTTCTGCATTTACATTCTGACTAGCAAGAAAAATGATTCAAGACATCTTCAGTTACATTGTGACGGTTCAAAATTCTTTTCAAGATTTCTCAGTTGGTGTTACTGGATTCCAAATTAACACATCTCAAACATTAATATGACCAGTCAAAACTACATTTTTAGATATATGAATTAACATATTGCATGCAGGGCCTCTTGAGCTGCCACTGAAGCAATCGCCTGCATCATTTTGGGGATCCTGCACAAATTGTCAGACAATGTCACGTAGCAGAAAGAGCTCAGCAGGCGAAGCATGACATGTGGTGAATGCAAACTCCTTGAACTGGAAGACTGCTTCAGAAGTTTAATGGTTAATCACATTTTCTTCCCACCAGGTGTTCCAGAGGAGGATGGATGGCTCAGTTAGCTTCTACAGGAAATGGAATGACTACAAGTTGGGCTTTGGGAATCCCGCTGGAGAGTACTGGCTTGGTGAGAACCAAACTGGAAACACTGACCGTAGTCGCAGCCGGTTCAAGTCCCGGCCTGATGGCTTTAGTTGCATGTCTGCCCCAGCTCTCATTTCTCATTTTCCTGTCAATTCACTGCCAAATTAAGGCCACTCGAGTCAATAAACCTAAAAAAAAAAGTAGTAGTTATATTTTAAATGAAAATACAATGTGAGACATCCTGTTCTCACCTGAAGAGCAGCTCATAAACAGCAACAACGCTGAAATGTGTTAAAAAGAGAAAAACAGAACTTTGTAACTCTTCTTTCAGGACTGGAAAGACTCCACAACTTAATCCGTCAGAAATCGTATGAGCTGGTAGTGGACATGGAGGACTTTGAAGGAAACAAGGCATACGCTCATTACACCTCGTTCAGTGTGGGTCCTGAGTGGGAAGGATATCCTCTGTACGTGGCCGGTTTCATCGATGGAGGAGCAGGTGGGTTTCAGAATAAGCTGAGTCAGGAAGTCATAAACATGTAGCAGTGAGGAGAAGAAACTACAGAGAGAGCTCAGGAAAACCTAAATGACTGGTTCCAAACTTCATATGTAGGCCATGTGAAGCTTTGAGGTTTATAGTTGGTGATGTCTTCACACTATGTGCTTCAGCATGTTATCTATTATCCTGTTAGATTTTATGTTTTTATGCAATGATGATATGGATTGGATTCTGCTAATAAAGCTTGACTGATTTGTTGTTGCTTTCTTGTCTTGGTGTTCCAGGTAAGCAGTTACCGTTTTAGTATATTCAGACAGATGAAGGTTATGAAACCCCCTTGATAAACAATGTATTTGTCTTTAACTTCCATATTTTCCTGCAGGAGACACCCTGACATATCTCCATTTTCATAAATTTGCTACTTTTGACTATTATCAACACATTGGGTCGGAAAACTGTCCAAAACATTTTCTGGGAGCTTTCTGGTTCGGCCCAGCATGCCAGTATGGAAACCCAAACGGAGTCTACACCTGGGGCAGTGAAGGGACTCGATATGAGGTTGGAGTAATCTGGGACAGCTGGAAGGGCAGTATGTATTCTCTCAAGGCCATCAGCATGAAGATTCGCCCTACTGAGTAAATCAGCAGCTCAAACATCCAGCACTATATCCAACATGAATGTTTGGCAATAAAGTCTAAACAGATCGTCTCTTGTGTGTTCTCTTCTAATTTAAAAACTCTAGTGGACAAAACACAACACAAAAACCTCAGTGGGTATATAATGTGTACTTATGATAGCCACTGTAAGTTGTTAACTCTGGTTTCTAGTACAACTCATTTTTGTGTCCATCATGAAAAACTGTCAGATCGTGTTTTAGTTTACGTGACCAAACTCTCTAAGTTTTAAAGGGATCCATGATTAGTTGCAACAATTCACTTTACTTGAGAATATTTATTTTAGATGTAAAAACAATATACTAATAATACTGTAGACTGTTTAGTTTTTATAGAATGTAAAAAAATATATTGTCACACGAATGTCGCCTTGTTGTTCACGCTGCAATGCATTCTGGGTAAATGACATCTATTGGTCAAACTGCGCTAGCTCCATCCGGCCAAAACAGCAATGAGCAACGTCATTAAGCCTTTTCAAATTGAACCGGAGCGGACTGAAAACAATCAGAATGTAGAAAACACAAGAGGTGATGAAGGTGAGGAGGACCAAACAGAGGAAGAGGAGAGAATTGGCAGTAGGAGCTGCTGGTGTTTTGCTGCTGCTGCTGCTACACTTACTTTTGGTCAGACTGTGTGATCCAGTAAGTCATTCTATAGCTGTGTCCAGTTCGGTAATAGTTATTTATGGTCCAGTCTTGGTCCAGTAGGGTGAGTGGTTTCATATTCAGTACCGGAGGAAGTATAACTCGGTTAGCTTCCAGCTCCACCTGTCTCAGCATGGCATTTATTTTTTTGCTCGTTGAAGCAACGATCACCTGTTAGAGCCTTTGTCAATTTTGCTCATACAAATGACTTGTGGAGAGAAATGTTGAGGGCACAAGTGTAGGTCCTTCAGAAGTTGTTTGGCTCTTGCTCTCTCCCACTGCGCTCTTCTTTTTTTATGTGGCAAATTATCCAGATTCACCTCTCTGGTTGTTTGTTTGTTTGTTTGTTTGTTTGTTTGTTTGTTTGTTTGTTTGCATTACAGCCAAAAGTGACACCGTGTGGCATTATCTAAAATTACTCCGGTCAAACGCAATATGATAAACAACTACTCAGGTAAAGTTAACCTTCCTTTTTTTGGTTTGTTTTTTGCACTACAAATCACCAAAGGTTTTGTGGAGATTTCTAAAAGGCCAGACAGCTTAATGTTCAACCTGTTGGCGCCCCCAAGTGGTCAGAAAATTTTTAGTTTAATTAATCTGCTCTTGTTACAATAAAGCCGAGACAGGAAATATCTGAAAACTATAAAACTGTCAATTTCATGTGAAGTGGCTGTGAATAAAATAATCGGTGAAAACAGCCGTTTGACGTTTTAAAGTGTTTTTTTATACATAAACTTTTTTTTTCCGCCTCCCCCCTTAAGTTAAAACAATCTCTATTATAGTAAAATGTTAACTCCAGCATAATTTTCAACCATAAAATCAACAATGACGGTGCCTTCAAACTGTGACGGGAAAAAAAAAGTTTTATCCATAATTTTATGACAGAATTCTGGCAACCAGGTCTGCTGGTGTTTACATTTTGTTTTGTTCCTTACAGTGTAGCAGATTAATTAATGTAATAATGAGGTCATTACTATGGTATTTGAAAGTAATTTGAGGTCAATTTCCAAATTCTGCAAATGAATGTATTTCATATTGTACTTGATCCAGACAGATCCTTGATGTCTGTCCTTGGATACATTTCCTATCATTTCCTCACTGCCAGCCTGATGAAGAACAAACAACCTGCTGTGCTACACTCAACCTGCAGACAATTAATGAAACTGGTGTGTATGTACAAGTCTTCATTTTTTTCCCTCAGACTTATGATGTTCAGTGTGTGGGATCATTCGAACCTCCAGATCTGTCAAACACTCAAAGGACGGGCATGAAGCCTGTAAAATATTGAATGTCGAGGAGAAAATAATTGGAAAAACTTTGTGTTGACTGGGGCAGTATTTGTAAAACGTAGAGAACCACTGGTGTAACCCGTACAAGTTTGATGAGATCATGCAAAGGAGTTAATACTCAAAGATGAATCTCTACTGAACCAGTTTATTGACATTATGCTCTGGTGTTTCGTAAGGCTGGTACTTTATCACACCGTGCTGGGAAATCACTGTCAAACCTGGATAGTAAACAGATTTTTTAGCACATTGTTTTCAAAATTGTATTACTTTATGATTTTTTTTTTATTTTATCCAACAGACCAGGTAAATAACTAATAATAATAATCATCATCTTTATTGTCATCATAGAAATCATGCAGTGAAATTATTTGTGTGTATGTTCCCTTTCTCTTACTTCATCACCAAAATGTCCCAACTTGCACAATTTGTATTGACAGCCCCGCAGCAGCAGCTCGATGCAATGTTGACTTTTTCCTTCACTTCTTATCTCTCTACGGGAAAAGCCTTAATTATTAACAGGCATCTGATCTGAACAAGGCTCCTAACTCCGCAGTCTAAGGCTGTGATTTGATTCCTGACAACATGTGGCTGACGGGTCTGAGATTTGCTCTCCTGGTTTGGATTCCTGGAGTGCTGCATGGTAAGAGACGTTCGTTTATTAGGGAAGAAGCTGCTGCCGCTGACGTTATCTCTGACAGGTTTCTGTCTGTTTCAGCTGTGAACGAAAAGGAACCGTGCAGCGCTCCCGACCTGAAAAACGGTTATTTTCTCCCGGTGCAAGAGTCTTATGCTCATGGCTCACATGTAACATACAGCTGTGATACGGGATACAAAACCACAGAGGAGGGATGGTGGGTGACCATCGTATGTCAAGATGGCGACTGGTCTGATAAACCGGAGTGTGTTGGTGAGGATTTTTTATTTTTTATTTTTTAATTCATGAATTACTCTTCTGGTCTGATTTAATTATGTAAAAAAAAAAAAAAAAAAGTTTGTATGTTTATATTTTTTTCTGTTCCCCAGTGGAGACAGTCTGCCTTCCTCCGGTTATTCCAAACGGCAAATTCAAGCAAAACCAAAACGGTTCGTTAGAAATAAACTGCAACGCAGGATATTCACTAAACGGCCAGGATAACATCGTGGAGTGCCACAGTGGGACGTGGTCCGCGGTGCCGTTCTGCCAGAGTAAGTCCTGAACCCGTTGGCTAAAAAAAAAACAAACAAAAAAAAAAACGCCTTTTTCCGTTCCGACTGACTGTCTCAGTTTATCCACAGAACACCCCAAGGCGTGCGACCAGCCACCAGCTGTCCCCAATGCGGTCATTATTCAGACATACCAGGAGGTGTTTGATGCTTATTCCACAGTGACGTATCAGTGCAGAGATGGATTTCTCACACAGGACAGAGAGTCCACAACAACTGTCTCTTGTGAGGCTGGAAACTGGTTCGGAACTCCACGTTGCAGTAAGTGGTCATTGTGTTGAGACGCACTACGTTGCCAAAGGTATTAATTTGTCTGGATTCACACACATGAACTTCAGTGACATCCCGTTTTTCATCAGCTTAAGGTTTAATATGATGTTGGCTAGCCCTCTGTAGAGCTTCATCTCTTGTGGAAAGACTTTTCACAGAGTTTATGAGTGTGATTATTGGAATTTTTGATCATTCTGTCAGAAGTGCATGGGGGTGTGGGTCTTGCGTTTATGCTGCCCCTCACAATATGCCACCCTGGGCTGTTGCCCATGTCGCCCATATCAATAACCGCCACCGCTTATTGGCTACGTACTTACCAGGCGATTATAATGTCCACAACATATAAACATTGATATTTCAAAATAAAAGCATGCAATGTAAATAAATGTTTTGGTATTTTGACAATTCTGTATGGTAAGGTTGTTCAGAAAAACAACAAAAACAAAAAACAAAACACAGTAAAGACAGAACAAAGATTTGCATGTTAAGAAAAACATCTGTGGGTGATGTCACTTGTTATGATATTTATTGTGTTATTTTATTCAGTCACATGTAGTCCTGCGTGTCAACAAGTAACTATTTTAAATCAGGTTGTAATACCACTGTCCTTCATTTTGCACTTCACATTTACTTTAAATATTCAAAGTAAGTTGTGTACGCTAAAGAGAAAATTTCAAAGTAGAAAAAAAAATCAGCATGAAATGAATATTTTATGTTTTATTCAACACTGTAAGAGAACGAACAAATGTGAAAACCTCCCTCTGCTCTGTTTGTTCCAGCTCGTCCTGCCAGATCCGGATCCACGGACACTCAGACTACTTTCGTATCCAGTACATAAGCACATTGATTTCTTCATTTATATTGCATGTATTTATCTAGAATGTAATCAAAATATCCATGTAAGTAATTCACACACATTTCTTATGAGCATGCAACATACAAAGCTGAGCCAGACAGAGGGTTTTGTTGATTGTGTGAGAGGATGTGTTAAACTAAGGAACTCGACTTTAACAGTTTTATGAAACTTTATTCTTCCTTTTCAGTCGATCATTGTGGAGAGATCCCTCATGTTCCAAACGGACTTCCTGTGCAACAGGAGCAACGTTATGTGAAATACAAGTGTCAGAACTTTTACAAGTTAGTGGGTCCTGAAACAGTGGTGTGTCACAGAGGTGGCAAGTGGTCCGAAGTCCCCAAATGTAAAGGTAAACGGAAAACAATACTGAAACTTTCATTTAAAAAAACGATATGAAGAAAAGTGTTTTCTTCTTTTCCTTTTTTTGCAGAGGACTTCTGTCTTCTGAACACTGCAGAGTATCCTGATCTGATAAATACTGGCAATACATTTATCAGAAATGGGGAAACAGAATACCCGAAATGTGTTGATAGATGGACGTTTAATAAATACGTTGTGGCCCGGTGCATTGGAGGGAGACTCAGTGTATCCAAATGTAAGTATCAGTGTAAGCACCAGTTAGATTGTTAGAACACTGGAGCAGACAGACCAACAAGTCATTAACATCTCTTACAGTTTCGCATCGTTGTGTTTGTTTGTTGCCCGTCATATTTTTATGACTGTGTATTAGGACCATCGTAGGTGGGGGGAGGAGTAAATTTCAGCCTAAAAAAAAAAAACCTCTTTCTACTTCACAGTTGTGTACCACTTTGTTCTGTCACATAAAATCTCAGTGGAGTATTTTTATGTTTGTGGTTATAATGTGACAAAATATGGAGAAGTTCAAGGGTGTGAATACTTTTACAAGCCAGTGAATGTTTACATGTTCAACACACCAGAATTGAAGCACCGGTTCATTGAAAGGCCTCTGCAGACCTTTGATGACAGACTGAGCAACGTTGCAGCAGGGAAACATGCAGGACACTGACTCAGCAGGGCTAAAGTTGGCCACAGCTGAAGCAGACATTGAAATAAAGGATAGAAATTCAAATGTATTTTTTATTTTTGTTTTTTTCTCTTTTTCAGGTTGCACCTGGACCACGATAAAATTAGTGAGTATTTGTGTGTTACTTAAAGATGTTTTTGCTCTTAATATTTCAGGCATTTCAAAGTACCCCTGTTAAAATTGTGTTATTTTTGTGTATTTATATGTATAAACATCTAAATCAGTTATTTTTTTAAATGTCTTCACTGTAACCAGAATACATGCTGAGGTACCACTGGGAAAAGATCTGGCTTCCCTGGGCTGAGCTGATGGACTGAGAACAAATGGAAACATGAACCCATTTGAAACAACTTGAGACTGAATGTGTTGCTAACGGCCAGCCTGGATATTTTTATTCTGTCCTAGCATACCAATAAAGTCCAATCTTGTCGATGTTTGTCTATGTCATTTAAAAGACCCTACATTTATTAAAACCAACAAAGGAGTCAGTCTGTTATCCAAACCAGGTCACTGTGGCACTGCAACAAATTTACTATGAACTTACTTGTACATCTGCATTTTCTTTACAAATATGTGCAAATCTTTGTCAATATTTTTATAATGTAAAAAAACACACACACACACAATTTTACAATTGTGGTTTTTCCATTAAATTAGAAATTGAACTAGAATCACACGTGAATAAGCTCATGCGATAAGTCATAACTGCAGAGACGGATGTAAACACTTGACACACTCATAATTTAGCCCTGGTGTTTATCAGCTATCAGCCAATCAGAGGAGACGTCAGCGTCTTTTTTTGGGAATTGGAGAGTCTAGCCACTTGGGAGTGGCAACGTGCGGCATTTTGGGAAAATAATTGTAGTCGGCGATTTTACAGAACACGATTCAACACGACACATAACTTTTATTAAGTGTGTGAAACTGGGAGAGCTCTGGTGGAGCCTGCTGCACGGTGTCCAAAAAAAGAGGAAAAACAAACCATCATATTCCTACTTTTTGACATCTTTGTCGTTTTCCACCAGAAGTAACATCCGGCTGTTGATCATGCGACTCGTGCGACGGGAAAAAAGTTTCCGTTGCAGTTTTTTGTAATACATTTATTTTGATACAGCTGAATAACGACCTCCTTCTAACACAAACTCCTTCTTTGTAAATCACGAGTTTGTTTTTTTTTCTAAATTGGCATTTCCATTAAGCAAATTTATTTTCGTAATTTCAATTTGCACAATTCTATAGTTAATGGAAACAGTATACTCTCTTATTCTAACCTTTACACAATTCAGCAGGAATGTCCATGTCATCGCTGTTTCTAAATATAGAGACATTTCTACTTGTAAACAATACATATTGCACGTAACATAATACTGTCCCTCGTCAAAAAATAAGAGTTGTCCACAGGTTTTGATCTTTAATGGTGTTGTTTTATAATAAATTTACTTTAATGGCTTTCATTTCATTTGAAAAAAAAAAAAGAAAATGGATAAATACCAAAAAAAAAAAAAAACATTCTACGGATTAAAATGACAGAATTGCCTGTTTGCTTTGATTGTTCATGATGCAAATTAAAATTGTAATTATTTGTAAAGACCAGCTGTTAGGTTTTATTCAGCTAGTATTATAAGGATAAATCAGTCCAGTCCTGCACCCAACCAGGAGATGAGAACGTACCATTTGTTTAACAGAATAAAGTTCATCCATCATTAGTTTAGCTGCTAAAAAAACACTTAAAGTTTTAACTGTCATCAAATGAAATCTTCTAACCTGTTAAAAATTATACTGATATAAATTATATAAAAGATTAGATAGAAATAGTAAAGAATAAGTCGATGTGTTTACATCTGTCTTTGGGTGTTACTTTTGAATCAAACCGGGTCGGGTGCCGTTCATATAGTTTTTGTCCTAAATCTGCACATTTTCCACCGGATTCATTCATCGGTGAGTGTGATCAGAGTTGGAGATGGTTTGAACAGAGGAAGCAGAGTCCAGGCCCAGCAGCGTCCCCAGGTACGACTGCTCTCGAGGGTCCAGCATCTGATCGGGCCTTACAGGATGGATGATGTTGGCCGGCTGAGGGGTCAGGGTGTACTTCTCTAAGAAAGCCAGATCTGTTGCTGCCTGGTAGCCGGGGTTCTGCTGCTCCTGCTGCTGGCCCTGAGCCTGAACGTTTACCACGCTGTGGGTCTGAGACGAGAGAGAGGCGGCCCGGTGGGGGTGAAGGTCTCCCGGACCTCCTGCTGCCATGGGGACAGGGACTAAAGTGACGGGGATGCAGACGGTGGCCGGGTTGGAGGCGCTTCGCGGGGCCAACTTGGGGTCAGAGTGGTACGTCTTTGAGGTTTCCTCAAAGGGAGTAGGGGCGGCTTTGTCCTGGCTGGGGGGCGGCTCGGTGAACCTGGCGCTGTGCACGTGGTCCACGTGGTACTTCAGCTTGTCTTTTCTCTTGAAGGTGGCGCTGCAGTGGGGGCAGTTAAAGGGACGGGCGTCTGAGTGAATCACCATGTGCTTCGTTAAGGTCTTCTTGATTCGAAAAGTCTGATGGCACTCAGGGCATCTGTGGGGTTTCTCACCTGCGGATCAAAGACCATCCACGCATTTAAAGAGCAGAAAGTGTTTCAAGTGTCCTGCCAATCTGTAGTTTTTAAAGTCAAGCCAAAGTCATGATTTACCTGAGTGAGTCCTGAAGTGCATCTCCAAACTGGACTTTCCTTTAAACTCTTTCTTGCAAACCTCACATTGATGCACAGCAGTTTTATATCTGAGAGAAAAAAATAATACAGACAGAAGCATAAATCAAACCTTCGGGGCAAAGAGAGGGAGAGTGACATACTAGTACAAAACATAAATCTGTGATATGGATGATGTACTTCTGCCAAACTTTCTCTCCTAAATGAACACTTTTATAGTGGACAGTTAGATGATCGTGGCGCCTGAAGCACTTCCCACATTCTTCACACTGGTGTGCTTTCTCACCTAAAAACAAACACAGACTGCACTGAACTCACCATCAGAGAGAAATGAGAACCAAAGGTCTGGGTGGACAAGACAAAAGCTGAATTAAGGCCTGCCGCCTCTTAAACACTTACCAGAGTGTATTTTCTGATGCTTGGTCAGGTGATCGTGGCGTATGAAGGTTTTCCCACACTGGTCACATTCGTAGCGCTTGTCATCATGGTGGACTCTGAGGTGAAGCCTTTGCAAATACAAACAGCCGATTTCTTTTTTGTTTTGTTTTTATCACCAGAACCAGCCATACTGAAAGTCTGAAGTGTTTGTGATCAAGGAGGAGATGTGGTTTTCTAAAAAAACAACAAAAAAAAAAACCTCTCACCTGTAGGAGCTGCTGTGACGGAAACTTTGCCCACAAATGCTGCAGAGATGAGGTTTTTCTCCACTGTGGATACGCAAGTGTTCCCTCAATGTCGTCCTGAAGGGAGACAGAATAAATAAATTATGGCTTCGCTATTTTGTTCAGATTACAACCACAAACTGGAGCATATCATTTTGGGATTTTATGCGATACACCAACAAAGTGGTGCAAAAATTGCAAACTAAAAGAAAAATGGGGGCAACTTTTGTTTGTGCATTTGGAGTCGGACCCCCTTTTCCTCTGACACCACTAAGTAAAATCAATCGCAGCCAATTTGGTTTCAATTGTCAAAAGACATCTAACATAATTAAGCTAAATGACAAACGGGTGGGGCTTCTGAAGGCGATACATTATTTACAAGTGTGCTTTTAAAAGGGGGGGTGAATATTAATGCAAGCACAAGCATTTTTTTAATGGATAAAGAAATCAATGCATTCTTTTTCTTCATCTTCACATTTAAAACTGCAGTTGCTGGTATAAATAAAAAGGAATGTTGATTATAAATGTAAATGCAAAAAAAAAAAAGCTTTTTATGGCTTTTATGCTCGGGGAGAATCTGAGGTGAAACTGTACCTTTCCCTCACTGATTTCCCACAAACAAAGCAGGTCCACTTTCTCTTGCCTCCATGTGTGCACTCTATGTGCCTCTTCTTGTTGCCGGTGTCGTTGAACTGACGTCCACAGATCTCACAGGGAAACGGACCTGCACGTTGGAGAAAATAAAAAAATCTAATTAAATAAAAAACATCTTCTACACCATTTTTTTTTAACATAGATTGTAAAGATTTTGACCAGCAAAAGCAGAAGGCGTTCTGATGTATCTCACCCAAGTGATATTTCTCTTGGTGCTTCAGCCTTGCAAACCTGGACTTGAAGTACTCGTCACAGAATGAGCATTTAAAGGGCCGGTCCTGGGTGTGCAGGATCATGTGCTCCTGCAGGTGAGGCCTGCGGCTGAACGTCTTCGAACAAATCTGTTGGACGATGTACGGGTAATTAAGATTCTGAATTTCATGCAGTGTAAGATTCGATTACGATCTGCTTTACTCATCCAGATCGGTGTGCGCCAACATGATTTGGAAAATTTACAAATTTACTTCTAGACGTGTTAAGTTACTAGCTGGTTCTTACTGCACATTTCCAGCCTTCGCTCTTCTTTTTCCTTGCAGCAAAAAACTCCTGTGTGTGATCGGGATGAAACCTAGAACAACAGGGAAACATAGTGAAAGCGGAGAGGGTTCGGGTGGACCATGTGCTTCTTGCTTGGTCATGTGACAGTCAGAGTGATGCAGTGCAGGATTATGGAGATTTGACTGAAGTATAGAATCTATGTCAGCAGTGTTTTTTTTCCCCACGTTATCGAGAGGATAGAAAAATATAATATCAGTAAATATTAGTTGTCATCCATAACAACAATGTTAATGTCAGACATCGATATTTGCCCAAACTTTCATGTAGGTGCATCCCTTGTTTACATATCACTTAAACTCAACATATGGAAAAACTCATCTTGCCATATCTGACTACATTTTACATAAATCAGAATCAGACACGTTGGCTATGTCTGGGTGCACAAACAAGGAATTTGACTGTGGTTTCAAAGTCAAGTAACTTTCAAAACAAAGTTTCAAAGTTACTTGAATATCATACCATATCTTTTGGCATGATGACTGAACAGAAGTAGGAGCATTGTGTTGAGACAGACCGCCACAAACCCCCAAAAGATCTCTGTAAAACCAAATGACTACAGGTCGATCGACCGGACAGGCTTGTGTTTTACCTTCTGACGTGCTTGGCCAGAGTTTTCTTGCTGGCATGGAGTTTGTTGCAGAAGGGACACTTGTGCTCCTTCTTTGGAATAGGAGCATCACCTGCATGCTTCTTCTTGTGCACCGTCAGGTTGGACTTGGTGGAGTAGCACTGGAGACATATGTCACACTGGAAAGGCTTCTCTCCCGTGTGGACTCGGGTGTGACTCTCGTATTTCCCTACAAGTCCAGAGAAGGGAAATCAAGCCATAGATTCTTTCAGGCGATTATTGATTGTCACCAAGATGACAAGAGACACAGAAACTCAAATCTACATGCTAAAGACATGAGGAACATTATAAATCCGACTCCGAGGGAACCAACCTGCACGATCGAAAGTCTTCTCACATTTGGGACACTTGAGAGTCTTTTTGCTGGATGTTTGGATGATAACTGGAGCCAAACCTTCAGGATACTCTGGACTCTGGTTAGTGCTTGCTATTGGAGGCATGTGAACTTCCCGATCTTGCCCGGATGGGGCCTCCATTTTGTCAGTGTGCGAACCTTCCTCTAAAGCCGCCCTGTCATTTCCAGAAGCCTCACAAATGTTCTTCTGCGAAACAGCACCCATGCTACCGTCTTGCTCGTCGTCCTCGGTGTCCTCCTCCATCACGTCATCACCGTGAGATGCTTTGGGGGTCTCTTTCACGACCCGATTAACCTCCAAAATACCGTCCACTTTCTGTTCATCTGGTCTCCCTGGTGATTCAGCTCTTTGTTGCTCTGTAGGACTGCTGATACAGTACTTTCCATTGTCTTTCTTATGTTTAGAGGGTGTTTTTCTTGTACAAGCTGATCTCCGTGTGATACCACTTTTCGGACATGTTTTCACCTCCCTACCTGAAGCTGGATTAGTACTCTCAGCAACTCTGTGCTGCAGGGAAATTTTGCTGTTTAGGGTGCTCTGGACCTCCATGCCCGCCCCAGCAGCATCACAGGAGGGAATTTCTATCTCAGTTTCCCTCATCTCTCCCTGGGAAGAGGTAGCTTTCCCGTCCTCACACAAGAGCTTTAATATGTCCATCATATCCAAGAACCTGGCTGCTTCAGCTAGAGCTGGGAGGTCCGTCTCTGCAATGACACACTCTGATGTGTACAGGAGACCGAGGAGATGCTGGAAAACTGAATCCTCCACGTGGTCCAGAGTGACGTGAGTCATTGTACCCGAGCTCTTGGAGAGCTCTGCATGAAAGTAGCTGCTCCCGTGGGCTAGGACGGCTTTGTGGGCTCTATAAACCGTCCCACCCACCAACACGGACACATCGCAGAACCTCTGCCGGGTCCGGTCCTCGTTCAAAAAGGCAAGGAGGTTGTCACTGTGTTGTGACATAGTGAGGCGTCTGAGAGGAAGGGACGAATCCTGGACTGTTTTGGAGTTCAATGGGACACTGCACTCCTCTGCAGCGGATGAGTTTGTCACCAACCTCCCGCGCTTTGGAAGAACCATGCTGTTGGGCTTTTTCTTCATTATGGAGATGAATGTCGGGGTACAATTGATCAGTGCTGTAAAACACAACAAATATAATGAAACTGGACATTGGAGTTGATCACAAAGTTTAGTTCTGATGACTTTGACCAAAGCTGGACAGAGGCATAACATAAATTAAGTTGCTGCTAAGGACTCCTAAGCCAACAGGAGGCACCATGAGTCTCTGACATCTCTCAAAGAGAATAGACCTCAAGACGTCTTATTTGAGATCGAGTGGGTCAGGAAAGCTTCAATTTAAACTTGCAGTGACTTTTTCATACCAGATTGATGCATTTGTTGATTTGAATCAGTAAATGTGTCACTTGTAATCATACAACCAAAATTCTTTATGATTATGCTAACAGAACCATTGTACTGATTTAGTTATTTCTACAGCTTTTGTGTGTGCTTTGGTCACAAATAAAACAAATATAACGGTTTAAATCTTGACAGCGAGTTGAACAGTCTTCTGAAGCAAGCTGTCTCTAGTAGCTGGGCACCATTATTATAATGAGATCTGAAAACAGTTATGTTTCAAAGCTGCTAAAATTTTCTGTCACAGTTTGTACAATTACTGTATGTCTAATGAGATGTCAGACAAAATTAGTGAGTTTTTTCCTGCCATTTGTACCATAGAGTAACAGAGCGCTGCCCATCCCCACATATTGTTACGCTCTGTTGGTCAGCTGGCTGAAAGAGGGCTACGCTGGTTTTCTCTTCATTACAAGAAAGAACATTTTCACTGTTTCATTACAAAGAACAGGGAGTCATGGTGTGAAAACTAAAATCAGATGGTCTGAGTAATTATACAGAAAGCATAAGTTTGTTAAAGTCTAGATTTAAAACTGTGAGGTGTGATATACAAAGAAACTGCACCTTGAAATCTACAGCTGTATTCAGCCAATTTCTACATGTCTTTAATGTATTGCAATAAATCTTAAAAAAGTAAATGTTTTCGATAACATTATTACTAGAGGTAAACCAGTCAATTACCAGTGTTCAGAATCAGCTAACTTTCCTGTAATTTGCTATGTATGTAATACAATCATTTTTTTTCTTTCCACTACTAACAAAATGTATCAAAGCTTTGAGCATTTACAGTCTGTAAATGTCCAAACATGTATTTTGTTGGAGGTTTTTAAAGACCTGGTAAAGGTAAGGGGCATACGCTCTAATGAATAGATAGACGGTGTTTTATTTCCTTCATTTTAGAATACAAAGCTATAACTTGCATTAAAAAGACATTTTTAAATTTTACAGTTATTAGACAAAGAAAAATCTGAATCAGCAAATCAGCAAAGCCTTATCTAGCCATTTCTAATTCCTGCAACAATGTGTCTATTTGGCTAGGAATATCTTCGTGTACATAATGTGACATTTTGGCAGTTTTTGCTCATAAGGTACTTACCAAGACACAATTATTATATCATTCTCTAGTTAATTTTCTGACAATTTTCTTCTATTTTAGTTCACTGAGGGCTCTCTAATTATTAGGTATCATGTGTTGGGCTACAATGTGATGTTTGCTGCTATTTAATGGCTTTGCTGATCACCTAAATCAAATTTCGCTTTGGACCCAGACAAATGTGGTTAGGGTATTAAAAGCTTTGACACAATTCCTAAAAGGTAGGTTACTTAAGTAAAACAGTGCTGATAGCAACAGCAAAAGTATAACATTGTGGCCAAGTTTAAATAAAATGTAACAACAGCTTAACAATGTTGCGTAGTAACAACGTATCATGGACGCTTGTTACATTGTTTGAGTTATTTCTTGTCGGCAGCCTCGCAGAACGAAGCGCAACCGACAGTCAGCGTAGTTAAGTCAGCTTAATTCTCGGCAATAATAACGGTTGTGTGTTTACAATTCCCCCTCCACCTCAAGGACCCCCCTAACATTATATTGTCAGTGAGACGGGCGGGCCCCCCTCCGAGGAGAGCGTCGACAAACGACCTTTATCGTTAACTTAATGAACTCACATTGTTATCGGGACGTATTAATAATATTCTTACCAAATACGGGTGAGAGGCCTCCATATTGCCGTTTTTAGCGCAAAGGAGTAATAATGGAAAATAAATAGAGGGCATAATAATTTCCCGACCCTCTCGCTGAAACGCCCCACCAGAAATGTCGGACGCCGAAACAAAGCGCTCCCCCATTGGCTGGTGCGGCTATTGTCCTTCTGTCCAGACGTAAAGTTACGTGAAGCTCAAAGAAACGCCTTAATACCATATGACAACACTGAGTCCGTTCCTGTAGTTAACATGTTACGCGATTACTGACAAGCTCAACTGTGCTGACATTTGGAAAGCTTCCGTGGTCACAAAAGAATCATGGGTAATGTAGTCTGAAGGATATCAGACTAGTTGAAGTTATGCTGCCTTCCGTTTGCCTCGGAAATTTGAATTGTGACGCCACGCCCATGTATATACTGTTTTCCATCTAAATAAAATGTTTTTGAATGATCCTCCATATTTCTCCAAGCTTTATATCACCACCCCTTATGTTAAATAATGAGTTAACTGTGGTAAAATTGTTGGTTCATTTTCAGTAACTAAACTCAGATTGGTTTATTGTCAGCGCAAAAAAACTTAGATGATATTATAAATGTCAATTTCTTATTCAGAATTTTTTCCTCTTCTTCCCTGAGAAGAATAATTAATGTTGGATATTCATCCATCCATCCATCCATACATCCATCCATCTAGGACAGGTGGTCGATTTATTGCAGGGCCACACAAATTAATTATTAAATATTAGTATTACAGCTAAGGAAATTGTCTGAACGTCCTTTCTTTAAACTCATGAGAGTAATAAACGTTGCTAAATATTTCTTTTAGTTTTAATCACTCCTAGTAAAATTTTGATAGGTAATTTCTTATTCAGAAAACATTCTCTTTATCAATGGAATAGAAATATGACCTGAGAGTTTTCCTTACATGTAGTTCTTGATGACATTAATAACATGTTCCTGGAAGTTTTTTTTATAACCTTTGTCTGACATATACAGTTTAAGTATCGATCTTTATGATAAACGCACAAAATCTTGTGTATTAAAACAAGGACTTTGTGGTGCTTTCGGACCACAACTTTGAAATCCAGTCAGCGTCACTTACATAACAGCACATTTTGGTTGTGTTTGACGCGTGGAGGTGCTGGAATTAGCCGGCTCCGATGCGCCCCTCCCCTCTCCAACACGTTTAACATGTAAGACTACATAAGTGCATTAGCTTAATCTCTTCTATCTAACATGCAGCGATCCAAGCATTTCAGTTAACACACACATGCATTAAGGGAAGCAGTGGGGGAAGACGATGGAGCTCCACACACACGTGTTCTCCAGTAAGATCTGAAACGAAGATACTGGCCAACATTTAACAATCTGGAGGACTTGCAAAGGACAATGTTGAGATTCAACATGCGTGTGTGGATCCTTGTGTTGCTTTCTGCAGGTAATGTTAAATGATTTATGACCAGAGATTATTAATTATCAGTGGCATATTTTTGCCTGAACAGGTGTGTCAGATTAAGGAAGTAGTAAATTGTTTCGTTTCATTGTCATTTGGCCTGAATTTGTATTTGTGTATTTTTGACTATGTACAAAAGTTTTGCAATGGGATCTTGTAGTGGTCTTGAGTTTGACTGGGCCCTTCAAAAATATGAATACCTGAACCTGGTAGTTGTAGTCCTGCTAGAATCTCTACCCCATTTTCTAGTCTTTTGCACCCTCTAATAGGTTTTCTCCCAGGATTGTATTTAGCTTCTGTCCTTCTTCCCAGTAACTCAGACGATCTTCCCTGCGTCTGGGGCAAGCATCCTTTCAGCACGAATGCTACACTCAAGGTGAACGAGACAAGACATGTTATATGAATGCTGAAAAGTTTCTTTTTTTTTTATTGAGAGTATTGACTTCCGTGTTTGCTGTATCCACTACTTTGCTTTTGGGAAACCTTAAGCAATTTCCTACTTTCTTTCAACACTGATTTACCTCTTGACACTCCTTCATAAAGGCCAGTTTTTTGGATTGCACAACTTCTAGTTGTCCTGTGAACAGATTCTCTTTCCAGAGCTGAGGATCTCTGCAGAGTCTCTAGAGTGAATGTGGGCCTCTTGGCTGCTTCTCTGATGACTGCTCTTTCAGTTAAGGTGGCTGACCTTGGGAGGTTTACAGTTGTGCCATATTGTTTTGTTTTCTTAAGGTAACTGAGTGCACCAGATTTTTTATTTTTTTATTTTTTTAGCAGATTGAAGGAGGCTGAATAGAAATGCATGTCACTTCTTTTCAGATTTTGAATTGCAAAAACCATGGAAAATTATGAATACTGTTTATTCCACTTCACAATTAGGCACTTCTTTGTTTTGGTCTACCATAACATGTCAAAATAAAGTGCATTCACAAAGGGCTTCCATAGGTAGGACCTGATTTTACTGGACACCCATAAATTTCTGGTTTCTTTTCTTTTTTTTAGCAAATGCATGTTTTTCAAACATTGTACTTTATATAATTATAATAGGCCTATATGAGGTGAGTTGCATGCACATATTAAGATTATAAAAAAATACTCAAGTATTTGAAAATTGTGAAGTTAATGTAATTTTTGGGGGGAACAACATAGAGCTATAGAGGACATATTAAGCCTACCATAAATCAGTTTCTAGTTGATAGGACTACATATTAATATGCTGTAATTTGCATTAGTAAAATAATTTTTCTTTAATGGGTAGAACACGAAAACTGTCTCCAGCCCAGAAATCTACATCCGTGTAAATATGGTCTTGTTTGTATGAACATAGAGATTGATTTGTCTTTTGTTTTTTATTTTTTTTTTTATTTCTCCAGGAACGCTTTACAGTGAGGACTTTGGTGGATGCGAACAGCATCCGTGTCAAAATGGTGGACTATGTGAAAGCTACTCAGGAGGATTCCGTTGCCTTTGTTCGCAGCAGAGCCAAAATGGACGCCTGTATGGTGGAGAGAACTGTACAATTCCCCTTTCGGGCTGTGATGAAAGCCAGTGTGAGAATGGAGGAATATGTTCTCCCTCGTTTTCGAATAACAAACACACCTACTCGTGCATCTGCCTTCCAGGTTACACCGGTCCAAAATGCCAGACCTCCACCACATTCTCATTTGAGTCACGGGGTTATATGTATATCGACACCAAGCAACTGGACCCAGAATCTCCCCTTAATGTGACCTTCAGCTTTAGAACAGAGAACCCAACAGGTACTCTTTTTCAGCGTAGAGTGGATAACTTGCTCCTCACCATCGAGCTGATGGATGGACAGCTGTGCCTCCTCAGCTTGAGAGATCAAGGCACCAGCACTCTGGTTCAAGAACTCCCAGAGTATTTGTCCAACAACAAGTGGCACACAGTTGAAGCATCTCTGGGTGGTGTGGTCAGTCTCATCAGGTTGCTCTGCAGTGAGGTGAGCTGCACCAAAGACTCAGGTGTCGAAGTCCAGCCGATGGATCAAGCTGCCGCTCTGCCGGAGCCAGGAGTTGTTCAACAAAGCCTCTTTGTTGGAGCCATTGGTTGGAACAGGGCTTCAGGTAGAGTTGAGGATGGAGCAGAGGATCCACCAGCCTTTCTGGGCTGCTTTAGGGATGTCTTAGTAGATTCACGACTGGTGCTGCCAGGTGACGTGCCAAAAGATTCAGACGTCCAGGCGAACATCGTAGCTGGATGCAGTGACAGAGACAAGTGTGAGGAGAGCCCATGTCAGAACAGAGGGCGGTGTGTGAGCCAGGGCTGGAGGAGGTATGCCTGTGAATGCCACAGGCCGTATGAAGGAGACGACTGTGCAGAGGGTAAAATAAAACACACACACACACACACACGCACACATGTTTGCGTGGCTATCTTTGTGGAGACTTTCCATTGACTTCCATTCATTTCTACAGCCCATACCTTACCTTTACCCTTTTCCTAACCCTAACCATCACATACCTAACCACAACCCTAACCAAAACTCAATTCATACCCTTGTGGGGACCAGGCTCCGGTCCCCACAAGGAGCAATTGGTCCCCACAACGTAGTATATGTCAGGAAAATCATCCCCACAAGGTATTACACATGCACACTCGCACACACGCACGCACACACACACACACCACACACATACAGACACACACACACACACTCCACTCAGTGCCTTTCAATAGTCTTCACATCCTTTGAACTTTTCTGTTTGCTATCACATTACACCCACAACTTCTTATTCAGTTTATTGTTTAGGATTCCTAGGTGACAGAGCAGCACAAAGTAGTGAATAACTGCGGAAGGAAAATGACACATGGGTTAATACACATGTTATTTTCAATACAAATTTGAGATTCAGTGTTTTGTAGGACCATCTTTTTGGGGTATGTGTCTCTCAGCTTTACACATCTGGAGAGTGCCTGTGAATATAAACGTTCAAGCCTCACCAGAGATTCTCAATTGGACTTTGACTGAGCCATTCTAACATGTGACTATGCTTTGATCTAAATATTTTCATTGGATGTCGGGGCCTTAATTGTTCTCGTGGACAGATTCTTCAAACTTGAGGTCTGATTAGTGTTCCCCTTAATTTCTATTCAATTAAGTGCACTCCCACATCTTGGTGAGTACACCAAGATGGTGGATTAAAAACCATGTATGATTGTTCATACATGATTCCAATTCACTATTGTGTTCTCTTTATTATAGGGGACTGCAACTCCAGTCATTGGATGACATTGTGCTGCAGCTTTTGGATGCATCTGTACTCCAACGCACCTCAATCTAGTGAAAGGTTTTCAGACCTTTGCAAAACTTGCTGACATACCAAAGAGGTAAATTAGCCTTTTGATTCAGGTGTGTTGGAGCGGTGATGCATCCACATTTTGCAGGACTGGAGTCGCAGAGTTCTGGTATCAAATACAATGGTTGTAATGAGACAAAACTTCAACTATTTCTACAAAACACAACACAATGTTCCAGTCAATTATTGAGGACTTTCATGTTGCCTCTGGATTTAGTTTTTTATTTGACGGATCATTCATTTATTTTATTCATTTATTTGACGGTGTGTGCATGTGACTCCGGTATGCTCACCTTTAGTAATGACCCAACTGTAAGCAGAATTACCAGAGGCTGTTAAAGCAGGTAAAGGTTAAGTCCAGTCTTAGCAGGTGTCACATCAAGAAGTCTCAGTGGATCGCTTTAAAGACAGCCCTCACCGGGGTAAAGTTAGACAGCAAATTTTAAAGGAGCTTATTGGGTAAATGGAAATAGCCCAAAGTCCAGTCAAACAGATGTCAAATTAGAAACTATTTACCTACACCTGCAGCATGGATTAAAAAAACGTGGCTTTCACTAATTGACCGGGAATGCTCTCAGCTTGCCAGATCAGGGAGTCTTAAACGTCTGGAACACGCCGAGGTGTTTTCTTTAAAGGGCAAATTAAGAAATTTCATTATTATATGTGTGTCATTTCATTGTCAAACATAACTGTCAGCAAATTACCTGAGTGAAGCCATGAATAATGTCATCAGCAACTGATTGTTTTGTTTAGCTAACATACATCTTAAAATTTCTGAAAAGATTGGAATAAAAAGAAAAAAAACACTTTAGCATCAACATTTTATACAATTTTCAGCTGGATATTAAAATGAAGAAGGAATCGGCAATGGGACAACACCTACATGGAGAATTATAGCCATATGAACCACTCAGAGTGTTTTTATGTTCACACAACTGCAAACAGATAGCAAGGCAACTTGGGGAAAAATGTGTTGCCCAATGGCACATCAACAAATGATAGGGGATGGAAGCCAGAACTGAACCCTACAACTCGTCCCACTGAGTCACAACCTATGGAATACAAGGACCTAGTACTTGGTGTGATCAAAGGGGCACGTTTGCTGCTTCCACATTTTCATCTATAAGTTAGATGGTGTTGACTAAGCAGACTTGGTGAATTGATCATTAGCAACAAGTGACCATCTCTTCAAAAGTAGGAGTTTAATCAGTTGATCTGGACAGTACAGGTAAGTGTTAACACGATAACCTTAGAAAGGCAACTGTAAATGCCCACCAATCTAGGATGGGGTACAGGGTGATTTCAAAAATGTCCATCATTTTACATCAAGATATTTTCCACAAGTGGAGAACATTCAGGACAGCTACCAAACTTTACAAAAATGGAGGTCCTCACAAATTCACCCCAATCTCATCAGAGAACCTGCAAATCAAATCCAAAGATTTTATCTTAGATTTAGGCCCTAGTTAGTATGCTGATGTTGAAAGCATAGTCAGACAATGACTGAGGTATGTCTTGTTTGAAAAAGCTACCAAGCCTCTCCTTGTTAACAAAAAAGAGTCACAAGAATTCTAGACTAATGTCCTTTGGACAAATCAGACCAAAGTAGAGATGGAAGCCAAACTGAGCAACTGAGTGTAAACGTGACCAACAAGTGTATTGGTGAGGTGCCACATGACAGCAAATCTGAACATCAGAGAAGCTTCTGCACAGCAAAGTAAGAGAGTGATAAATTCAGACAGGAAACAATTTCAAGGTATTGCTGCTAAAGTTGATCCAAGTTACACAACCACATAGCATGGCAGTTTTTAAAATCAGCAATAGAAGTTTGACATTTGTTGAGCATTTTAGCACCTGATACATACAACCCTGTAATTGAATGACAGTGTACTGTTTATCATTTATGCTTTGTATTGAGTTTCCTTTGATGCCTATTTATCTGTTCATTCCTTCATTACAGAGTACATCACTGGCAGGTTTGGAAACAAAGACCTTGAGAGTTACGCCATGTTCTCATTAGACAACAATCCAGGGGTTTCTGTAGTTATATCCATGTTCATTCGCACCAGACAGTCCAGTGGTCTGCTTCTCATCCTGGCCAATACCACCAGCCAGTATCTTCGCCTATTCCTGGTGGAGGGCAGGGTCAAAGTTCAGGTCAACAACTTTGAGACTCTTGTCAGTCAGAACACTGTCAACAATGGCCACTTCCACCTGGTCGCTGTGAAGCTGGAAGGAACTGCAGCCACTTTGTTCCTGTCAGCTCAAAGCCAGGGTTCTATGGCCATCAGGCGTGTCCAAACACATCCTGACGATTTGGTCTTTGTTGGAGGTCTACCAGATTCAAGGGCCTCGGCTTCATTTGGTGGCTACTTCAAGGGATGCGTCCAGGATCTGAGGATTAACAGTAAGCGCCTGCAGTTCTATCCAGTATCAACTCCTGTGGAGTCGTACAACCTGGAGAAGCTTGTGGGCGTATCAGAGGGATGCAGCAGTGACAACGCTTGTGCTGTAAGATAAAAGCCATGCTTGTGATGTCTGCGCAAAATGAACCAGCCTTGTAATCTCATTTCTGTCTTTCACACATCAGGCTAACCCTTGTCTCAATGGAGGGGAGTGTTACTCCATGTGGGATGATTTTATCTGCAGCTGTCCCCCCAACACAGCAGGGCAAAGGTGTGAGGAGGTGAAATGGTGTGAACTGTCTCCCTGCCCTGTTACAACCATCTGTCAGCCCCTCTCCCAAGGCTTTGAGTGTAAGTACCCTTTCCTCAAATATTACCTGTTACAACATAAGTGTTACAATGTAGGTACAAAGATCAAAAAGTCTTAAGAATTATATTCCACGGGGTGCTGCAATGGCACAGGGAGCACAACCCACATAATGAGGCCTTAGTCTTCGACGTGACTGTCGCAGGTTCAATTTCTGGTGACTTTTGCCGCATGTACTTCTTTCATTACCCACTTTCCTGTCAATTCACTATCAAATAAAAGTCACTAGAGGCAATACAACCCTTTTTTAAAAAAAATAAATAAATAAATTACATTACACATACAGCCAGAATTTCTATTCCTTACCCAAAGCAGGATTCATAGACTTATTAATTACCATGTGGCTAATTGCAGGAGGTAACAGAGTTACCCATGCAGGATTCCCCTAAGACACGGTAATCCCTGGTCAGATTAGGTCTACTGGCACATGCTTGTGGTAGTATGTGATGACGAGATTTCTTGGTCACATGTTACTGATGAAAAAAGGAGGAAGGTGCTTCAGAAAATCTATTATAGCTCCTCATTTGGGTTTTGGGGATAAAGACTAATTTCTCTGAAAAATAACGAGCCTCTCTCATTACTTGTATAGTGCATACATGCTTTTGCATGGAACACCTTGGTATGTCTCATTGGTGTAATAAAAGTATAATTTGGCTATTTTTTGTTTTTTCAGTCAGGGTTTCTCAAGTCCAGTCCTCGAGACCCTCCATCCTAGCTAAATGGGCTGTTCTTGTATAGCACTTTATCAAGACCAGAGGATATCAAAGCACGTCACATTACATCCAGACATTAACTCAATCACAAAATGATGTGGCAAGTTACCGGATTGTGGTAACTTGCCACAATCCGGCAAGTTACTGGATTGTAGCTGCCCCAGGTCAGCTACAGTTGACCTGGGGCTGACCCTGCTTCAACACACCTGAATCAAACAGCTGAATTCTGTCACCAGCAGTAACTCAGCTCTGCACACGTCAGGTTGCGAGTCACTCATTTGATCTAAGTGTGTTAGAGAAGGGAGGCATCTAAAGTTTGCAATGTGGTAGCTCTCAATGACTGGACTTGGGCACTCTGATTTTGGTGTATCAGACTCAAGTGTTTCAACCAAATAAGGCATCATCAGCAATAATGATGATGATGCCTTTATTTACAGTGTTCTCTGTTTGCATGCCATAGGTTTGTCCAATGTGACGTTCTGGCTCGACAACAGCATTTTGTGGTATCACAGTAACAGGAAGATTAAGTCCAACCTCTCCAGTGTCTCCCTCAGCTTCCGCACTAGGCAGTCAGAGGCCGTTTTGCTTCATGCTCAGAGAGAGTCCAGTCACATAACTGTCTCTCTCCTTGACTCTCATTTGGTTATGGAGTTTCTGGGTAGGGCTGATAATGACTCTCTGAAAGTGACAGCACAAAGCCTGGCTCCACTCAGTGATGGTGAGTGGCACTTTGTATCAATCAGCAAGGAGAGACAGATCCCAACATCCAGGTGGATTATGGATGTAGATGGGCATCAAGAGTACATCAGTGTCTCCAGAGCAGCGGCTGGGGACTTTAACTTTCTCAGGGATGGAGCAGACATTTTCCTGGGTGGCCTAAGCCAGGAATCTGGACTGACCTTTTCAGGATGTCTAGGTCCAGTGGAGATTGGGGGTCTTCATTTACCATTCCATCTGGAGACAGAACTGAACCTCCCCAGACCTCAGGAGGAACAGTTTGTGAGGGGCAACAGCAATAATTCACCACAGTACGGATGCTGGGGAGCCACTGTGTGTGCTCCAAACCCATGCCAGAATGGGGGTATGTGTGAGGACCTGTTCAACCACCATCGATGCACCTGCCCCTCTGAATGGACAGGATCACTATGCCAAGACCAGACAGACACCTGCAACTCCCACCCATGTGTATACGGTAACTGTACTAACCTCTCCGAGGGCTATAAGTGTGAGTGTGAGCTGGGCTTCACCGGTGAACAGTGCGAGGTAGAAATGGATATGTGTGAAAACAGCAGCTGCAACTATGGCGCCACCTGCCTGAAAGGCTTCCACAGCTACACGTGTCTGTGTCCTCGGAACATGACAGGACATTTCTGCGAGTAAGTTTTACGCAATGAATGTAAAACTGCCGTTTCACTGTTTCTAATTTTTCCATTTATGCTGATTTATAGAAAGACTCATGACAGTGGTATTTAAGCAATTGCTAAAACATTTTACCAAGCTGTACTGACTCACAGCTTATCTCTTTCAGTGTTAAAATCCCTGAAACTCCGTGGTACATAGAGACAGATCCGTGAGTGCTTCTTCACACAAGATAAATGCTAAGGTTGCAAAGCCATCCAAGTACTAAAAGGGAAACTGACACTATATGTGCATCTGCCTAGACTTCCTCAGTTGCCTGCCTCTTTCTGCGTGGGCACAAGATGGAACTACAGCTGCTTTAACGGAGGAAACTGTTCTGAAGTTGAGAACACCTGCTACTGCCTGCCTGGATTCACCGGTCAATGGTAGGACACGCAAAATGATGTTTGTCTTGGAACACTGAAGGAAAGCCGCTTAACCAAATAAAACTAAATTAATACATTTTTCATACATATTTCTAAATTCCTTTTGTTCTTTCAAAATGTTAGCAGACATCCTAAGTACTACTAAATGTCCTTATTTCCACATACATTATTTTCTGGTCAATCATGGTTAGTATGCATTTGTTTTTAAACAAATAGTTTTTGTATCCTTTCAGGTGTGAGAAAGATATAGATGAATGTGCCTCAGACCCGTGTATGAACGGAGGCTTCTGCATCAACTACGTGAACAGCTTCGAGTGCGTGTGCGACATGAACTACTCTGGCGTGTACTGCCAAATGGACGTCAGCGACTTCTACATGTACCTGTTCTTAGGCCTGTGGCAGAACCTCTTCCAACTCGTGTCCTACCTCGTCATCCGCCTCGACGACGAGCCGGAGATCGAGTGGGGGTTCCACGTCAACGATTAGACGAAACCAAATGGACCAAACTTCATGTAGATGGTCAATCGTTTATATACACCCGTTCTTTTTGTAGATTTTGTTCATTATGTTTTTGGTTGAGGGATTATGTCTTTGGACAGTTGCTGTGATGTATAACCGTATCGAGAAGAATTTGTTTTTGACAATCGATTACCTTCTCAAAAACTCAAATAATACCTGAACTATGACCTCAAATCCTAGAGGAGTTGAAAAGGAGGCTACGTGGATGTAGAGAGGGAAGGAGGAAGCTCAAATCATCTATCATCTCTACCGTCAATCATATCCCCAACTCCAACATCTCTCTGCCCGGCTTTCCAACCATAAGGCCAGACAGTCAAATGCATCGAGCTGCTTTGCTCATTAAGCTAACGTACTAGCAAACAGAAGTGGCAAAAGCAAATGAGGTGGACTAGTAGTGCTTGTCAACAATTGCTTACGTCATCCAGCACAAGCTGATGTGGAATTTTGTCTCTGCTGTATGGATATTGATCTGTTAGCATGCCATGACAGTCTTGAGACCGTTATGCTGTCAGAGATCAATTCAGATTTGTTGCATGACTGACTGCTACCAGAGATCCTTCCTGCCCACATCATCACCATCCATGACAATATGTTGAAGATACCAGGATGATAGGAGTCACAACGTTTAAATTCCTTCTGAGATAAATATTTTTAAATTGAATATGAACTTCTAGTTCATGTGTACTGAGGTCAAAATTGTAATTCAATTCAAGAATAATATTATAAACATCAAAAACCTGCTAGGTCCAATCTTGAATTTATTTCTGTGGACGTAAGTTGTTTTTTTCCCCCCCATGTCACCAGACAGGCTCTGTAAAATTCAACATTCTTTGAGTAATTTTTCTGCATTAAGTTAACTTAAGTTGAATTAAAAACACTCACTTTTTAAGTGCGTCATATTTCAGGACCCCGCCCCCAAATAGCCTTAGCTTCTTCAAATCCAGAGACAATGCTACAAAAGAAACATACTTACGTTTTTACTTGTTTTTATTCTCTGTTCAATAATTATTACATTTGCTTTGCATAAACGCTGCCTCAAAGTGGCTCAAAGCTGACCATTTGTTCTTAGGGGTTTTGCAGCAGTGTCGTCCGGTTCCTTCGGTCTTTATTTTGTCAGAAACTCGTCCATTCCACGATTGCTAATACGCTAGCTTTATAAGCAAAGCAGCTCGATGAGTTTGACTATCAGCCAATCAGAGATGGGCATGGCAAAGAACATAAACTATTTCAATTTATATTTTATAATAATTGGAAAAACATTTGTTGTGAAGATTTAAAAATAATAAAAATTTTATTTAATTTCATTTTTTTTAGCTCGACTTGTTTTTCCTAATTTAGACTCCAGTTTTTAGCGCCCCCTGGAGGGCCTCCCACTTTGAAAAAACACTGTTGCAGTAAATTGAATTGCCCCTGTCCAGCACACAAGTTGGAGGAACTACTTTTTATTTGAATGTACACCTGTCATTTCCTTATGTCTGATTTGCACCCATACAAAATTGTTAAAAGCCTCTGACGATGCATGTTTTTTTTTTTCTGACTTGTTCACAAAGAACCTACATGTGAAACTAGCTTACAGTCTGTAATAGAAAAGTATTCTTCCATGTTTTCAGGTGTTCTTCAGGTCTGGTTCTCAGACAGAGAGCTCTGTGTGTGCCTTAAATGTCCACCTTGTGTCTGCTGTGGTCTGATGTTCAGAGACAGTCACATGTGAAGCAAGCACAACATATTCACATATAGCTATGTAAACTTGTATAAACTTCAGATTGTTCTATGTGAAATGTATACTGTATACCCAATATACAAGATGAAAACATCAAATAAAAGTGAAGTACATCCAAGTTGTTTGTAAAACTTTATCATTTTTTCTGGTTGAAACACAAAAGAGTCAACCAAATGCATCTATTTAAACAATGATGGAAACAGAAAATAAAATCATAAATTTGCCAGTTTTAACAGTTGGATAGAAACAGAAAAGTCCGTGATAGACTGAGTAAGGCTTTTCTGGTGGACTTCAGAGATGCTTCTTACTTAAATTACACTTCTGGTTAAATAGCGATCACATAAATACAGCAGAGCAACAAGAGTTGTGGATTTGACAGTAGACCTGATGGATGGAAACCCTAACAGAGGGCCACCCTCAGACTGGTGAGGTTGCTCGTTTTAGAAATCCTTCAGAAGCTGCATGTACCATCGTCTCATCAGTCCAGTTCATGAAGCTCACAGTCACAGAGTTCCTTATAGATCCTCTTCCGTATGTTCGGGATGTCCTTTTGGGAAAACTGGAACGGTCTTGACAGAGCCAGGCATCTAGAATACTGTTAAAAATTAAAAAAAAAAACATTGCGGTATTAAACTGAAACAAATAATAAATGTTTCACTTTTTTGTGAAAGAGTGTTTAAGTAATGGGCTACAGAAGCACCAATTAACAACCTTAAAATTAAACAAATACGAGGAATAAAAAAAAAAATGAACACATAAAGCAACAAAAAGTAACCAGAATGCTCTCTGAATGAGAAAAAACATTTTGGTAAGTTTTTTTCTTCTAAACTGGAAGAAAACAGAATAAAATTTATGACAAAAAGCAATAAAGAAAATGACTAAAATTTTTGTCGACTGCTGAAAGTGAAACTGAAATATTGTTGGGAAGTCCAATGAGATCCAAGTTTTAGAAAAAACAAACTTACGGGAAACTTTATTGAAAAAAAAATCCAAATAAAGCTGCTTAAGGTAACAGAAATTCAACTATGTCTGTTCTGGATAATCCGACTTTAAATTCACTTCTTTCCAGACATAGTATTTTTTTGTAGATGCTTTCAACCAATGTCTATTGGGATGAACTGCAGGAAGAAAAATTAGGATTCTTGACTGAAATTAAGAACGGAATTCAGGAAGATACATTAATACAGAATATTTCTATAGCTAGCGACAAAGGTGAAGCTATTTGTTTAGTTTTCCAAAAAAGAAAGAAAAAAGATTAATTATTGAGCCCCTCAGTTTGGATAAACTGGATTTCAAAGGGTTAAAAATTCTGAGAATTCTTTAATATTTAAGATGTATGACAAGGACAGAAAATAAAAAGTTGAGAGAAAAAAAACAATGACAACAGTTGATATTTTTCACTTACTTTACATACTGTACTATTTTCCACTGTGACAGAAAATAGTCTTATGTAAAAAATAGAATTAAAAAGCATCAATTAGCAAAGCAAGACCTACCTCTAAGACAAAAACTCCGCAGTCGTTCTCGTTGGTCTGTTGTGGAATTTCCTGTGAAGAACAGCAGGGGGAGACAAAGAGTGAAGTAAAAAAATGAGAATCTGCTCGTTAGCCATAGCTAGCATTGCCCTCACGGAGCGACTGAATCATAAGTTTTATATTTGGTCTCCAGCAATAGAGTCAGCTGTGTGGAGCAAAGATTTGTGAGCACATCCCTCTAGGCTGCTTGAACATGATACACATACAGCATTCCTGAGCCTGTTCAGTAATGCAGAACATTAATATGACACTTTCATGCAGCTCCTTTCAAAAGATATTCTAAACCGTTTTCATATTTCTCACAATTTTATTTTACTCAATACAAATGCTAACCAACTAGTTTTAGATTGCTTCACTGCTTACTAATGTTTGGTCTGTCACATAAAATTATGATAAAATGCATAGAAGCTTGTAGTTGAAATGTGACAAAATGGAAAAAAATGTTTTAAAGGTGTGATTACTTCTGTGGGACAGTAACAGCAGCTAACTCAGTATTGCTCAAACAGGTTCCAACAGAGACACTCTTTGACAAGTCCAAGTCACACCACAAGTCTTTGAGGGCCAAGTCCAAGTCAGGTCTCAAGTCTTATTTTTGCGACTCCAGTGTAACTCTAGTGAAAATGTCAAACTCAAGTTGGCCTCTCTGGTTCCATCATACATCTTGTGTTCACACATACAGAACCTGGTCCAGTTTCTCATACCTCTACAAATGACACCGTCCAGCCATCTTGAAATGAAGCTTGTTTCTTCTCTTTTGCTTCAGACATCAAATATTTCAAGATGTTCTGTTCAAAGCAAAGCAACACATCCAGATGCAGTCCAACTCAACTGACCCAAAATCCTACCAAGACATTCTTGTAAGAAGAACATTTGTAAAACAAAATAAACAAATAAATAAATAAAATTAATTATAATAATAACAATAGCTTTATTACCCTTGCAACCTTCTGGAGTGAATGTCCTTGAGAATCGTAAAGGCAGATTTTCTTGGCGGAAATGTCGGCCGTAACCAGACACCAGTGGACCTCCAGGTGGATGGGCACCAGAAGAAGAGTCTTAGAAAATAAATCCACCTGAGACAGGAAGACTGTATCAATGGTTCTACTGGGATGGATTAGTTAGAAAATCTATTCTAAGTAATAGCCAGAACAACAACAAAAATCTAGTGTCTGTCAGGATATTTTACAACACTTCATGTTTCCTTCTGCTGGCTAGCTTTATGGAGATGCTGGTTTCATCCTTCAACAAACCACATTTCATCCTCAATGTGGTTTGTAGCTTCCTACTGCAGAGTCAGACGGCTGTCCATCTTGTTTACATTTTTTTAATTTGCAGAATCCTCATTTTCTGTTTGCATCCCCAATCAATTAATATCACACATCTGACTTGGTGTTGGACGCTTCTTTAGTTTACTTGATGATAATCAGTTTTATGTTATAGCTAACCTGCTTCGTCCACCGCCTCACACCGTCATATCCTTTGGTCATGAGCTGCCGGTGGAAGAAACTGTTGAGAAAATGGACCTTCAAGGGGAGACAAAAACAAAACAACATGCTGAAATTAATCAGAAACAAAGACTGGAAAATGTATTTGGTAATAAGGTAAAAGAATTACAGGTATTTTATCTGAATTACATTCTATATATGGACCAATCACCTAAAGGTGTAGAAAATATCCTCCTACCATACAATATTTTTGATTGATTTATGTGTAATTGTTCAATAAAATCAATCTTTTGGCATAATGGTGATTGTAACGTAGGTTACCTTGTGATTGGACGACTCCATGATCAACTCTCCGTACATGTTCATGACCTGCAGTTCAGCCCAAAACACATTGGTTTAGCATAGCTCAACACACACTCTACACAACAAACCGAAGGTGTTGTGTTGTTCGGCACTAACCTGGTCATTGAGCCAGTGCTCATTCGCTAACGTCAACAAGTCCTCCAGAGTCAGTATGTGTTTTTTGTAGACGACTCGGAAAGACAAGACAGATTCCTGGATGATCGCGGTTCGGTATTTGTCCACTTTAGAGAAGATGGTGCTTTTCCTGAGGAGGTAGAAACAAGCTGACTTTAGGGTCTCATCCAGCAACATGACGCAGCTACTTTGGGTTGGCTCAAGCCTTCACCTGTCACTAAAATCAGAGTTGAACTTTCTCTTCAGATGCCTCAAAACGTCACTCTTATGAAGCGGAATGAAGCTTCCGTATCGCCTGTAGAAGACTTCCAAGAAGTCTGGAAGAAAAAAAAAAAAAGGAAAAGCTGTGAGGAACAGACATTCTAAACATTTTGTCATCAAAAACCTTCATGCATTTGATCAGGATTCTATATGAACATTTTTTTAAAGTGTGCAAAAATGTTGCACTAATTTGATCTGCACGATACGTTACAAAAATCAAATTATAGCAATATAAGTAATATCCATAAAAGGACTGTTTGGAATGCAAAGTATGTCTGAATTTTCACTTTGGATGCCACCAATATATACAGCGAGTTGTTGGGTGGAGCAGTGAGGAAAACATGGATTTATTACATAAAACATAAATGCTACAGAATTATTTCTACCATATTGAACAATAACATAATTGCACGATTTTCTAATATCCTGGAGTCATATTCTAAATATTCAGTCCAGCTCATTTTTAGTATTTTTTATATAGTCAGCAAAAGTATCCACAGCTGCTGCTTCTTCTGCTGTAAAAACAAAATTCTCCTCTGGTACACTGATTATTACCGTGGGGATTTACGTACTCTTTTTGGTTACCTAGCAACAACCTCTTGAGTAACTTGCACATGAGCTGTTTCATGTTCGACTCCAGTTTGGCAGCGTTTCAGATATTTAAAATTTAAAACAAATACGGATCAATAATTATCGATATCTTCGATATATTGTGATACGTTTTTCCGGCGTATCGCCCATCCCTCAGGGAACGGTGAACTGACCTTGGATCTCCCTGGTCAGAGTGTCAGCGTTGGCTTCATTCACACAGGATGTTGACTTTTCACTCTCGCTCCGCTGGAGATCAGGACTGTGTTCTAATGAACCCATCTGCGACCTGAGCGGTGCGGTATCGTCGGCGCCCTGCAGAGGTCGCAAGGTGTGGGAAAGTTCTAGAGGGTGAAGAAGGCCCTTGGGTCGTCCAGAAGGTTCAACGCTGTCGGGCAGCGATGCTGCTGTCGGTGAGGTCTGACTGACGCTGCCTGCATCAGACGAACCTGAAACCCTTTCTGATTGGCTCCAGCTGCCCAGCCCGTTTTGATGGACTTCTCCAGAACCCCCAGAATCCGGACTGAGACGGGTTTTTATGGATTCTGGGGATTTTACTTCCGAGTTGTTGTTGTTCTCTAACAAAAGTGTTTTCTGTGATTTCAAATGAAGTTCAGTGTCTGTGGCTGTACGGACCCCGGAGCCGCACCGCCGCCGTCGCGTCCGGACCTTCCAGAAGCGGCACTTCTTGCTGCGCTTCCTCCACAGCCAGAACTGCAGCTTATAGTACAACCGTCTCTTATCCCGCCAAGACAGATGGGACACGCCCTTGACGGACGACATGAACGCCCGTCTCCAGGACAGGCTCCTTGGCTTCCTCCAGCGGCTCCGCGTTTGCTCCATCTGGCAGAGGCTGATGCACGTGGACTCACATGTGAGCGCACAGCTGTGGGAAGCCTTCTGTTTGACAGAGCGACACATGTGAGGAGGGGCAGCGGCCGAGCTGGACCCCCTGGCTTCCTGTTTGGAACAGACGGACTCCCGGCGTTTCACACCATGGTCCAGACGCCCTTCGCTAGATCAAGCGGCAAATCTCAGGGAGAATGCGGACGCTGTTTGCCGAAGTAATGCAAGTGTCTTCATGGGTGTCCACGCCAACTCTGCAACAGAGAAGCATCAGTTCAGCACAAACATCAAACATATTTCTGCTTTTTTTTTTTTAATTGATGCACCAATATAAAAAGTTGAGTCCATATCAATACTGCTGTTATAGCCAATATTTACTAATAGTATGCACATGTTTTACTACCCCTTCAATCAACTGCCCTTTCCAATCTCCATTCCCCTTCCAGAAACAAACAGCAACAAGATGGAAATAAATATCGACTGTTCACTCAGTTTTATTTATCGGCTTGATACCGATATGCTATCAAATTACCAACATCGGCGGATACGGATTTTAGTGCTGATATATCGTGCATCGTGCAAAGTTAAGTCAGCAGCATTATGTGTTTTCCAGCACATCATTGTTATAAAGCTATAATATAAATATAAATATGACTTGAAAAAATAATTTGGCTTCGTGATTTAACCCCTAGTCTCTAACTTACAAAAAAAACTCTGCCTTCATGAAGTCATCAAAACATCGCTCCTCTATTAACCCTTTCGCAATGTTTTTAACCAGTACTAAGTAGCAGCTTGTATAATGTTTGCTAACTGATGCTGGCTAGTCTGAAGGAACTGAGTGTGGGAGTGGTGGGGGAGGGCTCCTCTGTGAAGAAAAAGCTCAGGAGCTTGAAAACTCCTGACACCAATGACTAGCAACAGAAATCATGTGGGATGTTTTGCTCCTCATTGGACTTAATTAGGATTTTTAATTGGGACTGAATCAAAGTAGTGCCAAGGTGTAAAAAAAAATCCTGTGTTTCCACTTTTTTATTTATTTATTTTTAGCCTGATCATTGCCTTCTTATACAATTTTGCTTGATTCTCATCTTCCTTCACTCTTCAGTCTGGGTTTTCTCCCATTTAAGTGGATTTCTCCAGTTGAATTTCTATAGGGTCAATCAGCAAACAGAAGGACAAGTTGGGAACGATGACGTCAAATTTATGTTTTAGACTTGTGTTCTGCCTGTAGTTTTGGCAATAGCAGTTGAAGAAGTGGACAAAACACTTTTCTTCAGCAGGTCAGTCTCGAAAGGAAACCTGTCAGAGGCTGCAAGACCAGAAAGACTGGTTCACCATCATCATACAAGTTAGAGTGAGCACAGTGAAATTGTTTACATTCAAAGCACATTAATGAGTTAGAATGGTCCAGTCAAAGTCCAAAACTAAATTCAATTAGAAATCTGTGGCAGGACTGGAACACTTGTGTTCAGAATCACTCTCCATCCAACTGGACAAAATTGAGATATTTTGCAAAGAATTTTGAATTTTTTGCAAAGAATATTTTTGCAAACATGCATAGCTGTTTTTTTAACATTAAAAGTATTTTTATTGTGTGCTTAGTTGCTTTTTAAAAACAACTTGTTTATAAGCATTTCTTTTCATTTACTTTGCTGCTAATATTCATGGTTAACCCATAGACTCTCTCTACAATTTAACAAATACGTTATTAAACTGAATTATCACTGTAAAACTGGGTGCTACTTTCTATAAGGAACCTATCCTTCACATGAGATACAACTGCCTCACAGCGTTAAAAAGCCTGAGCTCTACGCGAGGCTCTGCATGGCATTGTGGGAGCCCACGTGTCCAGTATTAGACCCACGCAGGAGCACAAACACACGGACCTCCGACGCTTTGCTAACATTTGCTTTTCCTCCAGGTTGTCAGCCTGGTCCGGCCTCAGCTTGGCACGTGTTACCAAGCAGAGTCCCCGGCGGAGCAGCTAGCCGCAGAGCTAGGTTCCCTTGGCACAGCAGCAGAACATGGGGCTTCTGACGAAGCTTCCTACAGTCGGCCTTACCTGCATTTCCTCCGCTTGGTTTGATGAAACCTCCGCTCGGTGAGAGTTCTGGGCCCGCAGTACGTCTCACAGCAGAACTGCGCGGAAAGTTAGTAGTTTAAGCTGTTAAATATCAAATTAAACGAGATGAGCCAAAGACGAAAGTAGCAACAAGAGTCTCCACATTGGGAGTCGCATACAAAATGCGTCATTCCTGTGTTAGCCAATCAGAAACGACCAGTTCAATAACAAGACAAGACTGAGCGATAGATAGATAGATAGATAGATAGATAGATAGATAGATAGATAGATAGATAGATAGATAGATAGATAGATAGATAGATAAGGGGATGTGTCATCTAAATAACTTCATTCTTAATACGCACACACACACATCACATATCCTATTAAGTAATATAGGATATGTTACCTAATAGGGTATTATATTTTTATTCATTATTCAGCAATTATTATATTCATTATCAGATAATATATTATGACTTTATTACCAGATAAAATTTTTCATCTCAAACTTCTCTTGATTGTAAGAAAATATATATCTTACATTAATCACATCTAATTTTATTTTGTTCCCACAGTTCTTATATTTTGTTTGCAGCAGTTCTGTTCATCTTTTTCTTGTCAGAAACTTTTCCATTTCTTGCTTATTATTCTAACTTGAGGAGCAAAGCAGCTTGATGAATTTGACTGGCAGCCCAGCAGAAAATTGGCATCAGAAATAACATTTGTTAAATCAATTATTATAATTCATATTTTTATAATAAAAAAGAAGAAAAACTAAAACAAAAATTATGATTAAGATTTTAAGATTAAAAGATTTACGGGGCTCAATTTTTTGTATTTTTGCCTTTTGTTTTTCTCATCTTCCCTCAAACTTTCTGAGGCTCCCACAGCGCCCTCTAGTGGTCCCTGAAATAAAACAGGCTACTTTCAGTAATTGTTTTTTTGGGGGGGGCGCGTCAAACATTCAATTGATTTCGGTTTTTTTTTATATTTTAAAATAAAAAGGGGAAGAAAATCTTCCTCATTTATACGCTGAAAACATTGTTTGGTGATTTTTTTTATTTATTTATTTTTTTTACTTTTTAACTCATTTATAGATAAGTCTATTATGTTTTTTTTTCTTTTTAAGTTTTTTAGGAAATCATTTTGATTTTTAAGAAGGTGTTAAAATGTTCATCCATTTTGAATCAGACCAGACCAGATTTTCACAGATTTGACATCTTGTATTTTTTCTTCCCCAGACCAGTTCTCTTCTCCTTCTGGACCTCCCTTTGACTTTCTGTGCAGCTGTTCAGCTGGGCAGCCCTGCTTCAAAACAGCAGATGCTCAGATGTGTCTGCTGCTTTAACCTTGTAGAGCTTTGGATGTAGACTTTAATCTGACGTGGCGTTCACTGTCCTTCCTGAGGTAGGCTACATTTATACAAATGTCAAGGATTTATATATCTCCAAATCAATACTTCCTTTGGAGAAAGCAGATCACAATTTTGCTTTCCCCTGCTCTGAATATAAATCCCTTGTCCAGAGACTACCTGTAAGGAAAATGACTGTGAGGAAGTGGTCACAGGAAGCTGAAGAAGCTCTTCGAGCTGCATCTCAAAGGCAGTGCGAGGCCCACCCAGGTGTTTGGCACAGCTGAATGTTTGCCTCAGGAGAATAAAGCATTTCTCAAACATGCGTGAAAGAATCAAAGCAACACTCAAGTTAATGACATAACATGATTTTACATAATACTGTCCCTTCAGAAACTCCATTTTAAGTTTACTTGTGTTGTCTATGATTAATCTTTAAGTTGGTTTGATGTTCTGAAACAATGAAGTGTGTAAAAACACTCAAAAGAAATGGAAATCAGTGGATAAATGCATGTCCCAATACAAACATTATAATTTTAGATTTCCCTCTCTGTCCAAAGATTGTTTTTCTCATGCGTTTGTACCAAAATATTCTCTTAAGTTGACAACTTTGAGATGGCCTCCTTTACTAGCAGTTTGCCTGTGTGAGGAAAACGCTGGAATTTTACCAGGAAAAGTCAGATCAGTACCTCTGTTTGCTCCTGACCTGGAGTGATACTTGTGTGTTGTGCAGATGGTCTTATACAAAACAAATATCCAGGACGGCAGCGGTGAGTGTCACTGGCCCTCAAATATGCCCCCTGCCATCGACAAACATCCTCTTCTGAAGAGTTCAGTCGCTGATCTGAGGGGCCCCGCTTTGTAAGGCTCCTCTCTGACCTCGGTGGAGACAGGCAGCTGGTTACACAATAGGACTGTTTGAGCATGGAACCAAGATAAAATCACTGAAAATGAGTTAATGCATCACTATGGAGGATTGACTAATGCAGAATGTAACGTAAAATTCTCAAAGTCATTATTTCGTCATTAAATCAGTACACATTACTTGTATTTTCATTATATATTTGGAAATGAATACTGGGCCACCACACCGATGTTTGTAAGGAAAGCCTGTAATGACCGACTTCCTGATTCAAAATGTATCAATGTGAGTTCTGATGAAAATGAATAGAAGAGATCGTATTACTCTATTTTATCTTCTGTCGATTGATGCCTTTTAGATCCAGAATGCAAGTCGCCGAGATTAAAGCACCTGCAGATCAATGTCAGCGCCCAGGCTGTCTGTGAGTAAAATTTGCTGGATGTTTCAGGTTCTATTTGCCACTAAATTAAAATGAATTCATAAACCTGGCTAATGAATGAGAAACAGTTACTGTTGTATCTTTTTCTTTGACTGAAGACTTTATTAGTCTGTGAACATGTCACGCTAAAAATAGAAAGAAATGCTGGTTTTTGCACGTCAGATTTACTTTATTCTGGAATTGAGAGGGCCACAAATGTTGCATTTTGGACATCCTTTCTGTATCACTTTCAGCAGTTTCACATCTGCAACTGCACTGATGTGTATAAATCTTGTATTTTACTTTTTTCACCCATTACTCTCATATTTATACAGTTGTTTTTCTTGCCGTTTTTGAATTTATTTGCTTTATCCCCTATATTGCTTGGCCATTCAACTAAGGATTAATAGTCATAATCTGATATGCCTTTATCACTGGTGCTTCTTACAGCGTCTAGAATGAGAAGTAGATGGTTTAGTTACAGTATCCGGCTCCTCTCCTGTGGAACCAACTCCCAGGTTGTGTCTGTGACACAGACACCATGCCTGCCTTTAAATCCAGGAAGAAGTTTAGTCTTTTCAAATAAAACTGTCCTCTATAAACAAACTGAAGGTACAGTAGATCATACTTCTTCTTTTTTTTTAATCAAATCCATTAAATGAGCTGGGAAACTTTTCTTGTCACCAGAGAGTTGTTCCTGTCCACTGTCATCACGTGTTTGCTCAGGAGGACTGACTGACCTGTATTATAATTACAATGAAAATTAATTGCCTGTGATTAAAGTCTCATTCATAGACATATGCTGTGATATGTCACCAAATGAATAAACTGAATAATAATTATCTCTAAACTTGTTGAAAAGGCCAGTATGTGTTTAAAATTATCCTGTGGCATCCAATAAAAAGAACCTGTGGTTTAATATTTTATTCTATTATCTCTTGTGTTTTATTCCTTGTATTTATACGTTTTATCTGATTTTACCCGCTGTCAAGCAGTTTGGTTAACCTAGTGGATTTTGTAAAGTGATATAAAAATTAATGTATTATTATTATTAATATACACAAACACAATAACAATGTGTTCTTGTTACTGAAAAGAACACATTGTTATTGATCTCAGATGGTTAACAATCAAATATGATGTCGACACTGATGTTGAATGCATCCAGGTCACTGATTTTAATAAAAAATAGTTGCTCAAATCGCCATTGCCATGCACTATAGAAGCAGAAGGTTTACCAAAAACACCACATTATTTAAAACAAACATTTGCAGTTGACTAGGTAAAAGGTGGAAGTTGGACAGGTTCATCGTGGGGTCAACAGAGACGGACCACAGAACAAACATACAGACACCCCCACTGGAGGACCGTTTAGAGTGGCCAGAAAAGATAAAATGCATGCTTGTGAAATGTGACAGAAAACGGCACTACTAGGAAAATACTAACACATGCATGGGGCGAATACACAAAGTCCACACAAAATGGCCCTAAGTGAGATTTGAACCCAAAGTCTTCTTAGAAACCATTAATGACCACTGACTTCAGCTCACATATGACATAAACATAGCTTGACATTGACTAACCAGTCATTTGTTGTTTGAGAAGTAATTCTGTACATCAAGAAGTAAACTGATCAGCTCATGATGAGAAACAGGAAATCCTTCCATGACCTCCATCCTGACCAGACATGATCCAGACATTTCATTTGTACTTTTATCATAAAATCCCACATACTGATTTGAACTGGTGGTCACTTGCTCCATCCTAGACTTTGTGTCCATTTGTCTTGGCAGCTCTGCTGATACAGAGTGCAGCCCACTTGTGACGCAGGAGGAGGAGAGATCACAGTGTTTAACTTGAACCGGTTTAAAGTGCAGAATAAATACAACACGGTTGACCAGAGTTCTGCCTCTTCTTTCTATTTTCTGCTTGCTTCGTTTCTCAGATACCTCACTGTGCCTTGAAAAGAAATGCAACTCCTGGGCATCACTGTGGCTTTGGGACTATTGGGGGGGATATGGGCTCAGCCGAATATTTTGCTGCCCGAGTGCGACTCCCTTGAGGCAGAGGAGGCTGCTCTGGTGGCTCAAGATCACCTCAACGCACAGCACACCCATGGCTACAAGTACGCACTGAACCGGATCGAAGAGATCAAGATCCATACTGTGGTAAGTCAGCAGGTGTAAATGCGAGAATCTCGGATTAATAGGATAATTGTATCCTATTAAGAACAAAAGGAAAATATTGAGGTAAACAACTTAAATAATATTTTGTCTTATTTAATCTGCCTACAGCCTGATGGAAACAATACATATGTGATGGAAATTGAATTGCTGGAGACTGACTGTCATGTACTGGACCCCACACCTGTTGCCAACTGCACAGTCAGGCCCAAACATCTGACGGTGAGAACACAGATTATTCTTCCACAGATGAGTTAGAGTGGCTCAACCATACCAGACAAGACATGATAATCAGACAAGAGTAAGATTTTAAGCTGTTTGGACTCTTTGCGTTTCTCTAGGCGATTGAAGGGGATTGTGATGTGGTGCTAAAGAAGGTTGCTGGAGTTCTCACTGTCCTGGCATTCAAATGTAAAACAGAAGGTAAGAGTTAACACACCGGCTTCACACAAAAATCACCACAGATTTATAGGTTGTTTTTTTTCTGGTTGATGTTTAGAATCAAGAGAGGACTTGTGTAGTGGCTGCTCTACCCTCCTTCCTCTGAATCACACGCAGGGGCAAGACTTTGTTCAAACCTCACTGATAAAACTCAACAATGAGACACAAAATTTGACATATTCACTCTTGGAGATTGGAAGGATGTCTTCACAGGTGGGTCTCACCATGTAAAGGTCATGCAACCACAAGTTCAAGCATGCTTCAACCTTTTAAATGTCTTTCAGGTTGTGGCTGGTGAGCAAAGGTACAAGGCAGAATTTGTTGTAGTTGAGGCCAATTGCATCAATGACACCTGCACACCCCTGAATGATACTACGGCTGTAAGTGGACAACATTGTGAAGTCTGGAGTAGTAGTTGGTAAACGGCATTAAAAAGTCTAACTTCCTTCTCAGGCACGTGGAATTTGCATTTCCGAAGGCACAAACGATCCCAGCGTGAACTGCAAGATGTTTTCCACTCTGGTAAAACACTTTAAATTCCTGTAATTTGAGATGACCCGATCTACCCAAACAATCTAAATGACATTTTTCTACTTTCAGATCCCACTTGTGGATGCAAACAACAGCATAGGGTCTCCCTTGCCACCTCAAGTTCACATCCACGCTGGTAGGGTTTCTCACAAGCATGGCACTGGACACCACAAACTCACAGCCCTCCACAACCCCCACATGAGCAGCTATTTGTCAGAATCTGCGGAATCTGCTGAAGTGGTCCCCGTTGCCCCTGCTCTAATTGTTCCTGCTGCTGAGCCTGCCAGTCCCTCACCAGTTGCCGATGACTCATCTTCAGACGCTTCGTCAGCCAGCGTGGAAGTCCCCATCACTTTGGTGAAGAGAGAGGCACCCGCCTCCATTGTTGCTCCTGCAGCTCCTGTTGCTCCACTGCAAGTGTGCCCAGGAAGGATCAGATTCTTCTAAATGTCTTAAGCTCCTAAAGACTCAATAGTTGCTTTAACTACACTGGTACTAGAGGAACTGCTGCAAGTGTGTTGTAATACTCTTAGGTTCAGAATAGAGTTTGAAACTGATCATGTAAGCATTTGGAAAAGACAAGATTGTACTAGAAATTAGATTTGCATGCAAGTGTTTGATAAATATCAGTCCTTGTTTTTAACTCTTCACTGTGCTTTTTTGAAAATTAAGTTGGGTACCTAATGTTGCTGGCAAATAAAATATTGCCTTATGGGTCAATGAGGACACTTCACATTATTGACAAAGTGCACAGTCCTATTTGTCAATCATGTTGACTCATGCAAACAGGTCATCTTTGTACCCAGAAGTATTTCCAATAGTTGGAGTGAATGTGGGGAGGCATGTAGTTCAGCTATAGTTTAAAAGGTCAGTCTCCTAAGCACAAGATTTGAAACAGTTGCCTTCATTCTACTACCCTTACCAAATTGCAACTTTAAAAATTTTAATATTCTAGTTTAACATTTGAAGGCCATCACTTAATTTGAATGATTAACTGTGAATAAATGTTCATAATTTGCAGTCTTATTTTGAACAAAAATAAAAATAAAAAAAAACTGGCAAGCTTAGAATATTTACCAAACCTTAAATCAGATCACATGGGAGCTGTGTAGTGACAATTTTTCCCAATACAAATATTAAAAACAAAAACATGAGTAGATTTTTTATTAAAGAAAACTCATTTCTTGTTTGAATTCCTTTTGTTCATCTGAAGAGGTTTGTCCATTTCTGCAAAAGTCAGGGAAAGAAGTTATTTCAACAGAATCATATGAAAGACTCAAAAAAAATTAACATACCTGTGGCTAGTTGGTCCATCGCAGCACTCTTTACTTCTGTCTTTTCTGGAACATTGGCTATAAACAATTGACTGAAATCTACAGGTGTTCGGGACTTCCAGAGGTCAAATGATTTCAGAACTTCAGGCTTTAATTTGTCAGCACTGAAAGATTGTTCATGGTGCAAATTCACTGGATTGGGGACAGACGAAGTAAACAAACTTGATGAGCCACCATCCCTCTGCATATAGTTGCTACCAAGTGAATGACTAGATACTCCTTTCCCCAGCCTCTTTAATTGTCTTTTTTCCTGCAAAGACTCCAAAGTTTCTAGATGAGCATTTGGTCTTCGTTTCAGGGCTTTTGAGTTTGCACCATAATTCAATTCTCCAAAAGATGCTTGGGAGTCACTGAAACAGTTGGGCTTCTTTCCTGGTGGGCCATGCTGCAGTAGGACATAGCTTTGTGGTTCTGAATACAAATTTTGAGTTTTGTGTTTGGTCGAATTATTTGACCCCATCTTTGATGGTTGTTCTTGAGTACTATTAAGGCCTACAGAGCTATTGGACACAGGAGAATCTCCAGGCATATTATAGTAAGGAGAGAAAAACCTGTCAATTGCACGTTTAAAGTTGTGATGTGTTGAACTTTTATATTCAGATTTGTGAAATGGCCGCTGCTCAACAGCAGGTTTTATTTGCAACTCTCCTACATGCTGGCCAAGATAAGGCTTAAAATATGGCCTAGAATGGATAGTTTGTTCTGGAAATTGGATGTTAAAAGGTTCATATTGCACAACTGGCTTCACCTGTTCACCGTCAGGCATCCACAGTTGAGACGGGTCATTGGGAGATTCAGATTTCCCTTGTTCCAAGGGTGGTTGTACCATATATTGTGCTCCATGTGACCACATGGCATTTGGAGACTCAGCCCCAAAATAAGAAACTGGCTCTTCATTTGCAATCATGCCAAGACTACTCCTGGGTAGTGAAACAACGCCATCTGGTGGCTGGAGAAAGTATTCATATGCATCAGAAGTTTGAGGTGCTCTAGGAGAAATTTGTGCTGAAGCACTAGCTCTTCCAGCCTGCAGAACTGGTGCGGAAAGCTTTTGTGGAATTTCAGCAGTTTCCAAGCCTTGGCTAAAGACAGAATAAGACACTGGCAAGAAATTTGTATACACCTGAGGTTCAGCTTTACTGTCACCTGGGATAGAAATGTAAAGATAATGATGCAAAGCTATTTGTAGGCAGCAGTTGGATAATCCAGAAGGACAATATTGAAGACAGTAAACAGGGTTACCTTGTTTTGATGGGGGAGATTCCCTTTTTTGCTCACTTGGCAAAATGGCAAACTGTTGCACATCAGACTGTTGCATAGCATGAGGTTGCTGTGAGTAATAAAACATTTTGAAGGGGTATTTAACCTGGCCCTGTAGAGGGTTTGCAATGGGAGGTTGTGAATAATGGAAATGGTTTCCCAGAGAAGCTCTTTCACTCGTTTCCACAGCTGGTGGTTTCGACTGCTGACAGGGTCCATATACTTGACCCTGAGCTGTGTTAGTTGGAATGTTTGCCAGCTGATTTTCAGGCAACAGCTGAGAATAAAGGCACCTTTGATTTTGTTGTTCTTGATCTTTATGATCTTCAGCTGTAGATCTTGAAGTTGACTTTGATTGTGTAAGGGTATCAAGGTGATAAGAGAATGGCTGGGTTACCTGGCCCCGAGGAGGTTGTAGCTGTTGGGGTTGAGAAACTGTAGTGGGCACTGAAGGCAGCTCCGTTTTGGGGTGGATGTCAGAGTACTGCTCATAAACTTTGTTCTGAGGTGCTGCAGGCTGTGGGGCTTGAGTAACAGCAGGTTTCTGAGCCACCTGTGGATGGGTATAGAAGTAGAAAAATGGTGGGTATACTTGGGCTATAGGTGACACTGGTTGTGGCAGTAGAGTCACAGCAGGTTTTTGAGGTGGGTGTGGTTGATCAAAATACTGAAATAACGGTGGGTATACTCGAGCTTGAGGAGTTGCCAATTGTGGTGGCCTAGTTGCAGGTTTCTGGGTTGGTTTTGGTTGGGGATAAAAGGGGAATGGCAATGGGTATGCTTGGGGTTGAGAAGTTACAGATTGTGGTGGTTGAGTTACAGCAGGCTTCTGAAGTGGCGCTGGTTGGTCAAAGTAGGGAAAGAACCGTGGGTGTACTTGGGCTTGGGGAGTTGCCTTTTGTGGCTGTTGTGTTGCTGGTTTCTGGGTTGGTTTTGGATGGGAATAGAAAGGAAAGAATGTTGGGTATACTGGAGTTTGAGAAGTTGCTGATTGTGGTGGCTGGGTTGCAGGCTTCTGGGCTGGTTTTGGGTAGTAATAGAAGGGAAAGTATGGTGAGTATACATGGGCTTCAGGAATGATCGATTGTGGTGGCTCAGTTACAGCAGGTTTCCAAGTTTGCTGTGGGTATACTTGGGCTTGAGGAGTCACAGGTTGAGAGGGCTCAACTCCAGAGGGTTTTTGAGATGCCTGAAAATAGAAGGGGTACAAAGCCTGGTATAGATTGCCAGGCTTTGTAGGGGCTTCTTGTGTAATATCAGCAGGCTTTGAGGCTTGATTCTGCTGGTAGCAGAACAAGTAAAATGAGTAATATACTTGACCTTGAGCCGTTTTTGAATGTTGCAGTTGGGACCTCTGCAAGGCACACAAGAGGTTGAATCGCTCATATACCTGGCCCTTCACAGTGTCAGAGTATGGTGGCTGGGAAACATCTGGAGCTTTTAAGGTTGCCTCCATCTGGATGCACACAAGCTGAAATAGCTGGTGCACTTCACTTTTAAACATTTCAGGCCATGCTAGCTGAGAAAGTACAGATGGTTTTGCGGCCGCCATCCGTTGAGAGCAAAATAAATGGAAGGGCATCTGTTCACTTTGACCCTTCTCAGACATTGTAGGATATGATGACCCAGGTTTCTCAAGTAATCTTTGGAGATACAGTGGATAAGAATTTGAGAGCAGGGATAAAGCTTCTGTATAGGTTGAAGGAAATATCTGTTCTGGAATCTGAAGTTTGCTGGCAGGTGGTTTCTGGGGAACATGTGGTGATTTGGTCACAGGTTGCATCATTCGTGGCATTTTAAGCAAAGGCAAGTGGGGATACAACATCTGAGGGTAAAAATGATCTGCAGATGGAGTAACTTTGGATTTTGAAGGTGCAGAGGTCTGTGGCTGTTTAGTAGTAGTGAGGTCTGGCTTTTGAAGGTAAGCATAAGGAAAATCTGGAAAATGAGTGTACCAACGCTGCCCCAGATTTGAACCCCGATTTGGTTTGCTTGGGATCTTCTGGTTTTGAGATCTAGAAATTTGAGATGCTACCTGAGCACGAGGAAGTGTTAAAGATGGATATGGTGAGGGAAATGGATACACCCATTTGCCTGGCATGTCACTTTCCTGCACAGAACCTCTTACTTGACTCTCTGTCCGTTTGATTTGAGCTGCCAACAATGATGGACATGAAACCTTGGTTTCTACATCTCCAGCCAGCTCAAGGGAGTGCATTCCATCCTGCAAACAAATGTCACCGTTACTAAATTTCATTCCCCACCTCCTTAGAAGAATGATCTGCGTTTTAAAATTTACCTTGTTTACCAGGCAAGGTGCATAGCGCACAGAGATAACAACACCGTCTGGATGTTCAACTATACCAAATACACAGTGTTGTGCAGCTGTCAATAGGGATTCCCAGTTTCCATTTACTACACGAGAAAAAAAAGTCAAGTTAAATTAATAGTCCACACCAATTTAAGAGTTTTGTTCCTTCCATACCACACTGAAAACACCCAGTGTCAGAGAAAATTTACTCCAAATCATTGTTTCACTAAAAATAGTCGTTTTAATTGTATGCAGCCAATTTTTAAATTATTTTAAAAGTGGTAAGATGATATCATTGGTTTAAGGCTGAAAATTAAATGGGCTAACCTGCAATCATAACCTAAGGCTCAATGTATGCATTTGCAGAAGAGATTCCAAGTTCTCAAGTTTTCACTGCTTGGCAATAGTCCGATAAATTTTTAAAAACATTCATTTTAAAAAACAAACTTTTTTTTTACTTTCATTAAAAAAAAACCTTAATGAAAGTTATAACAATGCAGATACATTGTTGTACCGTCATCAGAAATTGGCTGCAAAGAGTGACTGGCAAAAAATGGAATCAACCTTTGACTCCATTTTTAGCAGGTTTTCCTTTGCCATTTTTTGCCAGTCACTCTTTGCAGCCAATTTCTGATGACGGCACAACAATGTATCTGCAAGTTATCACACCTAGAGAACACCACAGTCAACATAAATACTTACCATTTACTTTGATTTTTGAAGCAGATGTGACCCATTCCGTTTTCACAACCATGCCCTCAGCATGACAAGTGACCATTGGAGGGTTTTGTGACACATGTCCCATTAAAGGACATGACATTCTAACTGGTAGGCCCCACCAGAGCAACGGGAGCACATAGTAGTTCTCCTGCAATCAGAGCTTGATTACGTGATGAGCACACCACAGATAGGTCAGATGTGTAGACTATCCATAGTAGGAAACCCACCTGAATAATGACAAAGCAGCCATCATAGGGTGCTACCAAGACCAGATCTTTCTGAGTTGACCTAATGGTGTAACCACAGCTTGAGGGCAACTTTGCCAGAGACAGAGGAGACAAGTGACCTGAAAAGGACAAGACAGAGACTTCTTGAAATATAGCTCCCATCTGTTCCACTTATATTTCACACTAGGAACAGCTGTGCAGAAGAGTTTAAAAAATATAAAAGCATACCCCGGTCCACAAGGATGAGAGATGCAGGGGTAGAGGCAGCATCGTGAACAAGAAGCTTCATAGAATCTTGCGTGCACTCAACCTTTGACTCCATTTTTAGCAGGTTTTCCATTGCCATTTTTTGCCAGTCACTCTTTTCCATTTGTTGTCTGGTCTGCCAGCCTTTTAAAATAAAGCATCGTTTAATTAAAATCTAGTACAAGTGTACTACAGTAATTGCATTTTTTAGAAGTGAAATACGTTTTAAATTCTGCAACACCTACTCATGTCAGCCTGGTAGTCTGCTTCATCCAGCGCCGCCTCTGTGGAGTTGGTTCCATTGAGTTTAGAATCTTTCAGGGAGCTCTGTCCAATTAAGAGTCTTCCATGATGCAGATGACTTATTTCAGGTTGCTTTTTGGTGTGCACTGAGGTTCCTCTAGATTCATCCAATGCCTTAAGCCTCGTCAGTCTTGCACAGTTGCATAGTGACATTAGAAACACAAGAAGTCCTAAATGTGCTAAAATTTCATTCCCCCTACTTTCTCTACACGCCATTGAAGGGAAGGAAAAAGAAAGCACTGCACACAGGCAAAAGGCCCCAGCAGTGTCCCACGTAAGCTGACCCCTGCAGTTAGTATGTTTAAACCAGAGCACACAGCCTTAGTCCTAGTTATGGTCTGGTAAACACCTGAATACAGCAGGTGTTGACAATTATGCTAATTAGTTCATGGACCAGTAAATAGTGACTGTTGCATGAGACAAGATGAAAGCAAAAGTTGGTAGTCAGCCTATCTAGCAGCCCAGTGTTTTGAACTTCAAACAAAATGTATTTTAATTAACCCATCGTGCCATAAGGGAAGAATCTTGCCATCTTCCTTCTAACATGGTGTACAATAAGATGATACGGGTATCCATAATCTTAAATGATAGAACATAATGGATGAGAAAAGAATGGAATATACTTAATATAGCTTGCTTATCTTCTTAGGTTTTAATAGAGGGTTATCCTTTCATATCAGGGACCACCTCAGTAAATATCTAGTTTTCCAAGTACAACCTTGTTGACATTTTCAGTTGCACAACAGAACTTTGACATTCTTGTAACACGCATTAAGTTTGAAGTTGTAAAAATCCACAAAATGGTTCCAAAAAGTTTTAATTTCAAATCAGAAAGTGAGGGGTTTCTCACCAACCTTGACCTAAAGATCAAATATGGCTGCCAGAGTATTTGCACTATTCAATGAGCAAATCCCACTTATTTTCAATCTTGATGGTGGAACGTAATTAAGTTTGGTTGAATGTCACTCTTAAATCCAGAAAATTCTAAGATGAAAACTCTAAGGTTTCTCACCAAGTCAGATCTCTGGATAGAATATCGCTGTTAGCTTATTTGCACTGTCTTATAAAGGGTGATAAAACCTTCCTTAGGGAACATGTTACCACAGCATTTGATGGTACAAAAATAAAACGTTGCCCTTTTAACTACAGATTTCAACCCCAAAATCTCACTGATTTTTGAACTTTGGAAAAAAAAAAGTGTATGCAGTCATTCCCAGATCCAAGTTCTGAAGTACTAGAACAGGTTAAACGGTCCTTCAATTTGTTCTAATTCTTGAAATGTTCAAAAACTTTTCAACAGTTTAATGTTTTCTAAACACCTTGTAAAAAGAAAATTGAGACTTTAGCTTATATTTTAGCCATCTGTATACAATTTGGCACACAGGGTAAAAGACTGGACATCCTGGCTCTCATCTCTGGTTGGATTACCTTTTATTTAATCTGAAGTCATGGCATTTGAAAAGAAATTCTGAACAAAAGGGAAAAAAATAAAGTTCAACTTAAAAGATGACAAAATATTCAAAACTTTTGCTTTGTTTTAATTCTGTACAGATCCCACAAAGTCTGGAGATTACCAATGCCAAAATATCCCTTAAGAAAGTGCCATTTAAAGTTATTTCTTGCTTGGGCAGCAGGTACAAATCCAACTCGTATTAGTATCAGATCAGAAATTGAATTTTATGGCACAGAATACAGTTATTTTTTCAGGAAAAAAAAAGTAACCACAAGACAACTTACAAATGTTCTTATTCCAACCAACATCATTTTCAATGTTTAGTGTACACAGCATTGTTTTTAATATATTTCTAGGTACCATACTATGACAAGTTGTGAATACACTTTGATGACTAAAGCACAAGGCAAAAAACAATCCCAAGGTGTTGGAGCCCAGCAGCCTCGGTGTACAGTCTAAATGCATTCACATTGTAGTAAAAATGACATTGCCTTTGTAGTAATCAATGCACATTAAAGTTAGCAAGAAGTCAGTTAGTGAGGAAACATTTTAGTGTTGAAGTCTAAAGAAGCGGTTACATGTTTTACAGTCATCTGAAGTCATCTCGGTGGTTTCCAGGCAGCCATCAATTGCCTCTAAGAATAAGCTAAAGTACCTCTCTTATGGAAGTTGGTCCACATGGGAGGGCGAGCTCACAAAGGTGTAGTGTTTTTATTTTTACAGCAAAAATGTACAAATGGCAGGAGAGGACAGGCCCCATCTCAACTGCCAAGAGATGAAACGTCCACTGAGACTCCAAGATGGGATCAAAAATGATGAGTCGGTGTAATGATAACCTTACGTTACACTCAAAAAACAGCCCAACGCCACATCAGTTACTTTAAGACCACATTCAGGTACAATAGCAAAACAAAAATCAGGTAATGGACGGTAAGAGAAAAGAAACAAAAGGTGGCCAATTAGGGGAAATCTGTCTTTTAAAAAAAAAAACAAACAAAACAAAAAAAAAATAAAAACAATAGGACATTAAGAGAAAGGCATATGTCAGATGGTTTGGCTGAAACGCTGTGGAAGGACATGGGGGAACAGGGCTGGGTTTGCTGAGATAAAGCGCATACATGCAACTTTCATAATGCCTACATGCTGAATATTGGAAAACATTTTTTAGATGTATCTTTTTAACAATGCTTAACAAAAAGGTATATGTATATTGATGTGTACAGAGAAAACAAGTCAGTTTACATTAAGAGTCCAAATTTATTTTTTACACTTTTATTTAAGTATGCACTTTAGCTTTCTTTAAAAAAAAAAAAAAAAAAACATGTTTGGTTGATAATCTCAATAAACATGCCATAACTGTAGTGTCAAAATCATGATAAACAATGATAAAGGGAGGGCAAAAATTTTTAAAAAATAATAAAAAAAAAATAATAAGTGGATGAGGGAGTTTAGCCAACAAAAGACTGTGTATAAAAGGAGACTGGGTAGGAAGTAACACTGTTTGCCACCTAAATCCTGGAAGTAGTGTCAACAATACGGTGAGTGGGAGTGAGCTGCTAAGTTGACCAATGGGGTGGCGAGGTTGCTTAGTATCCAGACTTCCTCAGGTACTCAGCCATTGCATGTGCTTTCTTGTTAAGATTTCCACCATGGACCGCCTCCTTTCCCATGACTAAAACCAATACTGGAGCACAAAGGGGAAAAAAATATAAATAAAAAAAAAATAGACAAATGAACAAAACAGAAGAGCCCCGCCCCCTCCCCATACAGGATGAAGGGGTGAGAACAAAGGTGACACAGTATCTTATCACTCTTCACTGCTATTAAATGTTTCCAAAACATTTGACTGCTTGCAGGAGAAATCTTAACAGCAATATTTTTTTTCTCTTCTTTTTGTCCCTCAACTTGGATCTATGTGAGCTTTAAAGCATTAAAAGCCCGAATCCCTCAAGTATTTTGCCATTGAGTAAGCCTTCTTATTCAAGCCGCCTCCATGGACCCCTTCTTTGCCCATTACAAGAACCAAAACTGAAAGAGAAAAGATGGAAAGGAAAAAAGGATAGTTAAGAAAAGTAAAAAAGAAAAAAAAGGTAACGAAAAGGTTTTCCAGATAAGAAATATAAATGTGCACCACTTGGAATTTATAGATTCCTGTAACATCTTAAAACAGCTACAGTGATCATGCTGCATTCCCATTTACTGTAAAAATGCAAATTGAAATTAAGAATCTTGTATATTACATTGTAGAAGACCCAATGACTTCTAAATTTACCCAAGTTAAAAGCAACTACAGGACTTATTTGTACTGCCTCATAGTAAGAAATTATGTTTGAATAAACCACAAAGTGATGACACACAATGCATGCAATATCCCAGGAGGTGCAACATTTAATTAATGCTCATTTAACAAATCATGCACAAGAGTCAGGAGAAAGGAAAAAAAGTTAGAAAGCTAAAACAGTTTCTTTCCAATTCTGCTAACTAGAGGCAAACTCATGTGGCAAATTTATCTGCTAACCAAGACTTCTCATCATACTGCAAGAAAGTTTGCAGCCATTTTAAAATCAATTCTGCTTTGCCTTCATGTAAATTAAGCCTTTCAAGGCTTTTAGCTTATCTAAATACATCTAAAACACAAGCCAGACCAAGTCATTATTTAAATATCCTTTCAACATCCTATCCTCCTCCCAATTTGAATGTGGAAATAATGAAACTTTTTTTTTTTGAAGAATTTTTAAATTTGGCTCAGACTTGATTAATTTGTTGAACATAAGTAATTAGTTCCTAAACTCTGATTATGACAAACCTGAAAATACTAAAAGAAGTCAGGATACTTGTTAGTTACTTCTTCAAACAATCCAATTTAAGGAAAACCCTTAGAAATAAAGATTTATACTAAATGAAGGCTGTGAAGGTCATCTTCTACAGACAGGATACAAACTGCTTATGCAACAAAATCTTGCTTCAAAATTTCTGAAGCATCCCTTTATTGGACTTCAGTCTGGATTAAGATGGTTGGACTGTCCAGGTGCAGACAAGTCCAGGATCAGAAACGGTGACAAACCCCGTCATGTTTGTTTGCCATCAGAACATTTTAGGTTAGTTTTATTAAAGACGGACAGGAAGGGTCATTGTTGCAGACCACAGCCTACAGAGTCCTCTATGTAAAAAAAAAAAACAAAAAACAAAACAAACACTAGTTTGTATGCAAAGAATAAAGGGCTATGATGTTTTTCAAGACTGAAGTCATTTAAAAGTGCCCTGTTCCTTAACCTCCATCTAACCTGAAGTTAAAAGGTAAGCTCCACATCGGATATTAACTCCTGGCTATCCTCAAAGAACCCGACTTTAAAAAGTTTTTCCCCCTCAACTATGCCATTTAACAAGAACTACTGCTGTTGTGTCTGAGGGCTAATTAGATGCAACAAGAAATCTTGACAATGAGGTTAATTAAGAATTCAAAATGAAGTGTTTTAAATGGTTACATTAAAAGACAAATGTTTTAATCCTCATGCGAGATGCTCACAAATATCACAAAATTAGCCTTTTGATGACTAAGGTACATTTACTTTGTTGTATATACTGTCCCTATTATATTAATAAAACATTTTGGGATGTTAAATACTTAAGAAAACTACAAGTATTAAGTAAAAAAAAAAAAAAGAATAAAAGAAATCCCAATTTCTGGAACCCCACCACATACAAGTTTAATTTTACCTTTTCCAGCTCTGCCTACAGAAATGTTATATGTAGGTTCTCCTCCCTGGCTCTTTGTCCGGATGTCCATCGTCCAGTCGCCATCATCCTGGAGGCTGTCTCTAAGGACGGAACACTTCTTTGAGCCCAGAGTGAGACCATTTGTGTAAAACGACTCCCTGTCCTTTCCGACAAGGACATCAATTTCCTGAGACTGAAAGACAAAATACATACACAAAAAAAAAACAATTGGATTAAGATGCGTTTTATTTTTAACTTAAGAAAAAATGTGCTGCAGCTTCTTTGATAAAGGTAGCCGTTTTACTTGATACAGAAAGTTACTAAATTATTGCCATTTATGTCAAAGGCTCGGAGGTGCATCAAAACACAAGCTATTGTTTAAATGTTTAGGCAAGCGGTTTGGAAGCATTTAGTTCAAATCCATTTAATGTATTGGGGGTGGGTCTGGCTGCCTTAAAGGTGCATCTCTGAAATAGATGCAGTTTTAATTTTGCACATTGATTTTGTTGGAGTCATGCATTGCTACATGCCATACCTGTAGATGCAGCACAAGCACTATTTGTTAAAATGAGATTCTCTAATCCTTACATATTTGAAAGATTGATTAGTGTATATATATATATTTTTTTTTTCTCCCCCCATCGAGTGATGTGTCGCTATGCACCAAGATCATTACATAAAACGAAAAGGTTCGTTTCCTTTTTAGCTTACAATGCAAACAGGTGGGTAGTCTGACTGAACATAAAGGCGTGTACCGTCTGCGCTTTACTAGCCAGACATTAGCCTGAGTTAGCCTTTTTGAACCACAGGTAGCCGGTAAAGTAGCAGCTTAACTTCAGCTAATCGAAGCAGCTGCGCGCACAAAAGCATGCACGTTCTGCTGCCAGACACCGTCTGCTAGCTGCTTTTAAATTAGCCTCACGTTCACTGCTGGAGCTCCAAAATCTGTTAAAACGCTATCAAGCAGCAAATAATTTAAGGTCCGCACCTTGTTATAATAACTGAAGTCTTGTCACAGAAGATTTAACATAGCAATTTTTCCCTAGCATGTCTAATATCCAACGCAGGCCACCTGCAGATAAGCTAGTTAGCACAGTGGGCTAGCTCCGTACCATTAGCTCTGTTCAGTTAAAGCCTGCGAGATAACGGTTTTAGCGCAACTGAGCGTCCGCGTGGGGAAGCGCGCGCCAGTAATGGCAACAAGCAGCACCGGTTCTCTCCAATTTTTTTTTATCTTTTTTTTTATTATTACTTACCGTGATATTGTTGAATGTACCACCGGCATGCGCTGCCCAAACATATTTGGCGTCTGTATACCCAACAATGGCGCTATCCTGACAGCTGCCATCGGCCATCAGGTTTTCCACGTAGCTTTGCCAAGACATATTCAAGAAATTGACGCTATAAATTTATATATATAAAAAAGACTATAGCTTCGCGGGTAATGTTACCAAAAAAGATTCAGAGTCGGGAAGGTGAAAGATATCTCCAGGCTAATTTAGAGTCTCCAATCTAACCCACACTTCGACGTTGACCAACGCGAAGGCTGGGGCAGCAAAGAAAGCCAGGGCAGTGAGGCGGCGGCTGGGTGTAGTCCGTATCAGATCACTCCGCACAATGAGCTCCCTGGCGCTTTTATGGCAGCACGCGGTGGAATAAAGAGGGACTTATCAGCTCAGCCAAGAGTCAGTGCTGTGGGTCAGAGGCGGATGCACATGTGCTCATTTTATTCAGTTTCATTATAATATTATAAAGCAGTATTTTCACGCTGTATAATAAGGTGACAAAGACTGTCTAGCCAGACGTTGTGCTGTGTAAGGTACTAGTGCATGCAGACAACTAAAGTCGAGATTTTAAAATTGTTACCCACTTTTTTTTTTGTTAAAATTGCCATCCAGTGGTGTGTTTGATAACTAGAAAATTTCGACTGACAATGAAAAATATAGCTCAGAAATTTAATTTACATTTTCACTGCTCGATTTCCTAGAATTATTATTATTTTTATTAGAAACAAATTACGCTGAAGGGAAAAAACTGCAAACTCTACTTTGTGTGTATTTTCCTTGGTGACATCATTAGAGGTAAGGGATTCAAGCGATTCGTTTTTGCCTAATCGCTTGAATCGAGTCACTTTCTTCACTATTCAATATTCTTCAAAAAAAACTAATAGAGATAATCAATCTACACAGCTCAGCTCTATAAGAAATCTGCCCATTTGTTCTCTCTTGGTGAAAACCTCCTTTTACCAGTATTCAAACAATTTTGTCCCATTTTGTGTAAGCACATCGCCCCTTCGCTAGTTCTTTCATTTGTACTCATGGTTGTTTTGTATCTGACTTCTCTGATACAAAATGGAGTCTTAATGTATTATTTTTCAAAAACTGGGGATGTGTCATAATCCCTTTGGAAATTGATTGTTTAATTCTAAATTATCCAACTAACTGTCTACTGTTAAAATATATATGACTGATGGATAGCCCCTGATTTTATCAGGGGCTATCCTCTTACATTGTACCATCTGTACAAACACTTATTTTCTCAAAGGTTTTTCATTCTGTATGTGCAAGCCTACGATTTTGTCCAAACAAATTGTTCCACAATTTACATACCTTGTTGTGTGTTTCTGTTTCTCTATTTTTTTGTGGAAGTCCAAATTAAGTTTATATAGCCATATTTGCACTCATGTTTTGCCTAAAGAGAATTACATTTTGATTCAAATGTTAAATAGCAGCTATATGGGAAGATTTGGGGCAAAACAGAGACAAATAAGACAAACAACCAGTCACACACACTGAGACATAACCGGTTAACCTGACAGTCATGTTTTTTTTTACTGCAGGACTGTGGCTCAAAGCTGCTGTCTGCCCAGGCAGGTTACAGTGAGGCTCAAAGCGTATTTACCTTTTTCTTAATGATTACTGATGTATTTGTTTCCTTAATTTGGTCCCTTTTAACATTTTCAAAGTCATGCAGCAGTTCTGCAGGAATAATAGTTGGAGCTTTAAAATGACCTCAATGGATTGCATCAACCAAACCAAACCAAACAATTTTTAAAACGGCACAGTTAAAAATTATTGATCCTGGAATCTATCTTCACAAACCGCGTCCAGGTAGTTCATAGTTGCCTAAATGGTTTTTTTTTTTCTAATTCAGCTCAAAAGTCTTGCAGCAGCTGTACAAAATACAACTGAAAACCCTTGGGCCACAGAGGTTGCGCGGGGCTCTTGTCGGCGTCCATTCCTCTTGACCCCCTCCTGGCTTTAGCTCATCAGGTGTTGTGATGCCTGCCCTGGTCCTTCTGAGCAGGGGCGCAACTACATATTATTCAGGTGGATGCGAAAACATAAATCTCCCCCACCCCCAGACGAAGACACGTGAAAGGTAAAACTCACTACATTGCACAGTGCGCGAGGTGAAGGAGCGAAAGGGCGCGGTGAAGTGTATGCGAAGGCATCATCGGGGTGCCGCCCCCTCCAGATGGGGTTTTGACGCCCCCTCTGGTGCAGCGCCCCTATGATTTGCATGTGCTGCATACCCACTTTTTGAGTTTTGGCTGCCAGATGTGTTGGGTGCTTTGGCGGGGGGTGCAGTCTCCCCTGCTTGGTGCTGAGTGGTCTTGCTTTCAGGTGTTGGGGGGGCACTGGGGTACAGAGGAGTCTGGGTTACAGGGTTGATGAAGATGTGGCAGGGTCAGGGAAGACTGGTGCTCTGCATCTCTCCCTGTGCCTCTTTCCCTTGGGGGCTGCTGCTCTTTTGCTTTGTTGATGACCTACCTCCATTTATGTTGTATGGCTGACCTGGGGCGGTGCCTGGTATCTGTCTGGGGCTGTTGTGGCCTTCTGGAGTTGAGTACAGCTGTCCTTTGATGCCCTTGGGTGCTGTGGTTTGCAGGCCTTCCACCATCCTCACCACTAACAACTGTGCAATTCCAGTTGACAAGTTTGTCCACATACAACCCCTCCAACACAAAGGCAATTATTTCGACACATATTTCACCAACTTCTTTTACTCATAATTTCTCATTGTTTGTGTCGCTGGTCTGCAACAAAGAACAAGAGTGTTTGTTTGTGTCTGCAGGGGCTCACACTTTGTGCCAACAAACTTTTAAGACATCTTTAAAAACATCTGTATGTGGTGCTATAAAAACAGCACCACATACAGATGTTTCTCTACTTACTCCTCAACTGACAGTGGAACAGAGTCGTGTGACTGCTTTTGGGCAGTCTGGTCAGAACACACAAATCCAAGCGAATTCAATCCAGTCTACCATTTATGGGTCAGAAGCCACTGGGACCAGTTATTACAGACCCAGGCTAGTGCAGCCCTGAGAGGCTCAATTATTTTATCTAATTGAGATGCAGTTGTGGCACTTCCAGACACAACTGCAAAAGTTTAGTGTTGTTGAGAGGCTCTCATGCAACCCCTGCTAGGATCAAATTTGAAGCTAAAATGTTAAAAAGAGATATTTTTTTCCCAGCAACAAGACACCCAACCAGTAATAGTTGACATGGGCCATTTGGGTAGTTGCCCAGGTTGGCAATTAGAAAGCATGTTGTACAAGCACAAGGAAATAAATGATTGTTCCTCTTAATTGTTGTGATTTCAGCTATTTTTCTGACCCGCATGCGGCACCAGAGGCAGTTCTGAAATAGGTAAAAGGTTTATTTAAAGAACATGGTCAAAATCTGCAAAATAGTGAGTCTGGTTCTCTGGCTTTCTCAGGAAGGTCTGGAGAGAAAGAGAAGAGTGACTAGCAGTTGACGAGCAGCATGATGCAGATTATTCAATGGCAGGTTTGAGCTTACGATTCAAAGAAGTTTCAACATGGAGAGGGAAATAGGATCTGTGGAGGTACGTTTCTGTGCAGGTTGAAACTTGCGATTATTTGTTTTTCTGAGCAGGGTAAGTTGGAGAGCAGACCGGTGACGGCTGAAGGCAATCACACGGAGGAAGACGATCATGAAACACAGAGATGGGAGGTCCAGAATAAGCAGTGAGAACCACCAGAGTCCAACCTGTGAGGTGCCCAGGGTGAGTAGTAGGCAAGAAACAAAGAAAGCATTGAAAAAACCAAGAAACTCTCAGGAAGTTACACTCAGGAATTGGCTTAACTCTACCAGTGACGGTTAAGCGTCAGGCACCGAATGGCAGCCAGCTCACTAAAAACCAAAGCCAAACAAAACACTGATTGCTGTCAGGTATGTAGCCAGCAGCAGGTGGAAAACCAACAAGGATCCTCTGTTCAGGTAAAATTATACACCCACAAAAACACACAAAAACAGATTCTGACATGAATTACTTTTGTTTTGCATGGGGAGTTGTCCCACTAAAAGCTAGCTACTGAGAGAAGGGAGATTAGGTTATTAGCCTGGTAAAAATCAGCCCCTTGTTCTATACTTTGCTTTGTTCAGAGGATCTCAATTGTGGACTATTGAAAATCAATTGTTTTCTGGAGGTGTGGATTCTGCTGGGGTTTTAAATTTTACCCAAGTCTCAAATGTTTGCTCATTATAATGCACGAGTTTGATGCTATAAAGCTTACCGGAAATTGCTGAGACTGTAAGTAACCATCTCCCACCCACTGTGAACTGAAAAGTGAAGACCGAAGATGACTCTTAATGTTAATTCAATATTTGAAATCGTAGTCAGCATGTACTAGATGGCTTTATCCACTTCCTCTGCTGTCATCGCTAAAACTACAGGCAGACTACAACTCTGAAACAGTACAGAAAATCATTGACATCATTCACAACTTCTCCTTCTGTTCACCGATTGACCCAGTTCAAATACTATGGAAGGAATCAAGCTTAATGAGTGAAAGCCTAGACTCAGCGGTGACGTGAGATTAGAAGCTGAATAGCGTAGGCAATAGCCAGGCCAGCTCTATGCTACAAGGCACTGTATTGAATTCCCTGAATAAAGTTGGGTTAGTTAATACGCATCAGTTTATTATTGTTCAAAAAGTTTCTTGTTAGTTTGCACTGGTCCATTACATAAAAATCAAATAAAATAAATAAAACTTTTAGGGTATAATGTGGAAAAAAGTGGCATAAATCCATTTACAAGGCCGTGTAAATCTTCTGACCAAACAGCAAGAAATTTTGATTGAGAGAAAAGAAGAAGGTAGTAGTTACAGCTGACCTACAGAGGAACATCAGAGGAGGATGGGTGGATGTTTGGAGGCAGACGTCAAGGGAGTTTACTCACCACTGTCTTAAAGTTGTTCTTATTCGTTTTACTTGGAAAGGAACACAACGAAAAACACCAGAAAAAGAATAAAAGGCAAATACCCTCTTTGGCCAGCAGAGGGAGTGCTGGCTCAAAAATGGACAGAAACCTATCCATCTGTCTAAATAATTCGGTTTTAGTTACACCTTTTGAAATAACATTATTCTAGACGTTCTGGTCATGCTCCTATTTTTCCATTAAACTTTACTCCTACTCCTCCTAGCCTTCCTTCAGGGTAAACACGTTGGCAGTCGTTTTAAATGTCCCCCATCTGTAGATTATTTTCTGTACAGCAAAATATGGGTTTAGTCTTTTGAGAGCTCTTTTAAATCCCCTATATCACACTTGCTACAGTTTTCTTCTTCGTCTTCTTCTTCTTCTTCTTCTTTTTTTTTTTTTTAACAAAAGGTCTCCCAACAGACAGTGGCCAATTTTTTTTTCTTTCTGTGGTTTGAATTTAATTGACTTTTTTTCCATGTTAGTTTTACAAAATCATTTTAAAGGATTTTTTCTACCTCCTTGTTTCCTTACATATAGCTTTTCAGTATTTCAGTATATATCCTGCACAGCAGTGTGAGACCAAGCTGGTGACCAGTGCAGGGAGGAAATACCAGACTGTTGTCTCATTTTCGACTGTGCTACTCAAAGCTGAGCTCGCATAAATGCATTTCCCTCACAATTCAATTCAAATTCTATGATACTTTGTTGATCTCAAAGGGGAATTTTACATTACAAACATGGTGCCACTTTATGGGAAATTAACCGGATTGCCAAGAGGCATTGTGGCAGCAATGAAACACTCGACCAAACACTCGTTCTATTTACCTTTTTTTATGTAAAAAAAACCGCACAAGATAAATGTCTGACAAATGAAGGGAAACATTTGAGAAAACTGTGAGAAACCAGCCAAAGTAGTTGTACGCAGAAAAGACTAACTAAAACCATAATTTAGATCAAAATAGGAAAGAAAAAAAAAGTTCCTGTTGCTTAAAGAGAAACAGACTTGGGCTGTGGATGACTGGTTGAAAGTTGGATTCAGCGATACAACCATGAACTGAATGCAGGGTTTGGTAATGAGCATTTCATTTCTTCAGAATGATGATGATGCAACTTTCAAGTGAAGAAAAGTGTGTTAAAACTCCTCCTCAGCGAAGGCAGATCAACAACAGCTTGGATCTCAATCCGGCTGAAAACTGATGGTACAAACTGATGAGATGCCTGTCCTACAAATATCACAAGTGAGGTTCTTTTCTTAAGCGAAGCCTCATTGAATAAACCAAGTACTCCCATCATTTTTTCTTACCTCAACACCGATTCATCCCAGAATTGTTCCTTCTGCTTGATCTAGCCAAAAGACATAAAAACATATACCAGCAACTTCTGTGATTCATTTATATTTTACTACAAAACAAACTTAACTGAACATCTTTTAAGAGTACTGATTCCATATTTTCCCCCCAGGGGCTGTATATGGCTGAGCAAACATTCTCATCAGGAACTGCGCTCCTAACACAGGACAGAATGTCAGGACCCCTGTGTAAAGCCTGTGAGACTGAATCCTCCACACTGACCATATTAGCTGTTACACAAGCTCTCGTGAAATGCACAGACTGAATGCAAATAAAGGGATTAGAATAATAAACCTGCACAAGGCAGCGCCCCTTTAAAAACCCACCCCTTAGTTTTTATGAGGCTGCTGCAGTGAGCTTCTTTGGAGATGTTCTGGTGATAAACACCACTGGCACTAACACTGCAGTGTATAGAACTACAGAGCCAGAGTCGATGCCTTCAGGTAACCTCTGGTACAGTTAGTTACATTTTCTAAATAAAATCCATTCATGAATGCACTGTACCTCGAAAAAGTATTCATATCCCCTAGCCCATAGATCTTAATGCATTTTGGAAGGAATATAGCTTTCATTTGTCTTAACAAAAAATCTATTTAATAAGTTTCAGAGTCAGATTTCCCACTTGGGATGTCTCTGAATTTATCCAACGCCGACTTTGGGATCTAATATGGAAGTTCCTTGAATCAACAATAGTACTGACAGCACATATTAATGTTGCAAAAAATAAACCAGATTTAGCAAAATGATCATTTCCATCCGTAGTCCCAAAATACAAACACAAGATACAAACATTGATACAATTTCATACCTAAAACTAGAAAATTCAGTAAAAACAAAGTATACGTAGTCAAGAAAACCTATTTCAAGAGGCTAAGATATTAACGTTTTCTAATGTTTGTACAAATGTCAGTTTTTGTAGTAAACTGCTGTGAAAAACATGTTTATTTTTTAAGACACACAAGTCAGACTGCATCTAAAATCAGTGTTGCATGCAGTACCTGCAACTCTAAACTGAACAAATTAGAAGTGGTGTTTGCTTATGGAAAGTAAACCTTAAAACGGTGGTTGTAAGAGGTATTACGAATGAACAACGGCTACTTGGGTGTCGCCAAATTGGAATCTCAACTTCTCCGACTATTCTAACTATGTTACATCTGTTAACTCAGATGTAACATAATTCCCAGCTCCGAGTTCGGACTTATAAGGTAATGGCACCATAAAAGTGCACGCCGCACTTTTCAGATTTTAAGTTGAACCCAAATATTTAGATACACCAAATAAAAAGACATACTCATTTTTCTCACTGTCTGAGGACAACCCAAACCTCTTGTTTTAGCTTAGTTAGAATTGCAAAAATTTGCTAAATGCCAGAAAACTTGGTGTCTTCTGGGTGTGGCCTTAAATTACATCCACAGGTTTGCCTCCAATTAACTGAAATATCTATTAAGTTTGTGGAAGAAAATCAAAAAAGGTTTGACCCAGATCATACAGCTTAGAAGACGTTTATTCCTGATACTGATCAAATGTGTGTAAACAAGAACATTAAAAAAAGTTCTAAGTTTTCTGGCATTTAGCAAATAGAAATAATTTTGGTAATTCTAACTAACCTAAAGTAAGAGAAGTAGGGTCCGATTTAACTTTAACTTGAACTCACACAGTAAGAAAATAAAGTATGTCTTATTATATATATATGTAAATATCTAATTTCAAATGTACATCTGTAAAAAAAAAAAACAAAAAAGAAAATGATGTGCCGCATGTTGTGTGGGTCTATTAAATAAAATATGAATACGGTATAATTATGTTTGTGGCAGAATGTGAAAAAGTTCTGGGTTGTGAATACCCCTGCGTATCACTGCACAGGAAAACGTTCACATATTTTATGCTAATGTCTTTATGCATTAGATAGTTATAATAATAGATCTATAAATGCTTTAAATGGTTAGTACATGTAAAAATATATTTAAAGTAAAGTAAAGTAAAGTAAAGTAAAGTAAAGTAAGAACTTGAGATTACCTCAGTCATATTCACTGCTTGTTAACACACTAAGGTGATTAGTCATTCGATAATAGCAGTTTTTCCGACGGTTCTTGAAAGCAGCAGGATGAGTGATTCACAAACTGGCCGTACGTAAACACTCCTGCGCTGCGCTCGCTGCTTTCCCATGATGCAGCGCGGTTCCACACAACATAGCCATCTTGTCAGGAGAGAGGGAGGGAGCTGTCGGCGCTGTTAAGATTATCACTTGTTTCAAGCGGAACGTTTTGAGGTCTGTTCGCTCTTCCACTATAGATAGTAACAAAGTAAAGTGTTCTCGACGGACGTCTTGACGCTAGGGAAGTAGCTGAGACGTAGGTGCGCTTTCGTGAAGATGTCTCGTATACTTGTACCGACGTAGAGGGGGAGTGTGCGGCGGCAGCCACTTGGCTTGAATTGTTAGCTAGCTCAGTGAGTGAAGGGCTGCGGGGCCTCCTTAGCTCAAAGTAGCTCCTGCAGCTGGGAACACTCTGCGACAACGGCCGGCCGACGAGTGGACAGCCGGGGAAGTAGCAGGCCGGTCCGGGCTGACTTTAAATTCTGTACCAGTCGTCATCCAAGCAGCTTTCGGCGGTGTCAGGACCCCTACTGCTGGACAAGGAGACGCGGAGTGTGGCGTTCAGCTTCATGAAACGCAACAGGAGACCGAGAGAGGAAGAGGATGGCGCAGATTCATCTTGATTACAGCTAAATAGGAAGAGGAAAACCAGACCCGAGTGTTGGAAATAAGACAGAAAGCTTCCACCAGCTCGCTTCTTTTTGAAGGGAGGAGCAAAAGAAGAAAGAAAAAAACAAACAAACACAGCCATACGGGACCGGGAATCCGACTGGCCAACATGTCGAAGATGCCGGCCAAGAAGAAGAGCTGCTTTCAGATCACAAGCGTGACTCAGGCCCAGGTGGCGGCCGTGGGGGCCGCCGACGACACCGAGAGTCTAGACGACCCGGACGAGTCGCGAACTGAGGACATGTCGTCGGAAATATACGACGTGTCGCGAGCTGAGTACGAGCCCGCGTGCGAGAGGAGTTCCTCCGACGAAGCTCTGAATAACGTCGGAGAGGCGGAGGCGCCAGCAAACGCACCTCAGGCCACTCCGCCGCCTGGGCCGGGAGGTAACACAACCGAACTGAGGAAGGTTGCAGGCTCCGGTTCGGTTCATGGCGGTCAGAACCAGCTGGGGATTACCCCGACACCTGGGTTACCCCTCATGACTCCGTCTGGAGGGGTCCAGCATCAGCTGCCAGCTATAGCCAGCCCCAGCGTGTCAGCCAACACCTCCCAGCCTGCTGCAGGGTCCAGCTCTGCCACCTCCACGGTGAGCTGCTCATCACGCTTCAGGGTCATCAAACTGGATCATGGTACCGGAGAACCGTTCCGGAGAGGCAGGTGGATGTGTACAGAGTTCTATGAGAAGGACTCTGGGACTGACAGCATAAGACACGGCAGTGTAACCCTGGACCCTGCTGCAGAGAGGGACAGCGGGCTTGGACCTTCAGTGGGGTCCACAGTGTCCCCGGCTACTCACTCTGGTCCCGGTTTGGGGTCCATGGCGGAAGGGTCTCACTCTTCGCTACTGCCGCAGGTTCTGCATCAGAGCTACAGCAGCCAGCAGCATGCAGGCAGTACTTTGGCCACACACACTTCCTTCTCCAGTGTGCAACCCGTAACCCTTCCTTCTCAGTCATCCATAGGAGGTCTTCAGCCTCATGCGGCTCAGAGTGTGCTTCCCGTTGGACAGAACGGTCTGCCCCACTCTGAGGTCCATATACAGAAGTCCCCAATGATGCCTCCTCCTTACGTGCCCCAGCAGCCGGTTCCCGGAGTCCACCTGATCACCAGCCAGTCATCTGGACTGGCACAGCACCAAAAGGAGTATTACCCGCAGCCTCAGCCTGCATCCATACCTGCAGGACTTCCTGGGGGACAACAGGCTCTTCCGGCGTCGAGCCTCTCTGCTGCATCTGGCGGACACATCCCGACTCCGGCTTCTGGAGTGAGTCAGGCTGGAGATGTTGGCCCAGCGGTGGCGGGGGCTGTATCTGCCGGACCACCAGCGCCTCAGACTGTAGGGTTTGGAGTCCCCGTTTTACTCCCGCTTCAGACTGCGAGTCAGTACGCCCCAGCTGTACAACCTCAGCCCATGGGCCACCCTGCGGCTACCGGTGTGCAAAACGTGCCTGCAGTCGGAGTGGGTTCCAGTGCACCCGTGGGCGCCGCGGCCGCCGCTGCTGCCGCCGCTGCTGCCGCCGCTGTGCTCAGTGCCTCCAGTGCAACCATGCCAAATGCTACGACTTCCAGCTTGCCTCCTGGATTGATAGCCCACACCAAGACTCCAGGGATACTGGGGGTGCAGGGCCTCCCCGCCACCGGGTTTGGACAGTTGGAGGCAAGCGGAAGGAAGTCAGAGGGAGCGGCACAGTCTCCGGTTGTGTCTGGGAGGGATGCCGGGAAGCACTTCATGCCCGAGACCCTGCAGCTCTCCACTCCTGTCACAAGCCTGTTTGGAATCCTACCTGTCGACGGGGAGGAGGACAGGTAACACATTCCTGCTTTCTTATGTGAAATGTTTGCAGGTTTTATCGAGTCTGACAGGATCATTGTCAACTGTGGCGTTTCTCCCTGTTAGAAGCTCAGTTCAAAAACATAGGTTGGAAAGAAATGTACCGCGCAGATCACAGGAAGCCCTTGTTGCTCATTTATCTCATCAGGTGAAGGACCTGGTTTACCTTCACCTCAAATCAGATGGATGGGAGGGGAATGCAGTGGAGCGCAGGAAGAAAATGTTGGTTTCTAGTTTGGGCCAAAAGAAAAAAAAATGATAGAGAATCAACACTTGAGGCCAGTGCAAGGAACAAGCTGTTGAATATAGAAACCTCTTGTTTACAACTCAGAGCCTCTCTGTGTGTGTATGGTAGTGTTTGAGTGTTGCAAGTGTAATGTGTTTCTTTTTTTTTTTTTCCAGGGAAAAGGGCATCTAGACTAGCCACACATAAGTTTGATTTGACAAAAACAGATGCACCGATTAGGTTGTTTTTCCCTGATTTGTACCAATAATTGGTTTTCTTCACACATATCAGTATTCTGAATCCAACAAGAAATGAAAGATTTACAAGACTATCTTCATCTGTTTCTTAAAACGCTACATGACGTTAGTTGATGCTTTTATAGAGGGACAAATGGTGGTAGTCCTTTGTTCTGATGCGTTTAATGCAGGGGTGCGGCCCTCTGAAGGATTTTGGGCAGCCTAACCTCAGTTCTAGAATGGAGCAAATCTGGCCTGCAAGTACCGCTGGCTGATGCAAGGCAGACACCGTTTCATTCACCGCTAAATAACATCATCTTCAAAATATGAATAGATTCTAATGACTTTTATAATGTTGTTGTTTTTTTGTATCTACAATGATTTACTGGTCCGCTTTCAACAGAAAATTTACTATATTTTTTTATTATTGAGCAGATGAAATAAAAAGAGGCACATTTTGTGGCCCCCTTATGCGTTTAACTTCCTGATTTTTGCCAGTAAGTTCAGACGCCACTGATTTATTTTCACACTGCTGTGGAGCTGGCTTTAATCTCATTGTATATGTACACAGTGACAAACAATAAACTCTAATTAATAAAAAGGGGGAAAAGTAGATTAGTTTTTGATGATCACCAATCAGAGCTGATAAAGAAAAGATCGTCTTGTTACGGTTCCTAGTCTGTCGATTGGTGCATCTTTAAAAAGACTAACTAAAAAGACTTTAACTTCCTAAACCACTAAGAGCAAGAAGGAAAATGTAACAACTGCAAAATGAAAAACTGTCAGACATGTGGAGTGTAGATTATCCACCTGAGTGCACAAATGACAGCTACCACTACCAACCAATTCTCTTAATCATATTTGTTAAAAATAGGTGTTACATTTAAAGAAAAAAAAAGATATTTCACTCGAATACGTGAGACCTTTTTCGAGAGGAAACCCCGGGTTTAAGTGCTAATCTGGAACAAGTTGTGGAGTAAGCAGCCTGTTTTAGACAACGTGAGCGCTTCCTGTTGTATAGAATAGTTTCACTCTGACAGACTTTTCTCGCTCAGTGTGCGCCGGTGTCACTTTTTCGTTTCATCCGCCTAACAATTTATTGGTCCGGACATGCTGCTCTGACACAGGCGATCTCTTATCTTGAGGTTTGCAGTGTGTGTTGCCACGGCAATGCATGCCTGTTTTTAAAAAAAAAAAAAAAAAAGGGTGGACAGACTTCACAAATTGAACCTGCCCAAAGCCGCTTCTTCTGTTTCCTAACACAGACCCCAGGATGGTGTGTGTGTGTGTGTGTGTGTGTGTGTGTGTGTGTTTTCTGATGGCTTTAAGGCACAGCTTAGAAAAAAGAAAACGTAGCCCTCGTTGCCGTGACTTAGCTCACTGTTCCGGTAGCCTTGGGCTAATCGCGGCCTCCTGTAAATGAGCTGCATGCCTGACCTTTTAATAAGCCATTTCCTGCTCAGGAAAAATACTTTGGAATATAAACAAGCAGAGTGTTTGAGTTTGTGTTGCCACACTCGTGACAGCAGGGTTTGCACTTTTACCTGAGCTTTTTAGTGCTTTTAAACAAACACAGTTAAGAACCAAAGACCCTTCTCTTTTTTTTTTTTCTTTTCTTTCTTTCCTTTTATAACATATGCAAAGGTAAAGACTTCTGGCAGCTAACGCTTATGGACGCCGTTGGCTTTTACTATCTCCAGATACAAGCACACTCTCCTTCCTGAAGTAATCTCTCAGTTCTCAGCTGTAGTAGATGGCACACATAAGCGGAAATGATACAGTGCCTGAAATCTCTCAGTGGTTTCCATTTACAGTCGCACAGAGGTGCCAGAATCTAGAGCAGGCAGGAAATGCAGCCTGTAGAGTCCTGGCAGTAACAGTTTTATTGTGCTTCACGTTGATGTGGGTAGTTTATTGAGCTTGGAACTAATTTTAAACTCTAATTAGTCTTTTTTTTCTCTTTTAAATAAATTATTTATTCTCATGTGGTGTCTTGTGAGTTAACCAGTTTCCATTAGAGATCGAGATAATTCCTATTGAATTAATGTCATATGATGGCATATAGAACCAAAACACATATGCCTCAATTAATTGATATTTGAAACAAAGAAGCAACAATTATTCCTGCAGATGCTAAATAACACAGTTAACTATAGTTCCAATGCTTCTATGTATATCATTGGTTTAATTTTGTTTTGTTATACTAAGCAAATGTATAATATGGTAATTTTTGGGGAAAGCATTCTGATTACGGGCAGTGCTATAAAGAGTTAATTTCAATTAATTAGTTCTAATTGATTCTTAAACAAGTTACAAATTTTAATGCAATTAATTTTATTTAATTTTTTTTTTAAATGTTGCCTATTGTGTCTAGCTTAAAAACTCTGATATCTCAGGATATTATATCTGCTACATTTATGAACTGATCACAATAATGATACAAAAGTTCAGACCGGAACCTTTGTATTCGAGTGTTTCTGGTATGCCCGTAAATCTGACGCACAAGCAACATTGGTAAATAAAGATGGATGATGAAGCAGTTTCTCTTGGAGGGATCGTTTCTGCTTCAAATAACGATCTGATTGGCCTCTGGAAAATGCTGTTGTTGTGCTAACAGCAGTTAGCCTGTCAGTAAAGATATTGAAGCCTAAAATAGCATCTCAGTGCTTAACATGCAGCAGCAGCTCAGATGCTAACGTCAGCGTTCACAGTCCACATTTCTAAAATTAATAATCAGGCTTTCTGAAACACTTGAAAGCTAAATGACTAGATTAACATTTTGCACCAATCTGATGGCTGAATAAATAAAAAAAAATATATCTTTGTTTTTGAGCTCGTATGTCTGTTTCTTTAATATTTTAGCCACAAAAAAAGTTTTTGAATTGAAAATGTTGCCTATTGTGTCTAGCTTAAAAACTCTGATATCTCAGGATATTATATCTGCTACATTTATGAACTGATCACAAAAATTCTATGAAAATTCATTGCATATTTTAGTTTAACTAGTGGCAGTTCATGGTTCAAATTTATATAATTTTAAAATTTATAAAATTATATAATGATTCAAATGTATATAATTTTAATCATGAAAATTGTGTACATTTTCATGATTTCGTGTTTATCCAATTGAATATTTGACCTATTAAGTTTGTCAATTCCAAGAACTTTAAAATCAACAAGTAGTAGCTGTGAACGATTTGGATTATGACGGACAAGAGCAAGTTCTGCTTGATGTTGTTGTAAACTGAAAGTGTTCTGGTTTAGTTTTCATGCTCCGTTTCATCCCAGCGCACAGATCCAGATGAAGATCGATTTAAAAAGTCCAAGTTCTACTAAATCTGCAGCTGTACGCTCCATCCTCTACTGATCCAGCTTGAATGGGAAGAAAAAGTTCCCCATTTCTGTATCGTGTACAGCTGGTTTTCTGCCGTACAGCTGGTTTTCTGCCATGCAGCTTCATATTTAGAAGTGTTCAACTTCTCTCTGTCACATTTTGCAAACCTGTGACGTCTCCCTTCAGTGCGAATGCTGCGTAAATGACCAAAAAGGGCAAGAAGGAAAACTTTCTGGATTAAAAGCATGTTGGCATAGCAACACTGACACATGTTCAGCTGTTCTTTTTAGTTTTCATTCTCTGCTCTCTTTCATCCAAACACAAGAGGGAGGGGAGAGTTGGTACCTCAGCAGAGCTTTCTGTGCTGCATTCACTTGCACTCAGACAACTCAATGAAACACTAATTCAGACGGCATGTTTAAATTCCACAGCGCGGTTAAATGCGTACCCTTAAAAAAAAAACAAAAAAAAACGGACCACATTATTTTCGACTGATCTAAATTAAAATGTTGAAGTCCCACATTAAAGTTATTCTTTGAAGATTTTTTTTAAATTAGTGAGCTACAACAATATTTAATTTCCCTTTGGAAAGTAAATGTTTATCAAGACAAAAATAAATCAAAATTCTTATAAGAAATTTTTCACAATAATGATAAACCCCTAGCTGTATGTAAATATAATGACCATATTTATCTTTCTTGCTAGGATAAAGTGCAGCATTTTTTGTTTCAGTCACATGATAGGCAAGGTGCAGCAGCAGGTGGAGGAGGGGCAGTTTCAGAGAAAACTCTATCCTCTGCTGCTTTGATACGATGGAAGGATTTTGAAGGCCTGGTGACTTAAAGCAGTTTGTGTTCTTTCTTCCTCATGTCAATTTGTTTAAAGTTTGTTTATATTGAAATGCTATGGAACTGGTTTGAACTTCCTGTTTAGCCTCTGCAGTCTGAGGAAGACGAGGCTGTAGCAGAGCAAGTCATCAACGCTTTGTCTAAATCAGCTTCGATATCCATCTAATATTTAACACCAGCTAGTTTTTACACCGTGACCAGCAGCAGACCTTCTGGTTCTGTAACCAGGTTTTCATTGTGCTTGTGTCCAGACACATGTTTAGCTTGTAGTCGGGTCTCGTCTCCCATGCTGATAAGAGGAAGGGGCTCTATCATGTCTGCAGCAGTGCTCTTTCCACTGTGCCCCTATTCTCCTGATAACAGTGGGGGGGTGTCGGCCAACTTGTTGTCTCGTTATGACGCGTTGTTTCTCTGCGATCTATTTGGGGAACATTGATGGTGATCAATCAGAGGCCTTGCTGCTGCTAGTGAATATTACTGAATGATAATCTTGTGCTCTGAATTGGTTTGCTCATCTGGTATCAGAGACTATTTTGGTTCAGATGGTTGATTTCAGTGGTGAACTGTGAGCATGTTTTCAGCCAAACATCTAAAAATGCAAGACTATACTCTGCAAAAGCTACCGCTGAAATTAAAAATAGTGGTCTTACTGGTAATGAAATGGTTACTAATGATGGAATAATTTGTATATATTTATAGCCATTCTAAAGAGATGAACAGAACCTTGTAAAAATTCAAGAAAAAGTTATCTGAAGTGCAATACCGGCTGATGCCAGTCTGATACAGAAAAGTGGTACTGAATTGACTTAAAACTTTTTTCTTTTTTTTTTTTTTTACACAGATACATTTACTGAATTAAAGAAACCAAAACTGACAGAAACAATAAGTGGACTGCCTTGGTCGAACATGTAAAAAATAAACTGCAACAAATTTTCTTTTAAATGGTTCAGAAAGAGCAATTAGAAATACTAAATGTAATAACTAATAAAGCATGATGTCGCTCAGAGCACAAAGCATAGAATTAGACTGAATAGATTTGCCCTTATGGATGGGGCATATTGTCATGACACCCAGTCTAGAATTTTTTTGCCGGTATCAGGATTGACGGAGATGCTGATATCGGATCGGTGCATCTTTAATCTAATCTTTTATCAGATGAGGTTTGGCAGGCAGGGATCGCGCTGGGCTAGCCGTACCCACAGCTCTGAGCTGGGGGTCGCTAACGGTTCCTGTTCCTGGTCTCAGTGTTGCTGTGGATGTGTGGGTGTCACAGTGACACCAGGACAGCGTGTGCAACTGTGTTTTTTCCCTCCGTGGCCTCCACTCTTCCCTGCTACATCCTGTTTTCAGCTCTCCACCTCCTATTCACTTGATATTCCTCAGCTCGCTCCCCGCTTCCACCACCGAGGCCCTCCGCTCGCATCATATGACATTCGGTGGGCACATTTTTATCTGGAGTTACCTCACAGAGAGGTTAGTGTGTGTGTGTGAACGCTCTCTGTGTAAACAAGGAGGGTTTGACATGCTCTGTGGATCCTCTGAGCCGTTTCCTCAGAGAAAGATGTGTCGGTCTGGTCGGACCGATCCGGCTGGTCTGAAGGTCTGCCGACTTGGCTTCAGTCATCACCTCCACGCCCAGTATGACAGTCACTCAGTTCAAGGTTTAACTGGGGTGTGTTGTTGTGTGCGCTAGATAAGTTAGATTCTCAGTAAAGTTGATGTTTGGGAAATAAAGTAATCAAATAATTAATAAAGATTACTCTCCAGTAGGAGTTGGCAGTATGGACTTTAGCGTTTTTTCATGATATTTTGAGGTACTATTGTGATTGGATGATAAAAGGATAAAATAAGGATGATTAAAAAAAAAACCCTATGAATTCTGTTTTTTAATTTTTTTTAAGATCTGACTGTATGACAGAATTCATAGTGGTCTCAGTGTTGCCAAATATGTTTAATCCTCTTTAGCTCAATTGAGCAGATTAGAGTACATGCTTAAACTATGGGACTCCTATAGTTCATTTTGCTATGCTATTGTAATAACAGTAAAGATCATGATGATAAAATGATTTATTATGTTTTGGGTGACTGTATGACCCACTATGTGGCACAGCATTATAGCTCCACAAACACAAATATTTTTCTTGGAAAAAAATATTTGAAATAAGCTTCTTCAAGATGGCAACACATTTTTTCCAGACAAGAAATTGTCCCAGAAGTTACTGCGATGAATGATAATTTTGCCACACTGAAAACTTTTACCACTAGCTTTGGTAGAAAGACAAAAAAAAACGATAAATCATGGTAATGGAAATTGTTGAGCTGGTTTTAATTTATCATGTGATGAACTGATTTGTTGCTTATTGTGACAGTCCTAGTTAGAAATGAGTTGTTATGATTTGCTGAAGAGTGAAAGTGAGGTATCATGTTCTGATCGGATGACATCAACCTTCAAACATTTGCCAAAAAAACAGTTATATTGATTTGTTGCTTGGTCTTCGACTTGCTTTTGGGCATTTAAAAAAA
>NW_006800006.1:665020-682362 GCF_000485575.1 Poecilia formosa | reverse complement strand
TGTGTAAAGTGAGTGCATGGGGGGTCAACTGGGCAGGAGTGGGGGGATTTCCTTCCCCACCCCCAACATCCATCCCTTGCTATGGAACACAGTGTCCTTGTAACCAACTAAAAGTAAATGTAGGAATGTGACGATCGGGGATTTGTTTCCGATTTCTGCTTCTCATAAAGCCTCAATGTGTCAATACGGCTTTTAGTCGTGTTTAGTTCTGTAAAAAAAAAAAAAGAAACAAAAATAACTGCATTTTGAATATTTCTTCAATGTTTTCTATTAGTTTCTGATGCAAACATAGTTTTTAAGAAAACAATGGAGTGTTTCTGTACAGTAAGGGGTGATGTCCCACTGTGTGCGTGTCAGAGAGCAGACGATTATTAATTTAAGACAAAATAATTAAAAAGTAGGACAGGACAATGTGGCTTAAGAAATGTGTCACAATATAAGCATTTCACATCAGTCAATGTTGCTATTTATTGATTATTTTTTGTCTTGAATATCTGAAATACTGCCAAACTGGTGGCATGACCGTTCCTGTTTTATCCACAGTTTTCACTCCATGCCGTTATTTATCTTTAAGCAAACTTTGCTCTGTCACAATAACAAATTCTAAACCCTTTCCCCTGCCTACATCCTCCAGAATGCCATTCAGTTCTGGATCGGAGTTCAGAAAAAGGGATTCAGTTTTCAGTTTCCGTTGAGCCAATCAATCTAAGTATCAACCAGTTCTGGACACCAGCTGATAATGCATCTCAGGTTAAAAGTCTAAACCAGATGTTCCTTGTTTGTTCAGTTATAAACATCCTGATATTTTGTCATGTCTGATTTTATTCTCAATGTCTGGTTTAAAAAGTGCAGAATATCTGATTGTACAAATATTTTTCATACCAAAATGTTTCCAGCTCCAATATTTGAAAGCGGTCTTGTTTCAAATTCTTAACATTTTCACATGTTAAGAACTTAACATGTGAAATTATGAAGGAAGGAACTTAACATGTGAACCGGCTGGAGGAAGGAGGCCCATAAAGTTCAGCATCCATTCCTGCTTCATTCCACTTTAACGTGACGTTTTCTGATCGCCCTCAGCGTCACACTGACGATATTACACGGTTACCACAGCGACATTAGAGTCTTGTAATGGGATTTTAAGTTGGTAAAAGCATTTCCAGAATCAGTTCGGTGTGTTTTCACTGTTTTCTCTCTCTCTTCACTGTTTCTCTTCTCTTCTCTCCTCTCTCTTCCTCGGATGTGGTTGACACAGGAACCCCTCCACGGCTTTCTACCAGGCCTTCCAGTCTGGAAGCAGATTAAGAGACTCAAAGGCTCACAGCGATAGGTACAGTACCGAGCTGGATTGGACAGGGCCGGCCTGCCAGAGTGTAACAAAGCGCGTGCAGTGTTCAGCAGCAGTGAGCTTTGCTTTTTGACACGTGCATGGATTGAATTTGGAAACAAAGCTTGGCAGCAGACGCAGCGCTGGCCGCCGGCCGTCTCAATAAGATCTGTCTCGCCCTGTTAATTCCCTGCAGTCGTTCTCCTGAGCTTCCTGTGACATCATATAACACCTTTGTCGCTCAAGGGATGACGAGGCGTTGCTTTCACAAGCTCTGCTAATGTTTCTATAGAGCTATCCACCAGGATAATTGCTCTCCTCTTGAGTTTCAAAGAAGAAAAAAAGTACATGGAGTCCAGAGAGGCCAACTGAAATGGTCAGACAGGTAATCGGATTAAAAACCAGTTCAACCAGTCCTTATGGGGGGAATTTCACTTCTTTCTATTAATCTTTTAAACACTTGGAGGCACTTTGAGCAGCAGTAAGAGATCCTTAGTGGGAATTGTATATAAAAAGTAATTCCCCTTGAAATATTTTTATTAGGATTCTGTCTAAAACAGCACATAAATATGGAGCTGTCTACAAATTCTGGATATTGTTTGGGTAAAAATAAAACCTGAAAAGTAGTATATATATTTTCCATTTTTCATATCATTAAGTTTTAAATTCATTTATGTCTAAAACCTTAAAATGTCTTAAATTCATTCAAGAAAACATAAGTTGGCTTTAAACATGGTCTTAAATTTTGTCATGGCAAGACTATTTAGCCTTGTATATCTTATGTTGGTGTTTTCTCGTGGGCCTTTTATATCGGGCAAAAGTTTGAGTTTCACTCAACACGTAGTGTGACTCGAGGTGATTCAGGCTACCAAATCACCTCGATTCGGTGATTCGAGGTGATTCGGATCACCTCGAGTCACACTACGCGGTGTGACTCGCGTAGTAGAGTTAGTTTATGGTTAGTTACCATAAATTAACTACCATAAGCTAGTTAGCTTATGGTAACTAGCTTTTTTACGTCTGCAAGTGTAAATTTATCAGAGTTCATCTTCGCCACTGACTCGCTTCTGTTGCCAACCCATAACGATGCTACGTCCATTCTGTATTGAAAAGAAAACTTGTCATTGTGGGGTTTAAGACTTTACAACCATTGTCAGTGTGAGAAACGCAAAGCTGCTGCCAAGAGCCACAAAACGGACCCAAGCAATTTCACAGTTCTAGTCCCTTGACTTATGCAAAAATATACTTTGTGCATTTCTTTCATGATAAGTCTTAAATCGTATTTATAATGGTTTTAAAAATCCTTCAATGTGAGTTTGGGGTATATCTCTGAATTTTTGGCCCTTTCCCTCGAGAGTATCTCAAACTTAGATTAGCACAGATGCTCAACTGGATTTAAGTAGGAGTTCACCGATTGTCTTAAATTTGGGAGCTCAGCAATCGGCCAATGCAGGAGTAGATCTGAAAATCAGCCACTACCCACCTGGTCACATCTGCACATTTGCTATTGGCAATAGTCACCCCACTGCTACCAACTTTTCCCCCATGTTTAGCAAATTTCCAGACAAAAAAAATCACGGTATCTACAAGTCAGGCTTTTTAAAGATCAGTGATTGGACAGAAAAGTGCAATCAGTGCCGTTTTAGATTGAAGTCTGGATTTTGATTGGGCCATTCCAACACACCAACATGTAGTTCTGACTGGCTCAGCAATTCCAACTAGCTTGAGCTTCCCTGTCCCTGCTGATTAAAAAGAATCCATGCAGCATGATACCGCCATCACCATGTTTCACCATGGCGATGTGTGGAGTGAGTTTTTGGATAAACATAGCATTTTGTATGTTGATCAGCATCTGACCAGAAGCAACCTTGAACACATAGCCTTGAAGCCATTTGTTCTCTAATGTAGCTTAACAAAACTCTGAGGCCAGAAACAGAGCAACAGCGTTAGAAATCAGATTTGATCACACACGTTCGGACTCTTGATCACCAGTTAGTTCCTGCGTGTTCTGAATTACCTCTTTGCTTACCTTCACAAAGTGTCATTAGCGATATATTTAGGTTTCTAGTTGTAGCATGACAAAATGTGTAAAATAGTGGTATGAATACATTTCCAGGTCCTGCACTTACAGTTTCAAAGATCCAAAAAGCGTTTGTGTTGAATCAAACCGAGCCTGAAAAGGTTTTTAATGACCGTGGGCTCAAACAAGGGTTCATGTTTGCCACCAAACAGAACAAGGAGGTGCTTGGCTTGTTTTGTTCTTGTGAAGAAGGTAAACACATGTTCAGTTTTATAGTTATTTCAGAAAGTCAGACCCAGGAAGACGTCTTGTCTTGGTTCTGGAGCTGGAAGAGAAGCGGCTTCAGTTTGATTGGAGACAAAATGGATCTGCTGTCTTCACTGCTCTGCATATCCAACCAAAAAGAACCAAATATAGAGAGTGACTGTTAGACTGGTTTCATTAGGAAGAGGTTGTGAATATACTGGTCTGTCTGCCAGTCAGTTTTCATTCTGTGGTACTCTTTCTGCATGCAGCTCACCCAGGATACATTTACTAGAAGCAGATGTTTTATGTTGATGTGTTTGTGCTAAAGCTCTGAATCCTGCTTTTTACTGACAAAACTCACCTTTGTGGTTTAATTAGGCATCAACAAAACTGCATTTAAATCACTTGAGTTTAGTACTAGTCAGATAAAAATTGAGGAAATGTCCCACACATTTTTTTCTTCTTTCATGGTTAATGTTTGTAGTAGTTCCAGTGCTCCCCACACTTACTGAATACAGGATTTGACCCACGGACGATGTCCATGTTGATGCCAAATTACATATAGAAGAGCGCTAAGTGATTGTCCCAAAAAGACAACACCACAAAAAGACTGTGTCCTCACTCCGTAACAATTGAGAACCAAAGGTTGTTTTCTGCAGGTTCACCAGACCATTGGCCGTCAACTCCCTACTCAGACAAGCCGACATAGTCTGCAGCCTCTTAGGGCTGCCGGGATGGGTCATAACTACCGTTTACCATCAGGACAGTTTGCATTGATATCGGCAGCATGTATAGTGAAATTTGAGGAGGAAAGTCGCATTTCGTGATGAATCAGATTTTGCCTTTCTCAGTTGGACCACAAGGTCAATGTGTGGAGAACATGTGGAGCATGCTACCCCGATTGCTGCACAAACAGAGTTTGCGAAAACGGTGTGAATCTTATCGTAGGAGGCGATCTAAATGCCAGGACATATCCAGGTTAAATTTTTCAACCAGTGGCGATCCGTGAACTTTACTTTTAGTAAACTTCCACACCCACAGAGGGTCTCTGTGTACTCTCACTCCATACGCTATGAAACCAGAGTATTCCCGTTTTCTCATTGTTTTCCAGAAGATAATGCTAAAGTCAGTAGAAGAAATAAGTTTATGGAGTGACATTCTATGTAATGAACTTGGCTGCTCAACCTCCAAATGCTGTTCAGTGTTTTTTATTGCCAAGAAGGAGCATTGCTGCAACAACTGATCAAACACTAATTTCCTCACTTAGATGCTAAGTTGATGGTCAGATCTCTGTGGTACTTGTAGCACCATAAAGTTGTAGTTCTAAACAAGGTTTAAAGTCCGTACTGTATGTGCAGTCTCAATGTTTTCAAGACTGCTTTGTTGCAATCAGCACAGTTTTTCACTGAAATCTTCTTCTGTTCCTTGATTGCTGTTTGAATCTGAAGAAAATGTCCAGCTGACAGTGTGGGAGGGCAATAGCGAGGGGCCCCTCTTTAAAGGAACTGAACTTTGCTGTGATGACATTTACAAAAATGGAAAAGAAACAGCTGAAAGCATAAGTGAGTGACAGGAAATGAAACTGCTTTAAGAGGAATATACAGCTGACACACCGTCAGCAGCCAACTGAGGAACTGTACACTCCAAAAAGTAATCAATGCACGTCTCGCTTTTAATGGCTGCAGCTTTAGCATGAAGCGGATCAGTGCCGTCTGTTTTAACTGAACCAGAACAAAGCCGGGAGATGAAGCCAGCGGCCTCGTTACAAGCATTTAGCTTTTCTTCTGCTTCTCTGAGCGGTTGGTGTTGTGGAGACGCCAATCGTCCGAGTCTGCTCGCGTTTCCATGGAAGCTGGGGATAACTAACGATGTGTTTGGGCCAGTGTGTTTTGAAGATCTTGGTGTTGATGACCCCTCGTGTTGTTGACCCATAATTGTCTGTTTTTTTTTTTTTTTTTTTGTTTTTTTTTGGTTGGTTTTGTTTGTAACAAGATGAAGTCATGGAACGGGTTTAGTGAAATCCCAAAGAAGAGCACAGATTTAACCTTTGAGCCATTTTTAACATAATGGATATTCTAACCAGCTGTTGTTTTTTATTTTTTTGGTGATGCACCCTTTCCATTAGAATCTAGCTACATAGTCAGCTATTTAACGTTTATTAGAGACTAAGACATTGATCAAACTTTTTGCGCCAGTCAGCTTCGATTTTGTTTTCATAAACTATATTCAGTTTTTGATTTACCTTCTGGGTAAATCAAAACCTGAACGAATTGACCATTAAAATGTTTAAACTTTCAGTTATTTCTCTTAGCATAACTGAAAGTCGGCAAATACAGGAACTTACAAAAAACAACTAAAAAGAAGGTTTCCTTTACCAGCCAGCTCATACATGACTGACTTTATTTTGCAGACAGGAAAATGTAATGTGCACTATATTAGTAGATAGTTCTTCTATCATTTCTTTCAAATTCAAAAATATTCTAATGATCCCAAAGGAAAATTAAAGTGTTGTCTCATATTAATTTAAGATTCTAAAAGTAAATAAGTAGTAAAAAGTAAACATAAATGGCTAAAAAGGAACTATTTACTTTTTAACTTTAGAGTTAAATAGTGAATTATTAGTACATACAATATATATAACTGTATATTTGACATTTATTTCAAATATACAGCTTGAAATGACATGAAATATTGAACAAGAGCGTGGTTACAATGCCAGCAGCTCAGCAACATTTACACACAGTCACAGGTGTTTTGAGGATAGATAGAAGAGAAACGGGGGGGGGAAAACTCCTCATAGTTGCAGGTCTGCTTTTTGTTTGTCATGTGTGTTCACAGTGGTGCTGTGTCATTTGTCTTAGAGCTCCATTCATTCCATAAACGTCAATAGATGCTCTCTGAAGTGCTTTGAAGCAAACAGAAGTGCTGAGTTGTCTTCAGGCAAACAAATTTGTAGGAAGGTAGTTGTAAAGAGTGTGTCTGTAGGTTCGTGCAGGAATGGGTAGAGTGATGACAAGTAATTGCCTCTGTAATAATATGTCCTTTTAGCCGATTGGGTTTTGTTACTTTTAGATGGAAAGAAAATAACTTGGCAAACTGGCATCTGCAACTTGAAAACAGGTATTGTGAGTTTTACCTGATGTTTTACAAGGTGGACACAACCAGCTCTGATGATGGGGAACTTTTCCTGTAAATTACAAATGAAATGATCTAGAACTGACTCTATAAGAGCAGAAAAAGTTTCAGTAAATGGTTTATAAACAGTCAACTACTTCCTTTTTTTTTTCCCTTCAGTCTTGGGTTCTAACCACAAACCCACCAGCTCCCGGTCATTTGATTTCCTTATGCCTTGTTTGCTGAGACGAAGCTCTAAATAGAAACATGATGTGACCCTCAGTAGTTTTACAACTCGATTCATTTGCATGACATTGCCACCCAAATTATGCTTTGAAGCTTACTTGGTTGCAATTTTTGTACTTCCTCTTTATGTTCTCTGACAACTCATGGTGCATGCTTGTGTAAGAATGCGTTTAGCGCAACCAGTGGAAGTTGTCTGTCAACTGAAATGAGAAAAACACCCACACTATATTTAATTTGAATATCCTTTATTTATTCCAAAGGGAAAATAATTTTTTGTAATTCTTATTATCCAAGTATCTTAAAAGGGTCATTGAGACTGAAAATCTTTGGGCAAGAAGAATCTCCAGTAGCAGTCAGTCCTGCAGCAAGTCTCAAGAGGCCTCTGACTGAAGACTGTTGCTGTATGACGGTGTCATGACTGTCAGGACATGCTAATGGCTCCATATCCAAAAAGCAGAGATATTTTACAGCAATATGTTCAGAATGATACAAATAGGGCTGAAGCAATTAACCGTGATTAATCAATTGTTGATTTGAAGTTCAGTTAATGGTTAAGCGATTGCTAGACTGTCCATCCTAAAGAAGGCCATTTGTTGGGAAAAAAAAAAACATACTCCGACCAGTAATTCATCCAGAACTGTACAAAAAATATTAAATATTGCTTTTAAGATAAAAACCACCATGTTTTACCCAGAACTCATAAACTCCTAAGATTCACTACAAGAATGTTATGTTATTGCATTTGAGACAATAAAATATTTTATTTTTAAAAATAATTTATTTGCATCTTAATGCATTTCTAATATTGTATGTAAATAGTTAAATGGGCAAATGAAAAATCTGCACCATGTGCCATTTTTTCATTCAATAAGTTGATTAATAATCAGAATAATTGATAGAATTATCGATTACTAAGATAATCATTCGTTGCAGTCTTAAATCAGCAGTTTTTGGCAAGCACTGCTAATCCATCTCATTTGCTTTTGCTGCTTCTCTTTACACATCAGCCTCTTATTAAGCTCCTCTGGAATTTAGGGTCATAGTTCAGGTATCTTTTGAGCTTCTGAGATGCTAATCAAAAGTCTCATAACTTATCAATGGAGTTTATCTGTGTTATGGACAACTGCAAACCTACCAAGACATGTTGGAAAAACCACACTACCTGTTCACTACCTGTTCAAGCTGGCACTGTTTGAGTATATGTGTAATGAGCTGTGTTTCAATTAAACTTAGTTCATTGCACAAATTGGAGCTACAAAATAAATTTGCGCAATGGAAACACATCTATGTTCAAAAAGACTCATTATTTTTGATTTTGCTACAATGAGATGGTTTTTCTGCCACATTGAAATCGATCTATTTACATCATGCGAGTCACATGATTAAAAGCAGATGTTACTACTGGCAAAACGACAGATGGATGGATAGATAGATAGATAGATAGATAGATAAAAACGTTATTCCCTGAGGGAATTTACCCTGAGGGGTATTGTAGACAATTTCTCTGAAAAAAAAAGACGACAGAAAGTAGCAGGAGGAGGATGGTTTGTTTTGGGGGTTTTCAGATCGTGTGCGGTCAGAAGATGCACCGTTCATAAAAAGTTGTGCGTCAGTCAAACATGTCGAATCCGCAGCTCTTCTGTAATCACAGAGAACAATTTCAATAATACGCAGCACATGTAGCCGCTCCCTAGTGTAGGAAGATTGTCTGTCCGCCTGAATAAGACGCTGATGTCTCACCTCTGATGACTGATGGATGAGGAGCAGTACTACCATAGATGAATTATTATTATTATTATTTCTCATGTAACTGTTTATATTCATCGCTGCCATGATTTTTAGTGACTTATTGCGTGAACAAGCTTATTCAGTGTGATTTTTAATTTCTTATTTAATGGAAACACGACAAGTTCAGAATATCAGCAGAATATATTCAAATATTTGCACTCATTTGAAATGGAAACGCAGCTACTGATACATTCACAATATAGGGGAAAAAGTTGAAGGGCTGTGAATGTACTGTATGCATCACCGTTGACCAGGTGAGGTTATGCAACGCCATGACGTCAGGATCTCGCCTGCCGATCTCTGCTCTTGTCATATCACCCAGGAAGGCTGACTGTAAAGCGCGTTGCCACAGCGGGAACCCTGCTGCTCTTAAACACATCAGCAGATCCGTCACAAATGACAACAATTTGTTGGCCCCATGAGATTCTCGCCCTTCTATACTTTGCTATCTCTAGTGGACTTTTATTGGCATTCCTGTTTAACTGCCAGTGCTGTATGGGAACCCGTATGCGGAGCTTGTAAATGTCAGCCGTGTTGATGTAGAGGTTTACAGAAGTATCTGTTGCACAATCAAGAGTAAGCTGAAACCCACATTAGCATTATGTTTCATTTCAGCCCAGCCCATTAGCTTCAGAGGCTCAACTTTACACACTGCAGTACCAACAGTCTCCTTTTGAGGGGACTGAGTTGAGGACGGATGGATTTCTGTACTGATTCCTCCCCCAAAAGCATAAATAAATTTCTTCAGTTACTCGTGTGGTTTCCAGAAGCCTCTCCTCCTGCTTACCTGAAATAACTTCCAGTTGTTCTTGGAAGTTCTTTAATTACCAGATGGTGTCCTAATATGGCATTGATAGGTTTTTGTTTCTCTGCTTACATCAGTGCAACTACTACATCTGCAGCTAAAGTTGCGAGCATCAACCCAAACCTTCAGGGTTCAATAAGAATCTGAGCCCACAAATCTTCTACGACTCCATAGGAACGATTGTTGTGTTATCAATGTTTTCCGGTCACCATAGTTACAGATCCGTCACTGGCACAAGTCCCACTGACGGTACGCACTGGTGTTTTGAATTTTCCTCGTCTTCTAGTCCCTGATGTGATTACAGGAGTTCTGCAGGAAAAGCTCCAGGGAAGACGACTTCATTCTCTCTGTCTCTCTCTCTCTCCGTCTCTCTGTCTCTCTCTCTATCTTTTTATTTTTTTTCACTGTAGAAGTGAGATCATTGGGAGTTCTGGGAGGAGGAACCACAGCAGAAGATCTGTCGCAGTTTCGGTTATCTGAATGATTTTAGGGTACCTAGATGAACGTCTAACCGCAAACATGAGAATGTTTGAGTACGCAGATTAAGTGTTGCTCAGACCTGATTGGAGAGTTATAAGAGAAATTTCGTGTGGTTTGTTTGTGCCATTGTCTCTTCAAATTACAAATCAAGTTATGTCATTTCCAGAAGTAGGCAAATAGTGGGCTGGTGTGAACCCAAACACACTGGGGCAGTGCGGAGCAGTAGGGTGTACAAAGTGTGTTTTTTATTTTCTGTACTGTCAAAAGCCACTGAAGCAACAAGGGTGGAACCCAGAGTCCATCAGCTCTTTATTTTATAGACTCAGAGGAAGAAAAAAATTCCATTAGGGAAGAAAAGTTTAGGAGAGCTCACTGTGCCTAAATTAAACACACATTTTTCGCAGCTTTGGGTTATGAAACGGTTCGTTCTCGTGGTGGTGGTTGGGTGGGGGGGATAATGTGGTCTGTGGGGGGGGGAAGAATTAAAAATAAATTCATGTCTTGAAGCGATGGGCGTGTGTCACAGAGTGAATCTCTCGTAGCGGGCGTTCAGGAGCCATGTGAGGCCAGGTGGCCGGGCGGGCCATGTAGCTTAGTTGTGTCTTAGGAACGAATCAGAGGGAAGGAGAGAATAAAATGAGTGACGAGTTGTCATGGCAGCAGAGGTATGGGAAGCATTCCTCCCCAGCACATCCCACTGATAACAATCAGCCGAGCGCTTCCGCCCGTCTCGCGCACACCAGCCGGACGGACTGCAGAGGAACAGGACATCTTGTCCCCAGTAGGGGGTAGAGGGTAGGGTTCAGGGGCTGACGGGACGGGGACTGTGCTGCAAGGCATGCTGGGATTGAGCTTCACGTCTTACAAAAATATTGAGTGTTTCAGAAACTCATGAGAGTTTGTGGACAACAGTTGGACAGTTGGTTCAAGTCTGACTGATGCAGCTGGACACAAAGCTCTCTGTCGCCCTCTAGTGGAGAAAAGTAACTTTGCTCATACTTCAGTGTTTTTCAAAAAGGATTCGTATTTTGTCTCACTTCCACACAATTCAGTGTTTTATGTGACAAACCAACACAAGTTGTGAAATGGTAGGAGGTTAAATAAATCAAAATCATTGATCAATATTTATGTTCTGATAACTGCACAGTATCTTTATCTTGTGCAGTATATCATTACTATTAATTGCTGTTATTGGTAATCTTGTTTTATATATTTTTATAACACTTTTGGAAGACTTTTCTGTAAACCTGTATATCTCGATGCTGCGGTTACACGCCTAAGTTTCCCCTCTGTGGGATAATAAATTTTATTCTATTTGTATTCACGCCTCCTGAGTCAATACTGTGTAGAACCAACTCACTGAGATTACAGCGGAGTAAAATTTTGTGTCCTTTTTTCCTGTTTGTTCCCTGCAATAACAACTAAGTGCTCCTAATTAAGTGACGACTTCTGCCGGTTTCTTTTACTGGATTTTATTTGCCATGTTTTTCAGATAAAAGCCGTTCCTTCCACTTCCTAACTTTTTATCATCTTTAAATATTGCCGGACATATCGGATGTTCCTCCTATAAAGTATTGTGCCATTATAACCAAGTTTGTTTTCTCCATTTTCTTCACTTCTGTGTTTTCTTCCTTTGTGTGATCAGCACCCAGAAAATCTCAGATTTTCTTATGAAATTTTAACACTGATTATGTGTCATAAAGATGATGTTTACCTTCTTTACTCTGTTATAAAATAACTTTTTCCTTTATATACGCGCTGACCGATGCCATCTACACTGTCCAGACCGATTTCTTGTATTGGGTGTTTTGTTGTTGTTTCAGGATAAATGACCAACTTCTGCAGGGAAGCTAAAGCTGATCTAATTCCTTCTTTCTTTTTTCTTTCAGTGCCTCTGGAACCAACATTGTTGCCATTGATAATAAAATTGAACAGGCAATGGTAAGCTCATCAGTTATTTGTTCTCTATAAGAAAATATTCTAATTAAAATCATCAGAATTTTAATGTATTTCTTTAATTCATTGCCAAAAGTGAAACTTCCAACTTATTTAGATTCATGAGAGTGAAATATAGATGAATTATGGATTTTACAGGTTGCAAAATCCCACTATTCAGTTTGTTAGAAAATTAAAATATTACATCAGAACAAATGAAACTGATTTTAATACAGAAATGTGGAGCTACTTTAAGTATGTCCATCTACTGTACCATTTGGTTGGGGCTCCTTTTGCATGAATTACTGCATCAGTGCAGCGTGACATGGAGACAGTCGGTATGTGATTCTGCTGAGGTGGAATGGAAACTTTCATTGCTTTTGACTTTGTTTTTTTTGCAATCTTTTTCTCCAAATGTCTTCCTTCCTGTCAACTTTCTCCTTATATGCTTTTTGTCAGACTTCAATAATTATCTGCTGCATTACTGAGTCGGCATCACTCCTCATGATTGTGTTCATCTCAACACCACAGAAGTTTCTAAAAATGTTGTTTTACTTTAAAAAAACACTTTTATTACCTTCTGAACAGTAAAAATTAATAGACTATTTAAATGAAATGAACAAAGTCGTCAGAAATTTCCAATATATAGAATCAAAACATGAATACAGTCTTCCATGTTTGCCTTTATTACTAGGAACACTTATTTTCCCAGACTTTTTTTATTATTTTGTTCAAAAAAAAAAAATGCTCAGCAACACTTTTTCCTAACATTTTTTTTTATTTTTTTCAATTTTTTATTTTTTTTTTAGTAATCCTCCAATTCTTAAAGAAACAGAATTTTGGGTTGACATTGGCTATCAATCGCTAAAATGAAAAAGTTTCAGATTTTCTATTAAATAATTGAAATAAGCCAACTGTTAATAAAATCATGTAATTTCTGTGCTGCGCCATAATTGGCCTGTTGACCCACCTGCTCCTTTCCGTGTGTTTTGTGCAGGACCTGGTGAAAAGCCATCTGATGTATGCAGTGCGTGAGGAGGTGGAGGTGTTAAAGGAGCAGATCAAGGAGCTGTTTGAGAGGAACTCTGTGCTGGAGCGGGAGAACGCCGTGCTCAAATCTCTGGCTAACAGCGAGCAGCTGTCTCAGCTAACGGCTCAGACCGGCGCCACCTCGGCCGTCGCTGCCGCCGCTGCAGCCGCCACCCCTGGTTCCACCTCCGCCCCCGGCCTCCAGCAGCTCCACCCCAAACCCCAGCAGCCCCAGCCTCAGCAGCCCCAGACTCAGCTCGACGCTGGCCAACAACCGCAGCCCAACGTCACCTCCGCTTGAAGTGCGTCTGCCCTGCTTCGCACAGGGCAGAAACAAAGTATCTCCTTGTACAACTTAATATAATTAGTATATGTGAAATTAAAAAGAAAGAAACTGTCTTTAGCCACCAGCTTGACCACAAAGTACAGTGCTTATATGTGTGTGTGCGCGTCTGTGTGTGTGTGTACGTGTGTTAGCAAGCGAGACTGTGAACTGGTTTTGAAATGTATGCGCGTGTCTGTACTGTGGGCCTTTCCAGTGTTAATGCAATCATCAAAAGGTGTGTGTTTGAGACTGAGAGAGAGAGGGAGGGAGAGAGAGGGAGATGCTAACTGGAAGTGTGAGAGGGGCGCGTGGCAAGCAGGCTGGAGCGGCTTCAGAACCAAACCCAAACCGCTCAAAGGGGTTCACCGGCGAAAAAGAGACAGACAGGAAGTAGAAAAAAAAGTGCTTATTTTTTTAAACGAGACAGAGTCGGGAGGGGTTAGCTGCTCAATGTCGGGATCCAAGAACTGGGAGAGTCTTTATTTTGTTTCTGTCGGAGCGCCAACACTGCTGACGTCACCTTGCATCAAGTCCAACTCTCGCATCAGTCCTCCTCAGTTCTACTGTTATTAGTGTTTATTTATTACAGGGCTGCTATTTCCACAAAATGAACAATTCCACGAAACCTGTTAAATAGTAGCCCGGTGACTCTTCTCCTTCTTCTTCTATTGTTTTACAGTGTTTAAACAGCTCAGCCTCTTCCCAGGCTGCCCTCTGTGAAGACAAATAAAATGTAGGCAAAATAAAATGAAAATTCTGACAAATGTTTAACACTAACTCAGATATCACGCTGCAATTGCCAATTCATAGCTTGAGCTCAATTGAATGTACATTTTTGTATAGTATAAAGTATTATTTGCCTTGATGGGCGACAGCACCTGTCGACGTCAGATGTTAATATAAGCCAGCAAAGGGGGGAGGAGTTGAAGAAAACCCACTTATTTGATCTTAAAGTGAATTTAAGAGTATTACCATGCCCCCCCTCTTTACTTTCAGTTTTAGCTCCACTGGTTTTCCTGTGGGAAGCGGGGCCAACGGAGGGAGGGGGAAGAAGCTGTGAAATCATCCAACATACTTCAACGTACGTCAACCAAAGATTAAAAGCTGTGTAAATCGATTTCTTTTGAGATGCACACGATTTTTTTTCTTTCTTTTTTTTTTTTTTTTACTTCCTCCTACACAAAAATAGTTTCGTTGCTGTTCAGCATGTTCTGCATGATCTGTAACCTTCAAACCACTTTCTTACCTCATTTTTATTCAGCACTCTTGTTGTAAGATAGTCTGAACAGTGTAAATGATTTGGGGGGTGTAAGGGGAGGGGAGGGGGTTTCTGTTGCCGAGCAGCGAGTTGAAAATAAAACCTAGTGTTGCCGACACTAGTCGCAGACAAAATGAAGTGAGCCATGTTTTTGTTCAGTTAAATGGTGTTTGAATTTCATATGCCAATAGTTTTGTTACTTTGCAAAATTTTATTGTATTTAAATAAAAGCAATATTCCGATTCCAAGATGTGGTTTCACTCGCTCTCAGGCGCTTGTGTGGCTCGGCTCGTGTTTAAACATTCCAACTGGTCAAAGCAGCCAATGTGTGTCCGGTCAGGATTACAAAAAACACCTCATAACTCCACCCTTGTTAGCTTTTGGCCTTTTAGCTGGTAAGTCTTATCAGCTGTTAGCTGTTAAGTGACAAGTTGACATTTAATTAGCTTTGATCACTTAAAGTTACTTTTTCCAGACTGAACTGTTTTTAAAACCCAGTAGCTGCTCTTTGGGTCTAAATTATAGTTAAAGTAACTAATCCCAGAGGGAAAGCTCCAAGGAGGCGGGGCTAGGTCCACCCAGGTGTTTTGCATAGCTCAATGGTTGCCACTGGAGATTAGAGAATTTCTTAAACGTAAGACAGAATGAAGGCAACACTCCAGGCATGCTTTCAATAATGGAATAGCATAATATAGAGCTCAAAAATTTTGATTGTTTTTAAATAATACTCAGAATCAGAAGTCATGGTCATGATGCTGTATCAGAATCAGTATTTAGACAATCTTTTATTTAAAGAACTTTACAAAACTGGCAGAAAAACGTTCTTTCCCCACACACCATCCTAGCAAATACATCGTCGTCTTCTCTGAAAACAAAATGCTTTTTAAAAAGTGTTTGTAGTGTTAACAGTTCTGAGTCATAAAGGGGATTAAAAAAAAAGTTTAAAATATTCCCCTGCACTGAGTTGTCACAACACAAAAAGTTGAATACACCGACATTGAGGAGAAAATGGAAGCTTTTTCCAACTGTTCCGGTAACACAGAGCAGCCATGTGAATCCTGCTTATTTGTCCCATCCAGGCTTCCCTCTCAGTGTCATCACAACAACTCGGCACACGTCCCGTTGTTGGGGCGGTGTCGGAGCGGGACGGAGGGTCTTTGGGGCGTCATCTCTTCCTTCACGTCAGGCTAACCCACGGTAACAAACCTGCTGCCCCGGCCGCTCTGCGCCGTGGCGACGCGCCGATCTTTGAGGATGCGGAAACGTTCGTTCAGAGTCATCGATGTTTGCTGAGGAGGCAAAAACAAAAAAATACAGACACTAATGAATGACCAGGGGGGAAAAACGAAATAAAAAATCACCTGAAGGAAGACATCCGAACGTCTTCTTACCGGCTTCCCAACGCTGTTGATGTCAAACTGCAGAGGGACTCCTTTAGGGACCTTCTTCTCCTCCGTCTCCACCTTAACCGGAGCCGAGCTGACGGGCGGCGGGTGCAGCGTCCAGGCAGTAGGGGGCCTACGAGCAAGTTAAACACATATGCTGTTGGAGGCAGAGGTGTGTTAAGATACATTATCCCTCCACAGAACTTTCTACTTCGGAGGAGGTGGCACTGAACGCTCACTCTGGTTGAGTTCTGGCTGTCGGGTTGTCAATAGAAACAGTCAGAATTCCACTGCCGGCTGTAGACGTGTGCCACCTAGTGGGCAAGCAGGAGAGCTGCGTCACGGATACAGATATGCATGTTTATTTTCTTTTAATCAATTTATAAGGCATTCATTTTAGATATATGAACTTAAGACTTTTAAGGGACGCCCAGCCTCTCTTTCTAATGGATCCAACCAATCGCACTGAAGACACTTACTGTCGCGTTCTGACTGGAGGAGTGTGAAGGTTTGTCTTCTGTACTTGGGCTTGAACCTGCACAGCACAGCGAGGCAATATTAAACATGTCGCCTTGGGAAACATCAGGTCTGATTTCATCCACGTCAGCGATATAACGCAGCGCACCTTGAGCCCTCTGCGGAAAAGGAAGGTGGCCTGGCGAGCCTCTCTCTGCGTCTGCTGGACCGGCGGCAGAGGTCTGCAGAGAGGAAAGCACAAGCTGTGGAAACGCTCCAGAGGGATGAGGCTGTGTCTGAGCGGGGCCCATTGGGTCTCACCGTCGCCGCAGCTGGAACGGTCTCCTAGACGACAACAACAACGCTGCCGCGTTCTGGCCTCTCTGTGGATCGGGCTGCCGGTACGGCCGCCTCGGCACCTCCGGCCTCCTGTACTGGGCCTCCGAGCACTGAATGAAGGGCCTCATCCGCGGACGCGCTTTCTGACGAACGAGGTGAAAAACCCCCAAAAACAAACAAAAGACAAAAATGCATTTTAATCCATTTAGAGCAGAAAGAAAAAGATCACTTCACAATCAGGAGGAAGACTGCAGACTTCACAGCTGCTTAACAGACACTGATAAAGAATCTGGCTGTTCGATGGTTATTTCTACAGATGTCAGGATTCGACTAGAACCTGCAAAAATCCTGTCCAACGGGGATGAATGGATGAGAAACGGACAATATGACATTCAGTTTTAAGCTGAATCATTCATAGCTTCTATAACCATGTGTTATTTTACTTCACCACCACAGGAAGCTTCATATGCGACGCTCTGTGTTTAGTAAACAATCACTTTCACACTGTACTTCCTGTGGACAGAGGCCTCCTCTCACATTTCCAACTGTGAGAACTTCACTCTGAATGTGTTAACAACACAGAAGGAGT
>NW_006800006.1:638591-661723 GCF_000485575.1 Poecilia formosa | reverse complement strand
AAGATGCTTAAAACAAGAAAAAATAGTTCAAATTAACCAAATATTTTAGCAGGACGAATTTCATTTCATTTTCACTAAATCGGCCCAGAATGAGAAATTCTAACTTTTTTTCGACTTGTAAAGGCAGCAGTAAACATTGCATATTTATCCATAGAGTTCATTTATGCATGCTCAAAGATATTCGTACACCCTCTGTAATATTCAGCCTTATAGTCAGTAAAGATAATTTGCGGTGGTGTATCAGCATCATCCTTGTATTAGGAAAGGAGCTCCTGGTCCTGAAATTTGCAGCTATCTGCTTAAACACAAAGTGTGATTGTCACAATATTAAACGTTCAAACTTGATTTGATGCTAAGAAAAATAATCAAAACCATTTTTGATGCAGTGGCAACATTTTTTTGAATGCACTGCATATTTTTAAGATGAGATTTTAAAAAATCAATTACAGCATGACAGTATTTTAACTTGGTTGCATCCAAAACCAATAAATTAAGCTCTTGTTTATAATGGTATATCATTTGAAAATATCACTTCCCTGTTTGGCAAAAACAGTAGACAAGAAAACTAATGTCTAATAATAGTAATTACAGTGCAGTATTGCTTTTTTACATAGTAAATTTGTCCCTTACTCTACAATTTCTTATTCTGTTTATATAAATAAGTATGTGATATATTTAAATTTCAGTGATATTCTAAAACACTGAAGTGCATGCAAAAAAACAAACAAACCAGGAAGAGGCAAACACTTTTCCAGCCCACTCTAAAACAGGCTGACATTAACGAGCCCAACTTTAACCCCACTGAAAATGTTTGGACTGTGATCTGAACCAGGAAACAGACGGCTGCTTTCACACTTCCTCCGTCCTACTAACCACAGCAGTTTATGTAACTGAGTTAAACCTGTTGCCAGTGAACACACCTTTGGAAGAGTCAGTTGTTTGGCGTTTTAATCAAAAGCTGCATATGGCAGGTTGTTGAGGAACGGTGAGTTTCAGCCTGGCTCTCCTGTCTGCATCCCAACAGGACTGCAAGCAGCTGAACATCCAGTTCCACCTGCTGCGCGGGGCTCCGGGAGAAGTGCTGCCCGGCTTCGTGTCGGATCGTGCTTTGGGCGCCGTGGTGACCGACTTCTCCCCGCTCAGAGAGCCTCAGCAGTGGCTGAACGACGTCAAAAAGAAGCTTTCCAAGGACATCCCCCTCATACAGGTTGGAAGAGCTGAGCACACAGAAAATAACTCACAGCAACTCACACAACTTTGACGTGTCGAAGCTACAAACGTTAATGCTTTTACTGTGATTTTAATAATATAGAGCAACACAAAGTGTGTAACTGTTCAGTGGAAGGAAAGCGGTTAATTGTTTTATTTTATTCCAGGACATAAAAATCTTATAGAACGTTGAATAATTTCACAGAATTCCCATCCAGAACCGCACTGCATTCTGGGGGATGTAGGCACAGTAAAGGCTTTTGCCGCTCAACCTCTCTCAGCCAGCTAAGCTAGGTTGGAGGCATAAATTAATTGGCTCGCTCTTTGGTTACCTAGCAACAACCTGTTGAGTAACTTGTTTGGATAAAACAGGAAAGGTCACGGCAGCAGTTCGGCAGTATTTCGAAGCAAAAAAACCCCCAACTAATCAACAATTATCAATATCGACTGATATGAAACACTTATATTGTGATGCGTTTTTCAGCCATATGGTCCAGAGCAACGTCTTCCATCGTCTGCTGTGTCCCTGTGTGATTTGTGGCCACGCATGCACATCAGATTTTTATGTTTTCATTGGAAACAAAAATGACTATGTATTCCTTTCATACCACGTTGCAATTATTCTTTACTTTGTGTTGAACTACGGTATAAAATTAGCTACATTTGTATTTTTTCCACTGTCTCCTGTTATTTCTGCCCTTTTTTGACAGGTTGATGCCCATAATATTGTTCCCTGCTGGGTAGCTTCACCCAAGCTGGAGTACTCTGCCAGAACCATCAGAGGAAAAATCACCAACCTTCTGCCTGAGTTCCTCACTGATTTTCCTCCTGTAGAGAAACACCAACACGCTGCCACGAGAACAGCCAAAGTAAGTTCACATAAATTTATGAAATATATTCTTAATATTTGTGCATATAAAATAGCAAAATACTGCTTAAAAGTATGGAAACGCTGTGGAAATACCAGCAGATAGATTTTTCACTTCCAGTATCTGAGGTTCAGTATCGGTCGATTCCTATCCGATACAGAAAAACAGCTTAACTGACTTAAAACACAGTTCTTATATTTAACCAAAAAGACATAAATTTACTGAATTACAAATTAATTTGATATCTGCACAATTAAACACACCAGCAGCTTCACAAGCTACAAACATGTAAAAACAAATATTATCTGTTCAGTCAGTTCAATTAGGAGTAGAACGCCCAAAGCTGCTTTGACTTGACCGGTTTGCTCTGCCTCAGCCTGTAGACTGGGACCAGACCCTGGCCTCCCTGGACGTTGACAGGACAGTAGGGGAGCCTCAGTGGGCCAAGCCCGGCTCAGAAGCCGGCATGGCCATGCTGGAGTCCTTCATCGATGTCCGCCTGAAGCTGTTCGCCACCCAGCGCAACGACCCCAACATGGCCGCCCTCAGCCAGCTCTCCCCGTGGATCCGCTTCGGTAGGCAAGAGATGTTTCCGTTAGATCTTCACCGATCTCACCAAAGCCTCACCAAAGTCTGATGTCCTTCTCCTCGTTTCACCCGACTCCGGCTACATACGTTTCTGTGCCCCTCCTCTGATCAGGCCAGCTTTCAGCCCAGCGTGTGGCGCTGCAGGTCCGGCGCTGCGGGAAAAACGCCAGCGAGTCTGTGGCCGCCTTCATCGAGGAGCTGGTGGTGCGCCGGGAGCTGACCGACAACTTCTGCTTCTACAACGAGAAATACGACAAAGTGGAAGGTCAGTAGGATGGGGGCAGGGGGGGTCTTGTTAGAAGTGGTGCGGCAGATATTTCTCCGAATGAATTTAGTAAAAATGAACTCAAGTTTTCTGTTATGATCTTGGATTGTGGCTGTGGCCTCTAGGTGCTTATGAGTGGGCCCAGAAGACCCTGAAGGACCATGCCAAAGACAAGAGGGAGTTCATTTACACCCAGGAGCAGCTGGAGAAAGCACAAACACACGACAAGCTGTGGAACGGAGCTCAGGTATGATAAAATCCACATTAAATATATAAGAGGCATCCAGAATCATTTTTGTAATTTGTTGTATTAACCCTAAAGCGTTAATCACAAACATTAGTTCTACTAAAGCAAAAACCCAACACCATCACGGTTGGCAGCAGAAGCTTTTGCTAAAGCACAACACCAGTACAGTATTTAACAGGAGCTATTGCTATATTACTATACTAATTAACATGGTATTTAGTAGAAGCTAATGCTAAAGCTATTACATCTGCCCTTGAAAGACTACAACCCTGGAGGACCAATTTAGTTTTGACATAATGTACATATTTTATTTACATTATGTCAAAATTATTGTACATAGAATATGTACATTCATTAACATTAAATACAAGATAAACATTGTATTTAATGTTTACCTACTGTCTGTGTCTTATTTTGGTCTGTATGTTGAAATAAAGAGAGAGAGCATGAGGAGAGGAAATGGAACTGCTACATAAACACTTCAAAATAAGAGCATGAATATAAACGTCTAGCTCAGTGTTTCTCAGCCCTGGTCCTCAGCCCCCCTGCTCTGCATGTTTTAGATGTGCCTCTGTTCCAGAACAGCTGATTCAAATGATTGCATGACCATCAAGTACTGCAGAAGCCTGTTAATCACCCAGAGGTACAATTCAGGTGTGTGGCAGAAGGGAAATACCTAAAGCATGCAGGACAGGGGGGCGGTGAGGACCAGGGTTGAGAAACACTGGCCTAACTACTTTCAGAATTTTTAACAGTCGATACTAAAACTTCAACACAGATGTTGAAATTTATTCAACTAAGAGTTTCCAAACAGCATAGAAGAAGCAGACAGAAAAAGTAGTGTATAATTGTGAAGGGGAATATGTGATTTTTAGCATTTCTTTTTTATCTTTTATTTGAACTAAACTTGTTTCCCCATCAGTACCAGATGGTAGCGGAGGGGAAGATGCACGGCTTCTTGAGGATGTACTGGGCCAAGAAAATTCTGGAGTGGACCCGCTCGCCAGAGGAGGCGCTCTCCACCGCGCTGTACCTGAACGACCGCTACGAGCTGGACGGTCAGGACCCCAACGGCTTCGTCGGTGAGAAAAAGCAGGAGCGTCGTTACAGGTCGAGACTTCTTGTTTCTCGTGTTCTCACTCTCTCTTCCTCCGCAGGTTGCATGTGGTCCATCTGCGGCATCCACGACCAGGGCTGGGCGGAGAGGCCAGTCTTCGGGAAGATCCGCTACATGAACTACAAAGGCTGCCTCCGGAAATTCAACGTAGCTCAGTTTGAGAGGAAGTACTGTCCCAAAAAGGCCTGAAGCACGGTGCGCTTGAAAGAATGTAGAGGAAATGTTTGATAAGCTCCATCTCTTACATTTTCCCTCAGGGAGCGTTTTTTAATGTCTTTTTATGCTGTGGATGTTTATTCTTGTCTCTGAAGACATCCAATATGTTATGTTGGGCCTTTATTTCCTTTATTTTCTTTTAAACGCCACCAGCTGATACAAACTGTTTTGCAGGATGTTTTTTTTATATACATATTAATTTTATATGTTTTAGAAACCTGTTTCTGCATTGTTTTGATGCTCATGCCTTTGGAGTCACTGTTACAGCTCTCCTGTGTCTCTTTTTTTAATCTATATTTCTTGGCCTGTGTGATTCTGTTTGCCATAAACAGATCAACTACAGAGAGAAGTTTGTGTTTATGTGTTAATTTCTCTGTTCTTACTGTAATTAATCAAGAACTGCAACATCACAGATTCTTAGTTGAGAGTTTATTCCCAACCAAGTTAATTCTTCTAGTACTTAAATGCAAATTGAAAAATACTGTTTTGATCCCAAAGGGAAATTAGACACTGTGGTAACTCCTATTAATTAAAAATTATTCAGTTACAGTAGATGATGATGGCTGTGGGTAGGAAAGATTGCCTGTAGTCTGTTTTCTTCTTCTCTGATATTGTTCCTCTGCAGTTTATTCTCCAGCTTCCTCCCGTTCTCCTCAAAAACTCCCTGTCTTGTTCCTTAAAGGCTTTTCTTTTTTCTTGTTTAAAAGTGATCCAGGGTTTATTATTAGGGAAACGTCTCTCGGTTCTGGTGGGGATGGTGTTGTCCACACAGAGGTTTAGTTGGTCACACACTCAGTCCTCAGTTGTTGACGTTCTGTCCACTGGCTGGCAAAGAGCGATCCGATCTGTTGCTTCTTCAGCTTCCTGTGACCTCTTTCTGTCTCTGAACAAGAGGTTTATATTTAGAGCAGAGAAGAACAGGGATATAAGTAGCATATATGCACCTTGTTGCCTTTGTGTTTTCCAAATGTCAGTCCCAACCAACAGCATTGATTTTTAATAATTTTTTTTTTTTTTTACGAACATAAAAAACCGGCAGCAGCGATTAATGGGCGAAAAAAAACCTCCTTCATCAAACACAAACTGATATGAAACTGTGTGTCTATATAAGGAATCCTGTTTGAGTCCAATTAGGGAGTGAGCTTTCATTCAGCTCACATGTAATTAAAGAAAACAACACCCTCTCCAGTCCAGCCTAATTATCTGCACTCTTAGCAGAGGATAAAAACCGTCTCTAAAGGAGGCGCTGCAACTCAAACCAGTTTCCTAATTAAAATATGAATCCCCTCATGTTCCCCTTGTTTCAGAGGAAAAAACTGCATATTGTCTATAGATATTTTTTAAATATTAAACTCATTGAAGCTGGGGAATCTATAGTTTTATAGAACCTCTGTCTAGAGTTGAGGGATTAAAGGTGATGCTTTAATCCTTCTGGTACCCTGTTGGCACTGCTGAAGTAAATGTTCAATTAATATTTGGACATGACTCTTATAATTTGTCTCATTTTTAATATCTGGTCTCCTGAAGAAATATACTTTTTAAGCTTTTGCTCTGAAAGAGGCAGTATTATGTTGTCCAGTAGAGTAGAATCACTTAATGGCACAAATAACTGTTAGCTTTAGTTGTTGTAAAAATTATGTACATGTCAAATATGTCTTAAAGAAATTTGACTTCGTAATTTTAATATCTTGAACTTGGGCCTCTGCTTGAGAAACTCCTGCTCTTTTTGAAACTTCGCCTTCAGGAAGTCATCACAACATCGATTGACCCTTTTACAACGTTTTTACCAGTGTTTCACTGAGAAGTAGCTCATATAATGAGCTCAGCTGATGTGCAGTTCCGCAACGTTATTTGCTAATTTCTGCTATGGCTAGTCTGAAGGATCAGAGTGGGGGAGTCACGGGGAAGAGATGCTCTGTGAGGTGTCAGGTTGGAAACACCGTCCTTGAAACCAGACATTATATTGTAATATTTCTATGTCCAGGGACATGAAAACATAAAGGAAAAAATACGGCTGATTCTTATTTTCACAAGAGTTCATCTTTAAATTTTTGTGCAGTTTTGTTCAGATGGACAACTCAGGGTTGTGTTTGTAGCAGACGCAGAGCACATCTGACTAGCTTCCATCACTGATTTACTTTTCCAACAATGTCATGCTGATAAAAGCCGGCATGGGAAATATTACCTATAATAACTTTATGACTTTCTTAGAAAACTTAACAATACTTACTTTAAAAAGTTCTGTGAAGTGCCTTAAGTGTCTTAAATGTCAACATTACATTTCAACTCAAAAATATTAATTAAACCCAAATAAAATGCAGAGAATTAACAGCAGTTTGAATGGTTAAATGAACAGCTAACTGCTTGTTCAATCTCTATCCTCAGATCTACCATAAAGCAAATCATTTCGTCCTACTGGCGAAAGGATCTAATCTCCCGTATCCGTCATGTCTTCAGGGTGGTTTTGCATCATCGCCTCCAAAATGATTACTCTGGTGTGAAATGAACACACCAGCCTTTCCATACCCAGCTCTACAGCTGCTTTCATACATTTGGTCTGTAATTTGACCATTTCAGCAAGTTTTCTTGAAGTTTCTAAATCCAAGCTGAAATACTCATCAGAGTACGTCATTATGATGACTCTGAATCGCTCTTCCGCTTGTGACGAATGAAATCCAGCAACCGTTACGACCGAGATAATCTGCACATCCTCCGACCCGCTGCTTACGTTTCGCTGGGTTGATGTTTCACATCAAGGTTTTTTTTAAATTTTTTTATTTATTTATTTTTTTTATTGTTTCCAGCTCTGGACTTTTACGGCTTTCAGCTCGAAGACGTTCCCACATCCTCCTGCGGAAGTGAAATGAAGCAGATTACACATTTCATTTGGCCTGGCTTCTTTAATTTTCATGGCACCATTCTGCTCACACACACATACTCCCCCCTGATACTTGCTGTAAATGGCGCTGTCTGCTTGAGTGAATGCCATTACTTGGGTGATACAGAGACACGGTGTTTTAAATAGGTCAATTTGCAGAGCCGATATATGTGAGCAGTGTGTTCTAGCCTCGTTACGGGGATGGAAACTGGGGAGAGATTGGTCTTCATTAGCGTTGCTGTGGCACACCCATAATGCTGCATCATTACGAAACCATTTGTCACCACTCAGTAGCTGGATAATCTTTGTCTATGCTCTCATCTGACATCATCTATGCATTTCATTTTCATCCTTTCCATACTGTATGACCAATTTTCCTCATTCTTTTTTCCATCCAGAGGATCTGCTTTTCCTCTTCGCAGTTCGTCATCTGCTTCTTTCAGGAGACATCACGGCAGAGGAGCTCCTGGCAGATCTCATTACTCAAACAGGGTGGCCAGCAACTTGAACTGGGACGTTTACAAGAGACGTTTGTGTGCCATTCTGAAGCTCAGTGAGCGCACCGACTTCCGAGTTACACCAAATAATAAGGATTAATGGAGCATAAAACCAACAGCACTGGTGGAAAACAATTTCCAAATTAGGGACAATGTATTCCTATACTGAACATCTTCAACATTTTATGCAACATAAAGGTAATAAAATGCTTCTATAGGTGTTGAACATAAAATGTTTAACGTCTTATGATGTTGATCGACATAAGAAGAAAAATTGTTCACCAAATCAAGCACATGTTGTGTTATGAGGGAAGTGGTTTTATAATTCACTTCCTCAAAAATATAAAAGAATGAACTTCTGACAAAAAACGTTACAAATTGTTGACCTTTTTCCTTTTAGTATAGTTAATTCAGAAGTACAAACTTCACATTTATGTAATTACAATAATAAACCTTAACTGTGTGTAAAATAAAACTGTTGACTTTTGGTTTGATTACAAAAAGTGTAATCGTCTTTTTGTATTGTGTAACAAAAAAAAATACATGATAAAAAATGAATTAAATTGAATTGAATGGAAAATAACAGATTGTTTCATCATGCAAAATAGATTTTGGATTACAAATTCAAAGAAGCTGCTTTATTTTGGGGTTTTTGTTAGGGCGGGTCGTTTCTGACATGTAGGATAAGGGGAGTAAATAGAATGTTAAGATCCTACAAAGGTTAAGAGACGGGGTCCTTTGGACCCTGTCAGCTTTTCTCCCCTGTTCGCAGTCCTGCGGTGTTGCACTGACCCACGTGCGCTTTTAGGAGTATTTTTTGTGTGGTTTCGAGAACTGAAAGTCCACTCCACTGGCCAAAAATATGGGCAGGCAAAGTGAGGATATGTGACTAAAAAAAAACAAAAAACAATCCAATACTGTGTTGAAGCAGGTCTGTGGTGTCAGCCATATTGATAGTAACATTACGGTGAGTTTTGCAATTCGATGAGTGGCTCTTAAAAACGACAGGCACATTAACAAATGAATTCACTTCTCTTACTTCACTTATCTGACTTTATTTGTCATATTTTATTTATACAGTTTCATTTTCAGCAAGAGGGTGTGAATGGTGACACTTATAAGGTTCACATCATATGTTGTGTGGACGACACAAAACAGCTGCACACCTAAAAGAACTCGGTTTAAAGTGAATTATTTTCCTGATTAGGTGTAATTTTACTGATAATCTAAATATTGACAGCAACATGTTTTCTCAATAGTCCTGTGGTTTAATGTGGTTTGATTTTTTTGTAAAAAAAAAAAAAAAAAAAAATAGATGTGCAGATCCAAAAATTGAAGAAAAAAAAGAAGAGGTTGAAAGTGGTAACACTGAAGGAGCTGTAGTCCAGTAGAGCTCAAAGACAAAATTCACCCCAAATCTTACTGGAGAATGTTTTTATGATCCACAGCCAAACATTTGGGTGATAATTTCAAAAGATAAAGTTGGCACAAAAACATCACCAAGAACACGTGAAGGTGGCAGCACGATTACTTTAGTTCAGATGGAACCGAGGTTTATGTCAAGGCGGAAGGATCTCTGAATAGTTCCCGTATTTTGGCCAAAACGCCGGGTTTTATTTTCCACTGTCCAGGTGAATCCCAGCATGCATCCAAAGCAACAAACCAACCAGTGCGTGAGAAGAAAAGCCGCTTTGAAATGGAGAATGTTCACAAGGCAGTGAATAAAACAACAAAGTCAAGATGTCGGACGTTAATAGACTCTCACTTCTTTTGGTGCCGTTTGTAAAGTTAATTTTTAAGTCAAAAATCAATACCAAATATTTGGGTGCCAATTATTTTGCCTGCCTGTCAAAAGAGAGAAAAAAATACTTTTAATTTTTCAAACTCATATTTTCACTAAGTTAACTATTCATTCATTTATAAATTTTTATGTTGGAGCAAAAATATTTAGCCCTGAAGCTATATTTAAATATTTCACTCACTAACTAAATATTCAGCAAAAATATTTAGCTTGCTAGATAATTTTTTTGTTTGGAGTTAAATATTTAGCTTGGGGTTTAATATTTAACTCGCCAATTACATATTTAGTTTGAAACAGTAACACTTGTAGATGAATTAAAACATGACTTTGGAAAATGAAGCTCCATTTTTTTTGCTCCTATGACATAAAATAAGTGTTAATTATATATCCTAAAAGGTGTGCAGGTTTTAATGTTTTTAAAATCTCTTTCTTACTGTTTATTCAATGTCACATGCTGGTTTTTTTTATTTTGTAAAGCATAATTGCTGCTGAAATGTGCTATACAAATAAAATTTGATTGAACAAAATCAAATCGAGCGGACTTCTGGGTGTTTTTGCATCACAATGATGAGCAATAAATATAGAATTGTAAGCATGTAGCAGTGTAGAGAGTCTTCAGGTTTTCTGCCTATAGGTTACAGCTTTGATGCTTATAATAGAATTTCTTTTTTAAAGCTCTGGTGGTGCAATGAACAGATTTTCCCCCATTTGGAGCCATCATGACATCGGTGGTCAGCCCAGAATCCTCCAGAGGAGTTCGGTGCTCATTAAATTACCATATACACGAACGCTGTGACTCCTATTACACCCCGTTGCTTTTTTTTTTTTTTTTTTTCAGTTACTTCTTTTGCCAATTTATGTCTGACAACTTTCCGCTAAGTCCATTTCTTGCTGCTGTGCGCTTCCTCGCTCGAGGTGCCGCGCTGGCTCTTCTTGAAGTGCGAACGCGCCGGGCAGCCTCTGGCGTGGCACGTGATGTGGCCGAACCGCTCCCTGAACCGCGTCGACATCAGGTTGTAGAGGATGGGGTTGACGGCAGAGCTCAGGTAGAAGCAGACGCCGGAGACGATGTGGACGCCCTCGAAGATCATCAGGTGCCGAGCGGACGACGGGTCGATGTAGCTCCACATCAGGCGGTCCACGTGGAAGGGAGCCCAGCAGAGGCTGAAGACCACAACCAGCACGCCTGGAGGACACCGAGCGGGTAAATTAGGACAACATTGGCCAAGAGACGTTTTCTTTTGTGTTGCCTCGCAAAACTGTTGCACTCCCTCGCAATAAATTAGCAAATACTCCCTGATTTATTTTGTATGCAGTCATAGCGATGACGGATGTTGATTTAAAAGTGCAAATACCTTCAAGCGGCCTCAGTGAAAACATTGTTTCTACATTCTTTGACTCTTTGGTGCATAAACTGGCTGAAAGTCGATCTATTAACCGCTTGTTCATGTTTGTTTGTGCGGTGGAGACATTTAATAACCAACACAAAAAGACACAATACAAACTGTTACCCCACAGAAATGACTCAGTATAGTCCATGTAGTTCGGATGTATTTTTGTTTTTCTTTCCTTCTCACTCAAAGTTTCTGTTTATTGAGAGGGATGGAAAGCCCATGACTGACCTGTTTTGCTTTTGAATGTAGCACATAAGTTTATGGTGCATTTGGTATCATAAAGAAAAAGATAAAAAAAATTAAAAAAAAACTTGAAATGAGATTTTAACATGCATGAAAAAAAAAACTACAAAAACCTTATATTGTAGCAGGAAGACTTTCATAACTCAAGATGCCAAATCATCTGACTACATTGTTGTGAGGGAACACAAAACCTATTGCGTGGGAATCCGATAATTTTGCAACTAAGGCAAAAGAAAAACAATTTCCTCATGTCCACTAGGGGGCTCTGTAAAACTAAACAGCAATCATCACTTAAAATGTCACATTTTTTTCATTTGCTAAGTAACTTAGTGAAAAACATACAAACAAACAAAAAAACCACATACAGAGCATCTTGGTGACTTGCAGGTTGCGCTTGCTCAGCCTCTGCCTGTGGGATCTGGACAAGGAGTCGGGTCCAAGGCTGTCACCATTAGCTGCCACCGTGTTCCTGACCTTCTCCCTGTGCAGCTGCAGGCCAATGAGCAGGTAAAGTATGCTGATGATCAGCAAAGGGAGCGCAAAGAAGACCAAGGTGGAGATCAGGATGATCATGTTGTACATCCAGGCAGGCTTGACCAGATCTAGAGACAGAGAGGCAACGGTGAGAAAGAGGAGATTAGCTAAGATCACAAGATCACGCATGGAGGCATCATAGGATTAAAACTTTATTCAGAAGCAGAAATATCAGATTTTAAAACTCAACAAATAGCATGAAGAATGCTACTGCCTTTTAGTTGTGCCTCAAACTATCAACCCTTTCCACATGACATTGCGCTCTTCAGAAAGCGGCCCACTCCGCAAGGATGGACGTCAAAACAACCTATGTGCTCCTGTAAACCTTGCCAACAAACATTCGGCTGGTCTGTTGAGGTTGATTTTACTGTAAAAATGGTCATAGAGCGCTGCACAAACAGACTATGATGCAATGCAAACTCGTCTTTTTGTGGAAACCTTTTGATGAGTCAAGAAGACGGTGATGGAAAGCAGCCATCAATTGTATGAACTGGCAGTTTCTGGTGTTTTGGTGGATTTGCAGGAAACATCTTTTACAAAGTCAGAAGATTAACGTACATATACTTCATAAGTATGTAAGGTTAGCATGTAATCAAATTTTGCATTATGGCTAAGGTACTCATCTAATCATTAGTAACCATGGAGAAAATGTCACACCATCATGTAGCCTATATCATGGATAAAAAAAAAAGGTAAGCATCTAGATTTTTGTACACTTTTAAGGAGAAACGCTCTTAATGACATAGTGGTATAAATTATGTAATGTTAAGTCAGGCAAGGTCGGCAATTTGATCAAATCAAAAAATACATTCAGAGCAGGTGTGCTAAGCTAACTATTTCCAACTTTTGTAAATACTAGGTGTGCTACTGCCATAGATAAGCTAGCTTGAACATGTAGAAAGCAAAACAACTTGGAAAAACAATCACAGTGGCTCTCTTCAATACTACTGTCCCTCACTTATCACATCCATCATGGCGCCTTCACAGAGCCAATAGGGTGTTAATGATGAACGAATGGGTTTGACATTCAGTACGTACTACAAATGGCAGATCGGGGAAACTCTCGTCCAAACCGTGGAGGAAGCACCACTATCCCATGCAAGCTGGCGTTCGGCACAGCACACAGCATGGACAGCCCCCACAGCACTAAGATGACCCTCTTGACGTGAGCTCGTGTTGCCAGGTACTTGACCTTGAGGGGGTGCACCACCGCCACATAACGTTCCACACTGAGGGCCGTAACGTTGAGGATGGAGGCGAAGCAGACCGTCTCAAACAGAAAGATTTTGAAGTAGCATCCCCCCTCCCCGAGCAGGAAGGGGTAGTTCTGTTGCATCTCATAGAGCTCCAGCGGCATGCCAAGCAGCAGCACCAGCAGGTCCGAGACGGCCAGGCTGAGCAGGTAGTAGTTGGTGGGGGTCTGCATCACCTTGTAGCGCAAAATCACAGTGCAGGTCAAGGAGTTTCCCAGAACACCCACCATGAAAATGACCAGGTAGGTGATACACACAGGAAGAAACCTGGGAGACTTAGCTGGCCCCAGTTGCAGAGTTAGGTACTCCTCCTCACTCAAACACATTTCCCTCACATCTTGTTCAGTCGCACTGGCCAAGACCCAAGAGATGTTCATCCCACACATCACAGCAATCTCCGGGCAGCCCATGTCATTGAAGACCGTGGCAGCGGTCCTGACAAGAGCAGCGAGAGAGCAGTTCAGCTCTGACATCTTGGCAGCTGCAGGTGGGTCTTTCACTTATTAAGTCTGAAGGGAGAAAAGAGAAAGAAGACATTTTTGACTGTCAATCATCAAAATTTTATAGATTAAATTCATTCAATGCAAAGTACATTGTCTCCATTGGCTTGTCTCCAGGAGACACTAGCTGCGTTTCCATTACAAATACACACAAATCTTTGTCGAAAAAAATCACAATTTTGCAATTGGGGGGTTAATAACATCATTACAACAACAAATTTAGGTAAAAGATTAAAACTTTCCACAATTCAATACTTACAATTTTCAATGAATGGTAGACCACAAAGTCCAGTTACAATATTTACTGTTTACTATATGTCCACATGACGTCCACATGGCACAACAGGCTCAGCAGACAGAAAATAACATTATAACAAACTTGTTATCATTTGCCATGATAATGGCAAATGATAATGATGGATTGGCACCTATCAGGTGCTTAAAACCCTATTTATGGGTTTTACGCACTATCCTCCTCTCTGTCTACTGACTGAGGGGATGGACTCACCTGACTGTCATGTATGCCCCTCTCTCTGTTTTCACATAATGGTATGATCCCATTCTCTCACACATGATTGGCCACAAAACTGCCATGCTAATCAAAACACAGTTCCACTGAGCAGAGCCACTGAAAGAGTGAGAGCTGAACAGCGTAAGGGGAAAGAAAAGCGGATAGGCTCCCCTCCTCTCTCTCTCCGTGGCGTCGTCGCTGCACTGCTGTATATGTAGTCCCGTCGTTTTTATGAGTTTTGTAATTCTAACCAGAAACATTCTCATTTTAACGAGCTTTGTAACTCGTGATAGTGAGAAACCTTTTCCCTTTAATGGATTACTGCACCTGAATTTATTACAAGGCTCTGTCGGTTTAATGTTTCCATAGGAGCAACTGTTTGCTTTAGCAAAAGACTCCATTTAAATTTTACGTGGCAGACTTATTACAAACACAATTAAAAGTAGTGTTGTCCATTTATTCACTAAACGTATAGCAGTATTTACATAGTGTTACTTTATAAGTACAATCATCTTTTTATTGTATTTATTTATATTTATTATCTTGTTGTGTTCTTAGTTTTTAATGTGTTTTTTTTATTGTACATCATGAATGACAATCATCTGTAAGTCCTGGTCCTCTGCTCTGTACGTAGAGAAGCTGATGAAGTAAGTCGGTTTTCATCCTCCGTCTGGAAGCTCAGTAGATCTTTTCTGTTTTGAACGACTGGAAAAGCTGAAACTCGCTCAGGGATCGACAGTCGATGTTTGAGAATCCCGTCACATTCGGCGCCTCTCCCTGTTTCTCCGATTAGAAAGCTGCTTATCTGATTTTCATTTCCGTATCGTTATCAGCCGAACACAGTGCTGAATGATATATGAACTGGATATGTGTTTTTCTTTATTGTAACTGACTTCTTAATAAAAAATTAAAAAAATAGCTCATAGATAAAATACTTATATCCTAATTGGTATGCTGATCTGAACATGCTGGATGGTAGAAATTCCTTTTTTGCTCAAAATATTTGCAACATCGTCCATATCAGCTGCTTTTGCGACTTGCTTGTAGATCATCTCTATTTTTAACCAGTAGAACCGGATATTCCCACAGGGACTGGCTGCTAAACCCTCTGGATGCAAAAATTGGCCTTTTAAACATTGTAAAAATATCAAATATGACATACTGTGCTTTAAATCTAAATTTTCAATTAAAACATTTAAAACCAAATCATTCTTGTGATCCTGACATCGCCACATAACCTGCTTCTATTTTACCTGAATCCAGGCGAGAGAAAAAAATAGTCACCGTTTAATCATTTTACTTAACTAATCCTTGACTTTCTAAAACTTTGGATATCTAAGATTAATACATGATTTATTTAAATCATGTCAAATTCAATAATTCTGCTATCTTGTGCCATGCTAATATTATATCTGTAAAAATTATACGTTGCTCTAATTTGCTTTTAACTAACCCTAATACTAATCACCACTTCAATAAGAGCAAATTGTTGCTTCCTGACCTCCTGTAATTGTGTATTTATCTAAAGCAGTAACATTTAGATAAAAGCCACTTCAACCAGGTGATTAATTTAAAGGAAAATAGAATATGTTCAACAACTTCATGTCATTTTTAGCTGTAAAGGTCCAATAATGTTGTTAGGATTCACATAAAATAAAAGTTCAGTTTCATTTAAAAAAATAAACAACAAAACCCTTGTTATTGAATGCTGTCAAATCGATCTCTTTTAAGAATTTGTGTTCCATGCAGTAAAGGCTCCAGGAGAAGCGTTTGTTTGGATTTCCCACAGTGGATTTGTATATAACCCACTCAGCATGCCGCAGTCATTGAGATTAATGTGAGGAAGAAAATAAAATAAACTCACCTCCAGGTTGAGGATCCTGTTGCAAAATGAGAAAAGATACTTTGGAAGGAAATGTTACTCCAGGTTCTTTTTTCTATTCCTTGTTTCTTTACGTTACTTTTAAATCTGGACTGGTCTGGTGCTTTGATTTTCCGTATTTGATGGCCGATGTTCAGCCCACCTCCTTTTCTTTTCTCTCTCTCTCTCTCTCTCTCTCTCTCTCCTGCTCCTACTAACTAAGCAGAAAATCTCGTTTGTTTCAATCACTATCCTCCTTTTTTCCAATTTCTTTGACTCAACTTATTTTCTTCTCTCTTTCCGCCCCCCCCCTCCGTAATCCATCTGGCATCCACTGACACTATCAATATGTTAATTCATGAACACGCCATGACCCACCGTGCTCCGTTTCTATTGCTTTTTCCGCTTTAGGAGCACATATGGCGTTGCAGCAAAAATGGAAGTCGAGATTGCTTTGACCCTGTGTTTGTCTCCTGAACATGGGTAGCGGTGTGTGTTTACAATGCATAGTTTGGTTTTTATACACCCTTATAAGCATTCAGGCGGCAGGCTTCTGGGCCAAAGCGATCTGCTCAGACCCATTTCCTGTCATTTCATGTCAAACTCTGACCAGGCAAACATCTGTTTTCATCTGAAACATCTCAATTCGGCAAATAAGCAGCACTTGGCTGAGTTCGAATGTGGCCGTCTCGTTTGAATCTTTTGATTATAAAATGTTTCTTGTGTAACAAAAAGGTTGCTGTGTTTATTCTTATGACACTTTATTCATAATGTGATACTTTATTTGTAGTTTCACATTATGAATAAAGTCTTCTAGTGACTAATAAGGTTTAGGTGAAATATTCATGTTCTTGTCATGATGAATCTTTATTACTATTCTACTTTGCAATACTTGGCAGTTAGAAGTCTGTAAGATTACATGCGAGGTTCCTCAAGGCTCCATTCTCAGGCAACTTTTATTTACTATCTATGTGCTTAACCTTAACTGAGATTATGGACTATTACAATCTGTCTTACTATATATATAATCATTAAGTAAATTAGAATACCATAAAAATTTGCATTTACTTTAGTAACCAAATTAAGTGAAAAATGATCTAGATTAAATAAACACAGATTAGTGGCATTAATACGATTTTCCACATACAACTTGTGAAAAACAATACATTTAATCTCAGAATATTATATCAAAACAATAAAAAATATTTTGACCATAGAAATATGTATAGTAAGACAGATTGTAATAGTCCATAATCTCAGTTAAGGTTATTTTCAAAAGGTACATTTAATTTGGTAAGCAAGCTTCATCTGAACACAAATTATAGCTGATAAAATACAATGTTAAAAACACAAATTATAATGTTTAGTCTAAAAAAAAATTAAAGACTAATATAACTCTTGTGCTAAACATTGTATAACTGGTTAAACTTGCTATTTTTAACTGCAACACCTTTTATTAGATTCTAATTAAGTGAAAGTGTTCTCGTCATTGGAGTGTTTAAATCTACAGCATTTAAAAAGAACAGATTGTTTGACATGAATCCTCATCAACTCCATGTGAGGCATCGAGCAGAGCCCTAGTGCTGCTCCGCAGAGTAGATGCATGAATCTTTAAGTGTCTGTTGAGCACTTCACTACCAGCCTTATTCATTTAAAACACACTTGAGTAATGTTAGAAGCGTATGTGGGTAAGTAGATCAAATATTTGATGTCCTTTCTTGGGATTTGTTTGGCAGATTTCTCAGCTCAGTAAACGGGGAACGAACAACGTCATGTTCTTCAGCTTTGCTCCAGCTGCTACGGCTGGTTTTCAGCTCCGTGGTGGCGTCTCAGTTAATTTTAGCTTTTAGTCCAAAGCGCGGGGGTTCCAGTACTCCAATACACTCCTGGCTGGAAACTTGACATTTCCTGCTTGGAGCCTCCATTTAGTCAGGCATTAATTGTGGCTATGTGGAAGTCTGACTGAGACAAAAAAACTAAAAAAAGCTTTTATTTGAGATCAGGCTGGGCTAATTTCCTGCTAGGTGCTCAATATATTCATTCACGCACAAGAAAATCTAACTTGGTGCAGGTTTCTTACTCCCATCTAACAATATGTGACTTTTCTCTCCTCCTATGTCGTCTGTTCACGCAGAGAGTGTTGTTTGTGTTTACTTCTCGCCTCGTTTCTTTGGTTACTGTGTGTGTAGTTAACACGCAGGCCTCTCTGTTCCAGAGGAGTGTGAAACGCGGCAGTTAACAGCGACAAAAATGATCAAACAAGCGGAGCGTGGTGTCGATCGAAGCTGCGTTCCGACAAAACGGCGAGGTGAGATGACATTTAGGTTTGCGTTGGCATGCAGATGAGAAAAACTAGCAAGCCTGTTGTCAGTCATTGGCTGCTGTTGGAGGACAGTCTTTTTTTTTTAACCCTTTAAGAAAGATGTAGGTTTCCTACATTTATTATGGAAAGATTGTAGTATTAAGTTTTCAGTCCTTTCCTTTCATTGTTAAATATGAAATAAGAATCTCTGGAAGATTTTTCTCGAGAGGGCATTCTAATGAAAACAGAAACTAGAAGAAAGGATATACAAAGGAAACACGCCATATTTCCTTTTGTTTTTCCAACTGAAACTACAAAAAAAAATAGTGGTGTTATTTTTTTTATTATTATGTTTTCCTGTTTAACAATACAATTGAAAATGCTATATTTCAATGAACAAAACATTGCAGTAAATGTTTTGCATAACATTATCTGTAAATCATTGTAGATCAAAAACACAAAAGGAAAAGCCTGTGGTTTCCTAATACTTGATTTTTGAATTCTTGTTAGAATGTATCTTCTATCACTCTATCTTCAAAAAAGTTGTCTTTCACAGTAATGAATAGATGCACTCAGGTCTCTAAGTAAATACTGCTGAGTGTTAGTGGTCCTGCTTGCCACCTGCATATAGGGGCAAAAAATAAAAAATTAAGTCCAATAAAATAAAAGACAAAAACTTCATGGTTTACCCATCATTTTACATTAGATTTAAAAATGTCACTAAGAAGCTCTCAATAAAAAAAAAAAATTACAAATTGTGTCCATCTGAGTGATATGGGATGAGGAGTTGTAGTGGATTTTAGTTAGGGGTGTCAGAGTCAAGGCTCAAGGTGACCCCTGGCCATTGGTTCTGTTTCACTTTATACAGAAGGTCTGGGCTTAAGTTACAGGACACGATTCTAAAACGGAAAATTGACATCATCGTTCACAATTTCTTCTGTTTGCTGATTGGCCCAGAGGAGATTCTACCAGATGAATCCCAGTCAATGGGAGAAAGCACAAACTGAGCTGTAAATGAGATTTAAATCAAGCAGGGTATGTGCATTAATACAGTAATTTGGCTTGAATGACAGCCACTGGTTACAAATATTTCTGGATTTCATGTGTTTTTAATTATATTCTAAACCATCCATTCTTCGCCCTCCACTTCACACTTATGCCCTGTCTTGTGTTGGTGTTTCACACAAAATCCCATGCAAACACACTAATGTATGAAAACTTCTGTAGCGCATGATTAAGTCAACTTTCCATTTTAAAATATTATAACAGTGTTTGGTGCAAAGCCGCTACCTTGGAAACTCCCCATGACCTCCCGGTGTTCAGTCTCTCCTGAGATACAAACGTCTCAGTTTTTATTGAGCCACAGTGATGAAAGGTCTTCATATCCTCTCACTGCAGAGTACACATGTACAGCTTCACAACAACGAATGCGGCAGCTCTTAACATCAAAGAGTTGCATATTTTGCCTTGGATGTTGGAGCGATACATCTGCATGTGTGCGTGTGTGTGTGTGTGTGTGTGTTTGGTCTGCTCAACGAGCTTGTTTGTTAAAAAGGCTGCCAAAGGAGCTCTCGTTGTGTTTTAAGTCCCCGTCGTGAGGCTGTGCAGCCCCAGCAGCGTGCCTTTGCCGCGCTCTCGGTGGACGGAGGGACCAGCTGGAGAGAGCTGGGTGACGCGTGTCCTCTGTCACACTGAGACGCGGCTCTCCAGTGGCCCCTGAGAGGGCCACAAAGCCTGTGTTTTCTCTCCTAAGAGCTGCTTTCAAAGGGCTTTGGAGAGCGAAAGGTACAACTACAAAGGGCAGGAAATAAAGATTTCAAGGTTTTTCCACTCGTGGTCCCGCTCTTCGGGAGGCTGTTTTTATTTATAGCTTCAAACTATAGAAATTGACATCAGACTGTATTAATTGCTTGAAATGCTCACTATTTTTCTTCCAGTTTCCTGAAATGCTGCACCAAGAAACTTGAGGCAAAATCGATAACATCAAAAGAAAACACATTTTCACTCCCCCATAAATTTAATGTAGAACTGAGTTCAGGGATTTGCTTTCACTACATTACAAATATTTCCTGCTTTGTCTTTAAAGAAAAGGTAATATGTGTCTTCAAGACAGAATCATTTTATAGCACAATCAAGTAACTATGTTGCATTCAGTTGTTGTAAAAGCATATATGCATATATCAACATCAAAAATCGCTTCAACAGACAAAATCCAGATTATTCAAACATCTGGAAACTGTTTCCTAAGATGAACCAGATGATTTGAAAATTTTCATGACTGAAGCGTACCAAGTTGTGATGTAGAGTGCTAACTGTTTAAAGGTATAGTAATTTGACATAAAGCAAGATTTTTTTTCTAAAAAAATAATTGCTCTTACATTAGTCTGGCATTTAGCAATAAAAAAAATCTTGTTCACTTTAATGACTTAAAGCAGGAAAATATCAGCCTCTTTTAATGTCAGATGGTGAAGAAGCCCAGAATTATTGATTCCCCTGACAGATTTAGGTTTAAATCTTTTAATTTTACCAAGAAATGTCTTCTCTGACTGGAATTTATATGAATGTTTTACAGAGATCTGGTAGAGTCTCTAATCCAGTTGACCTGAACTTATCCACAATCTGCACAATTTTATGGTCAGTGGAAACGCAGCTGGTGACAGGCAGAGTAACGAGGAACAATCAAAAACATGGAGGTTAAATACTGAGGCCTGGGTGGGACAGGACAAATGAACAAAATGAGCTAATTAGAGGAGATGTGGAGCAGCTGATTTACTTAAAATGAACAACAAACCCCAACGTTTAACGAATAGAACGCAAAATTGAACTAAGAAACTAAACACGATGGGGAAAAAAAAATAATATGGTAACACCTTACTGACAATAATAAACAAAACTAAGTATGGCAAGAGCTATCAAATCATAAATGAAAATTATGAACCACAAGAAAATGATGAAAATACAAAAGGATTGTAAAATTATATGTTTATAACTTGATGAACGGCTGATAAACTATACCAGACAGCAGCAGACAATGAGGACCTAATAGGTGTTAGTTTCTGCTCAGTTTGTTCTAAGCTACAGTGTATCCTCACACTAAATACCATCTCAAAGTTAGGAGATACTGTCACTTGTGTCATGTATACTTTAATATAAAATAATTTTAAAAAAGCAGCATAAACACAGTTATTTTGGCGCAACAGGCACAACAAGTGAAGTAAAAATCAACCCGCTGTGAATTCAGTGAAGATGTTTTCACAGAAAACTGTCTATATTACAAAAAGAATATACAATATGACAGAGGCCAGGCCGGATTCAGGACGGCGTGGCCTAACTTTGTATTTACAACATGTATATATAAGGTTGAAGCCGCTGCTTCATTGCAAATGTGTATACATACCTGTGTTCTTCACGAGGTCAAAGCAACGTCATCCATCGCTGTGTTGGTTCCCTGAGCATCTGAGACTTTCTGTCGCTTCCTCAGACTTGAGGCTGGGTGTGGGAGGTTTTCCAGTTCCAGCTGAATGAGAGCCAGGGATGTTCACCGTCACTTGAACGAAGTGTACTTTCAAAATCAAGAGCAATCTGAAGAAGATTGTAAATGATTTGATAGCCATTGTTCTGCTGCTTGGTTCTGTTACAAATGAACTCCGGTAAGGCTTATGGTTGTGGGTTAAAGCCTTGAGACTGACTGACATGTTTTTTATGACATATTTATCTGTTTTTAATTTTCTTTTGGTTTTCAATTATTTTTGGCTTCGTATTGTCATGTCATTTCCACTTTGAGTACTGGTGAACTTACTGAAGTGTCATTTGTTCAGTTAGTTAATCTGTTCAGCACTTTCTCATCCAGCACATTTTCAGATATTTTAAAGCTTTTTAATGCTTAAAGGCATGTACGTATGTAAAGCCTTTTTTCCCCCTGATTGTAGGCAGAAGGAGTAAGATCCTACACCCTAAACATTTTTAGTAATAACCTGCAAACCAACGTCTGAAAACAATTTTCTCGAACCACTTTCAGACTTTAGTTGTTCAATTCAAAACATGTTAGTTTATTAAATCAAAACTTCCTGCTACAGTTTTCCTCTTTGACGCCCCCTACTGTAAAGTTATATAACACCAGTGTTGTAAAACATTTGCTCCATCTTGCATGTGAACTGCCACCTCTTAAATGGATTAAAAATAATATAGAACAGCCATTGGCCACTGTAGGAAAAGAAACCCAGAGAATTGGGGGTTAGAAAGGGTCTTCCTCCACCTCCACCGATTTACAGCCTTTAACCTGAGGCTACGGCACAGTAATATACCCTATTATATCAAATAGTACAATGTTAAATTGCCAATTAAATTGCATCATTCAACCAAACATGCAGCTTCAATGTACAAGAACTTTTTTCTCAATTTCATGACGCGACAAAGTGACAAAGTCCAGGTCCTTTTGCGCTACGGTTTTAATGTGTTGTTGTATAACTCAGGTCTCATTTTAAGCGTTTTAATTCGATGTAAATTCAATTATATAATATAGATATGTTGACACTTGAAGTCAAAAGTGTACATACGCCACATAAAAAGTTACACATACTTTTTTTTTTCCTCACTGTCTAAAGTGAAATCAGACCAAACTTATCTTGTTTTAGGTCACCTAGAATTAACCAAAACTGATTTATATTTGCTAAATGACAGAGATTTATTTGTTAATGTCTTCAAAATCAGAAGTTAGCATACTTTTAATCAGAATTAGGTCTGTCACATTAAAATATTTTGCTGGACAATAAATTATTCCAGTAATTATTGCGATAAACAATGATATTGTTTTGAGACCATTGATAATGGTCTCATAGTGCAAGTTT
>NW_006800006.1:612583-638474 GCF_000485575.1 Poecilia formosa | reverse complement strand
ACACACACACACACACACACACACACGGAGTGCGTCTGGTGACATGGGAGACAGAAAAGAACAAAAAATCAACTTAATATATCGTGGGAACGACTTGTTTAATTCGTGGCCACGACTTATAATAACTCCTGACCACAAGTTTATTTTTTCCTCCCATGTCACTGGGCTCTCAACCTCATTTTAAGTTATTGTGCAGTTAATTGATTAATAGCTTATTCCAACAGGCTTAGGAAGCATTATCTATAATTGGTAGCATTGAACTGTATGACGTGGGTCAAACATTTTGGGTTTCCTTCCACGTGCTTTCATATGAAACAAATAATAGTTAACAATTAATTTCCGAGTGAAAAAAAATCAAACCGTATCCATAAATCATCAGTGTGGAACAGCAGCCCACATAACAATGAATCCTGTCTTTGAATGAATGAGTTACTGCATTTCAACTCTCTGACACTTGAAGGCACTCCTGTTCCACGGCTGAAAACTCGTTCCCCTCCATGGAACGAGGAACACGCTTACAGAAGCGCTCAGCAGGTTGCATTATGATGTCATGTTTCCTCCGTCCCTCCGTGCCAGATGAAATTACCTGACTCAAACTTCATCCTTGGAAGTGGAGAGGCGTCTTCTCGCTCTGTCTGCCCGGTGCTCGGACGGGGAGCTGTAGCAGGCTTGGAGGGAGACAAACAGTCACAAGCGCTCATCGTCATCATCACCACCACTACCTTTAAATCTGGCAGCGAGTAGTTTATTTATTTATTTATTTTTGCTCCGTTCAGTGCCTTTAGGGATGTAGCTATATTGCTTTAAAATGAAATAAACCTGTCTGAGTGCGTTTGCTTTGACTCATACACGCAGGCATGGAGCACGCAGCATCAGCCTGTCCTCATTATAAAAAAGGTTTCCCAGAGCCTTCAACCTACACACTCACTGCTTAGCTTTTTTTTTTCTTTTCTTTTTTTCCCCCCCTCCTAGCTGGGACTCATGAGGTCAGGCTACGTGGGTCTCCAGGGCGGATGAACAGCTCATATTGTTGATGGTGGCAAAGCCAAGAAGACTAAGACGAGTTCTTGAAAGACTGAGGACACAATTCTGTCAAGTGAGTGTCCATAAAAGATTCTGACAGAACACTAGAAAGTGGAGGAAAGCTCTGCTGCTGCATTACATACCATGAATAAGAAATGGGGAAGAGATTTGTGCTGTTCAGTTCACTTATTACGCTATTTGAATGCTTTTAGTTATTTTATTCATTCATTTGAAATAATAAATCCTTTCAATTAGTTATAAAGTAATAAAAAAATCGTTGTACATGAGAATAAGTTGTAAAAACAAATGAAATATAAACATCTACTATAGCCATTCCACTTTATTGTTTTTTTTTTTTGTGCTAACCTGGTCAAAACATAAAATATCTAAACATTGTTTGAAGGTGTACTCACTTGACAATATCAAAGTTGCAGTGTTACATGTACCATTGACTTTAGACTATTTCTTACAAGTGTGTTTCCTAAAATAAACGTTTTCACCACAGCGCTCTGTTGTTGATCACATGAAGCTCCCATGTTGGATCTGAAAGTCGGCATTTGAAAACATTTTAAGTGAGGAAGGGAAGGAATGGCGGCGTTATAGCTGATTCCTCCTGAACGCACCGATACTTTTAGCTAGCATGTTAGCAAGTAGGTTGCTCAGGAGATAAACAGGAAACAGCTAATGATCTTTGTATTTATGTTGCCTGTCTGATCAGGTTGGTTGTAAATTCACTTTTCTTTTTTAGCCCAGTTTCAATTCCAGCTGACAGTTGATGTATTTTTGATATTTAAGAAATAAAATACTGTAAAATATTTCTAGCTAATGAGTTAACAAGCAGCTAGCTCCTAGAACAATTACAATATAGCATAGAATTCATGTTATCGTCCGCTTGTTAAACTTAACTGTATTTACTCTTATTTTTAGCCCAATTCTGATCCCCAACAGCACATTTATTAGGTTTTGTACATCTATTTGGAATCAAGAGTAAAAATATTTTTATTTTCTATATCTGATGTTTTCAAAGCTACGAGATGACGTTTTTTTTAAGACGGAATCATCACAATCGCCAAATGTGATGGATGGAACAGCTTTTCTTTAGTCAGACGGCCTTGGCCTTATCAGTGACTCAGTCTGCAGCTAATGTTTCTGAACAAACTGATGCTTTCAAATAATTCCAGTGTCGAATGAGGCGGCTTTGCCGCAGCATTCATTTCTTTCCATCTTCATGAAGCTTGTGGTTCTTTACTAAATTAGTCACCACAACACTTTCCCTCATAATGCGGTTGCTGTCATTCATGGCTCTTGTAAACACTGATTGTTCTTCAGCCAAACACCAACAAAACATGGCAACTCTACTTAGCATGTAGGGCTTGTAATGCCTTTCCAGATGCTCATTCCTCACTACCACAGCTTGGCCACAAACGTCACATTGATGGCAAAAATAATAATAGCTCGTCCAGTTCTTAAATTAAGGCTTTCAGCGCCTACGTTTCTTTTACACCAGTTGATGTGACTGAAACTATAACTCTGACTTAATTCTTGCTGATGCTTTACCGGCCATGTTACCCTGGTCATATAGAAAATATACACTGGTGTTAATAATCACAAAAAAGTAATTGATTGTCATAATTTTTCACACTCTAGTGGCTAGCTAAAAACTTACATAACCATTATCTTGATTGGATAAATGTTTTTCACCAGATACATTTCCTTTTCCTTTGGACTTAGTATCCAAAAGATCATTTCTTTGCATTTTTTATTTTCTTTTTCTAGCCCAGTTTTGAACCCCAATAATTCATGTACTTTTAAATATGGTTGAACTAAGACATAAAATACCTTAACATCTTGATATTTCTAGTAAGTTTGTTAGCAGGCAGCTAGCTCCTATCCAACACAACAATCAGTTAGCACTATAATTATCATTGAGCTAATGTTGTCAACTTGACGTTAGTTGGAATCCTCACTCTTCTTTTAAAGCAGGCTTGATCCCTAACACTCATTGTATGATTTAATTATGTTTAAAAATTAAATAAAATACCAAACCTCTCTAAAACATTTATAGCTAAACTTTTAGCAAGCAACCAGCTTCTACGTACTCAGCTAAAAGTTGAATATTATTGTCATTATCATTTGAAAAGAGAAAAGACAATAAAAAGATGGATGGGTGATTGACAGCACTAAGACCCGCCTCCTGGCTGTGATCTAGCTACCACTGGGAGAAGGAGTGGTATAAAACAGATTATCTGTCACGACATGGTGATAGTAAATATGTAAATACTTAAATAAATAAATAAATAAAAGTTACATACCGCAGCTTTAACAGGTAAACATACAAATGATTTATATTTATACTTTGAACTTTTGTAACACAAAAATAACTGAATCAAATGACTGAATTTCATCCTCAGCGTTCTTTTACGCTCTCATTGATGAATTATTGATTTGGTTCAGGTGTGTTGGAACAGAGATTCTTCCTAAAGTTTCAGGACAGTTGCCCCTGACGACTGCAGCTGGAGACCATTGCTCTTTTTTTGTGTGTGTCTTCAAAACAAACTTTTGCTTTGGAGGGTTTTCACAGGAATATAATTCACAATTGTTTGTCACTGGCCTCATAGCCCTAACCAGATTGATTGCTATCAACAAGAAATACTTCTCTAAACTCTGTTGATTTATTTTCGACTTAGTGATGTGTTATTATTCACCGAAATGCTCCAGGGTAGGAAACTGAAAAGAAACCTATTCTTTATTAGAGGTGTTCACGCTTTATCACAACAAATTGATGTTTGATCAGCAAAGACTGGCTACAGCTTAGCCTCATAACTCATTAGAAAGATATAGGAGACGCCTTATTTATAAGGGACTACCATTAAATAAAATAGTAAAAAAGTAGCTAGGGTTGCATTTTGACAGAGTAAAAGAAGTTCCTGTGGCTGCTGACAGGCTTGTGTCTTGGTGACAGTTCAAGTTTTGTGTAAGGAGAACATTCTCTTGACAAATCCAAACCAAGAGCCAGAGGGACACTGGCCCCTTCTGACATCTGACTGGTCCCTGAAGTGCTAGTATCCAGTCACTGATCCTTGTGCTGCTGCTCTGCCTACACCTCATGTTGTTCCAACCGTTATTCTTGCAAACGAGATCTAGGACACACACGACCCAACTGTTCCAGTCATCGCAGATTTTGAAAAAACAAGATGTTCACACCAACAGGCTGTTTTAAGCTGCGTTTCCGTTGAACATATAATTGCGCAGTTTGACATGTTGAAAATAAATGTGATTCATGGAAAGACAGCAATTTTGAAAAAACTGGTTTTAGCAGTTGGTGTTTTTTTTTTTTTTTTACTGTATCGAAATGGTTTATTTCGCAAAGCTGCAATGAAAACGCTTGTTTTCACATCACATGAGTCACATGATCAACAACCAGATGTTGCCACTGGCACAACAGATAATGCCGACAGGAAGTAGTTGGAGATTTTAATAATGTGTTGAGTGAATAAAGTTATTCATAAGTGAACGTAATTCCTTTTCTTATTTAATGGAAACACTGCAATTATGAAATTATGTTTTTACAATATTAGTGGAATATTGATTGAGTTTTACTAACATTTGTAATGGAAACACAGCTACTGTTCTTTTTGTTTTGTTTAGTTTTTTACGGTATTAGTTTGTACTATGCCCCTCGTTGTTGTGCATTTATGCTCATACTGTTGTATCGTTCACTCTCCAGCAGGACACCGATCCTGAACAAAGCTCAAAGATAAAAAGCGTAGTCGTGTGTTAGACTGGCCTAGCCAAAGTTCAGATGTGGTTCTACTTCCAGGTGGTTCCAAGTATTGTCTTACAATACAGTCTCAGTTCCTCTTAGACTGTGTTGTCTTAGGAGTCTTTGGTGCGATAGAACCAGATATTTTCTTGGTTCTACCACACCAAAAAAATAAAATACAGACGTCTGCAGCGTCAATCTGTCAACAAGTAGAAAAGTTCACGAGGTTTGAGCGCTTTAACGAAAAACTGTAAAATGAAAAACCTCAGTCGTACTCTCAAATGCCTCTAATAACTCTCCTCACTCACTTTATAAGAAGGAAGTCAATCTGCTCTTGCTCTGGCTCCCTTTCCTCCGGTCTCCTGTGGGTAACATCAGGCGCTTAAGCCGTAAAAACGCTCCACCTTCCTTCTAAGCTCTCACTGTGGATGTTGGCTTGTTGTTGGTGTCAGACAGCCAGCGTACTGTGGGCTTCGGTGGAGTTTGGAAAAGCACTGCAGTGGCTGAAAACATGTCAAACGTTGAACCAAAAGCAAAAGAAGAAGAAAAAAAAGGCTGTGGGGAAACGAGTTCAGAAATGGGCTGAAAGACGTCATTTTTCACACAGCTTCTATTCATCCGTGTTCTCTGTGGGATTGTTTATGAGACGCTTCCTTCTCACTGAAAGTTCATTCCGGTTCTTGGCACTTTATTGCGGCTTTTGATCTTATCATCAGTTGCTCAGAGTTGCAGCGAAAGAGGTCACTGGATTTCTGGTACTAATTGGAAAATAGCCTCGAGGGAACTCGGTTTCTTCACGATACAAGCTGAAAAGCAGGATGCTGCAGCCAGAACAGGATGAGGAGTCGTTCTCCTAAATATGTTTTTTTTTGTTTTTGAGCTGGAAGAATGGGACTGGGATCCAGCACTGCAGGAGACTCTATTTTTATTTATTTTTTATTAATCTCAACGAGAATTGTGGGACACAAAAAAACTTCCTGACATCATTTCCTGAAGCAGCTGATATCGCGGTGTCACAGCCGCCGCTTACCTGAACACTTGTCAAGTAGAATACTATATGAATAGAGGCCAAAAGCCTCGGGTTTTCTAGTTGAAGGACATTAATAATAGATGTCAGAAAAGCTCTCGATATGAAATATTTCACCATCTGCATGAATCATATTCAGAAATGCAGGTAGACTAGGAAGTCATTGACGTGAGGGAACGGCTTGGATCAAACTGTGGTGATTCCGCTGGGTGAGCATATCTTTCTGTCGCATCATCCTTTACATATGTGTGTGTGCGTGTGTGTTCAACAATGTGAAGGTTCAATACATAAAAAATGAGTTTGACAGAATCTCTGTTTAGTTTAGAACAACCCAGTTCAGGTTGTTCACATCTTAGTGTTTTAGATATTTAACCAGAGATGATGACTGTTCACTTTCTTTAAAACACAATAGCTGCAATTACACTGATCAAAAAATTGCGGAAAATTAGAAATACAAAAATATATGTATAAAATAATATAGAAGCTCTCAATATAAAATATTCACCATCTGCGTGAATGTGCAGGATTGTGGTGTCAAGGTGAGGCCCTAGAAATGGACTTTTACAAACGGAGCATTTGAGCCTTCGCCATGATGCTCCACTCTCCACTTTATTAGAAATTGCTTAGGTTTTTTTTTTTTTTTTTTTTTCAAAATGTAATAAACACGGAGACAGAAAAGAAAGGCAGAAATATGGGAAAAAGGCCCAAAGGGAAAGAAGAAGAAGACAGGAGAAAAAGAAGCACAGAGAGAACATAAGTCAACACCCTGTTAGTCCGCCTCTACACCTGCAGGAAGAGAAAAAAATGAAACAAAACTGAAAAACCTACAGAGCCCATCTGTGACTACACTGTACCAAAACGCCTCATATGAAGATACTCCAAGTACAAGAAGCTTGCTGCTCCAATGAATGAATAAGTGTCTCCTTTGAAGATATGTGCTACGGGCTGAAACATGAAGATGTTCATGTGATTTTTAAATGCATTTTGTTATTTATGGGAAACACTTCAATTGGGGAATTTTATTTAATTTTTTTTTTTTACATTAGCAGGACATCCACAAATTTTTCTGCACATTAGTGAGGGGGAACGTAGCTAGTGATGTAGCCGTTTAGCTTGGTGCTGTGTTGGGTGCCTCAAATCAGACACCAACTTCAACTCCATTATCCAGTTGGAAGTTAAAAACCATTATTTTTATCACATTTGGCTCAACACAGGAACACCCCACTCCTAACTGACTGGAGCAGCAAATAATAAACACCAAATAACTTTTTAGTTAGTTTTTTTTATCTGCTGCCGTCTGGTAGGACTGCGCTCTGGGTGGCACTTTGTCTCGCTCATGTCAAAAAAACTCCCACTGGCATCAACATATTTGCATTTCTTGATTTTGATTAAACAAAGTGAACCTTGACAGGTGGAGCCACCATTATTTTTACCTGGTTCGACTGTAGACAAACCAGCTTCACAAGACGCCTCGGTTTTTACTAATGGGCTGTTAAAATTTATTTATTTTTTGAAATGTTTACATAACTGAACAACGTCTCCTAGTCTCCGTCCTTCGTTACCTAATTTGTCTCCGTCCCGTTTGACTGTGCCTTCTGTCTCTCTCGGCTCATGAAAAACAATTGTCTCTATTATTTCCTGCCTTCGCCGTCCTCTTCCTGCAGGAACTCGCTCTGCTGGCGCTCAAGGCTGGTGAGGGATTCGAGAGCAGAAAATTAGCAAACACACCAAAGCTTGTAATTGTTAAATTGCAGCAAAGAGAACCCATGTGGACCGGGCCCAAATAAACTCAGAAATCAGCTAAAGCCATGCCCAGAACCCCCCTGGTTTATCTAAATTCCAATAGTATGCTCAGTAATGGGAAAAACACTGTAGAAATGCCATTTCAAATAGACCCCAATGTAATCCCCCACAGCCCACTGGGGTCCATTTAATCAATGCTACAGACATGAGCATGGAGGAGGAACAGTCTGCAAATGGAAGCGGAGTTCTGAGTCAGCTCACAGGAGATTAAAAAGTAGAGGTGGATGAATAATGGAAGAGGAGAATGGTGGGAAAATTGCAGAATGTGGCGAATCATCAATAACGCCTCCTGTGAATAATTCTGAAGGAAAAAAAAAGACTTCTGCTGGAAAAAAAAAGGTGTCTGTGCCCGCTGAAAATGAAATTGTCTTAACTAGTTTTTGCTGTGTATTGCCTCACTTCATGGATGAGCGCTCATTATTTCACGAGTATTTGTGCCTTCGATTACTCGCGGTCCTGAAAAGCCCCCCTTCCCCTCCCACCCCTCTATCCTGAGAGTCCTCCACAATAACTGACAGCTTTCCACTCATTAGCCAGGTGGAAGTCGGAGGAAGTGTGCAGGCGGCGCTCGGTGGAGCTCCGCGCCCTCACCTGGAGCTCCTCGCCGCCTGTGACAGCTTCGCGGAGTCGGTGACGCCAGGAGACAAACTCAAACCAACACCAAAATCATAATCAATCGGCGGCGCTCCGAACAGCGCGGTGACAGGCGTCTGCCAGAAGCCCGGCAGTGTCTTTGCCCTCCGGCAGTATCCAACAGGCAGCTTCTTTGTCTGAGCACAATCATGTAGGATTTCCTCTGCAATCAGCGAGGACTCTTTATTTTGGCCTTGTATCAGCAGCAAACAGGAAACCCACAAAGATTTTGACAGTTATGTAAATATATGTAAAATCATACGAATAAATCCCTCTTGATTATTTATTTTTTTTTCTCCCCTCATTATCCGTCAGTCTCACCCCACACAAAGTTTACTTCCTGGTGTTTGTTGGCAGATAGTTTTTTCTGCTGGAGAACCTCATGGATAATTAGTTTAATTGGCTGCAGGTCAGTCACGTGATTCGGTTTGTTGAGAGAGCAGACCAAACAGGCGCCAGAAGTAACGATTAGTTTATAAATAACAGCTACGGTATGAGTTCATCACAGGGTTAGGTATTATGTCGTGCAAATGTTTTCATAGTCACGAACCTTTTTCAGTATAAATCGTGTTATAAACACAGACTTAAGTGTATTTTGTTGGGATTAGTACTTTGAAGTATCTTCTACCATCGAGAAATCAGGGAGTTACGTATCACAAACATCTGGAAGAAGATCTTCTGGTCGGATATGATTATGTTTCCATCCAATTGTCATGTGAATTTTTGGGGAAAAAGAAAATGAAAATAAGGTGTGTTTCCATTTACTGGTTTGGAGCGAATCCCCCAGGTTAGTCAAAGTAACTTTATCAGGTGTTGGCTGTAAACATGATGTAGAGGTTATAAACTAGCATGAACTTTGCCTGGGCATTGCCTTCCTAGGCAATTTCGCTCGATTCTCATCTCCTTTTAGGGATCCATCTGGATTTTCTCCCATTGAAATAGATTTCTCTGGTAGAATTTCAACCAGGACAAAAAGACGAGTAGAAGGAGAAGTTTTGAACAATGACGTTGATTCTTTTGTGCTGTTTTAGAATTGTAGTCTGCCTGTAATATTAGTAATGGCAGTGGAGGAAGTGAATAAATCTGTTCGGTCTGTGTTGACTACACTTCCAAATATTGAATTAACATTAACAGCCATCTTGATCGGCTCATCACTTCCCTCTTCACAGTGGGAGGTGCTAGTTTACATCGTAGGCAATTTCTGGTAAGTTTCATAGCATCGGACTGTTGCATTACAAACGTCACAGCTAAACGTTAGATTTAGGGTAATATTTAAAACTTCAACAGAGTCCACGCCTCCAGTAAGCAATCGTTTCTCAATAGCCCAGAGTCATGAAGTGAAGTGTAGAACCAGGCGCTGGTTTTGACCAGACTATCTTGGACCACACATCTCAGAAAAAATTGAGAGAGGTTTTCAATAATGTGTTGCTATCTGCCAAGTTGTAATTATTTTGTCACATCAACTGGCACTGACGATGTTTCTATATGATATCACATCATAAAGATACAATTACAACACACACCGAAATCAGAAAAACATCAGCTAATCAGTCATGTGAAGTAGATGTTCACCACATCAAAATACATTAAAGTTTGTGGTTGAATTAAAAGTTTGGACTTGAAGCACAGGAGGCATAATAAAGACGGAACTGGATGGTGTGAAATTCTTGAATGAGCTTTAGAATCCTTCTGAAATGCATTTTGACATCTACAAGTGTAGATTAAACATTCCAGAGCTTGTCGTGGAACCAAGCCCATTTTGGTTTAAATTGGAAACTTTACGTACCAGATCCTCCAGGCTAAAGAGGATGTAAGATGGATTTTACTGTTGAACATAGATTATATTTCATAGCTGCATTTGATCCATTTGTAATCCTCTTTTTAAAGGTTATTTTTAAGGACATCATGAAGCAATGAGAGAAAAAAAAAACTTATGTTGGTGATATAAGAAATTATTTTATTTAGCAGAGAAACATTTTACTTTAAAAATATCAGTAGTATCAACGGTCACCTGTCTCTAAGGTGTCTCTGTCTGTCACATCAGCCCTCAAAACATTCTGCTTCACCGCCGAACCCAATGGACTTCAGTTCTGTTCATAGCATTTCATATTCATCTCCTCCTCCCGGTTATCCAACTCCACCATCAGTCCCTGCTGAAATAAAATAAAGATATGTTTTTCATTTGTCTTATTTTTATATATCCAAACTGTTTTAGTTGTGTTTGTAGCTGTATCTGAACCAGAGTTCTGAAAAGAAACAACATGACACCTGTCACACCTGTGAAGCGTATGGTTTCTTGAACTGTTTAGTGCTGTGCCAGTGTACTGGGATGAAGGGTGTATGTAGCCTTCATAACAAAGGCTCCGACATTACCATCTGTAATAATGAAAGTTCAATCACGTGTATCTATTACATTCAAAATTAATCAGAAAATTGCCCTGCAGTTGAATTTTTCTCAGAACAGCAAAGAGTCTGCATGGCGTAACATGACATAACGTAATGTGGTGATTGAATCTTTGCATGAACTCACACAATTTGTGTTTTGTAATGCAGAAAAATGAAATAATACTTTTTATGCCCTACTTTAATCATTGTGGCTATGTAGTGGTGCGGTTGATTTATCAGCAGGACAGTACCAATACACTGACGAAGATTTACTCACTTTAGTAAGCCAAATCCTAGGAGTGACTCCAACTAACAGCAGCCTGACCTATTTTCTGATTGGTTCTTGACCACTTGTGGCACTCAGAGCATGGACCCACATAACACATGATTTTAGAGTCTCATCTCGCAACATTGTTCGTGAAGAATAGTCAAAATATCATTGGGTGAGGCACACGAAGAAGTACTTTTCATGTTTTTCAGTTTGACTCTTTCCACAAACTTATCAGCCTTTCGTAATTTTAACTGACTTTACTTCTGACTCGCTTTTTTAAAATGACTTAACGTTTGTAGGTCTATCCAATGGGCAAATGGAAGTACAGCAAAAACAAAACTGAAGTTTCAGCATAATACAAGACAAGAGGCATTGAGTTGAATCTCATTCTCGACAGTGATGTGAGCAGCTCCTCAAAAAAGACCCCTACCGACTTCCCAGGGCCGATTTAAAACATGACAGATTGTCTTTTTATGACAGCTTGACGAAATGGTGGGAGACTTTATTCTCAGCGCAACATGATATGAACTTTACCATCGGTTTCCATCAAGCGGAGGATAAAAAAAAATGTCCTCAGAGCTCTGAAAGAAAATGAAATTGTGACTGCAAACTAAGTTTTACATGAGAGGAGATCGAAGGCTGCCTAACAGCTTGTACACGACGGTTTATTATCGTTCTGTGTTCAAGTTTAGCTTTTGTATTTCTTTGGATTTAAAGAGGAATAGACTCATATTAAACTGGCATTCAGAGCATATTCTGTTAAGCCTGTGGCCTGAAAGAGAATCTTATAAAAAAAGATTCCTTTGATTAACTTACAGAAAGCCCAACCCCCAACTGTGTTTATCCCCAGTCATGGCCTTTCAGTTTGTAATTATACTAAATTATGCATCTGTAGAATGAATATGGATTTTGCTCTTTAAAAAAAAAAATCATTCTATATATGTATTTAAATTTAGGTGCTGCATGGGAGAAACATATAACATGCAAAGAGCTTAAGCTCTGAGGATTAGGAGCTTGCTGAATTCATGTAATATTGATTTTTAAAAAAAGAAAGAAATAGCGGCATGTGTGTAAGATGAATCCGCGAACGCTACATGCGCACGAAGCTGCACTCGCACGAGTCGAACCGGTCACACTTCAAAATACACACACAGCTCGCTTTGTGGAGATGTTCTTCTGCAGTCCCCTTCTTGTCAACTTAACATGCCCGTCTCTCTCAGCTAGTTCTCGTTCCCTCCACCTCATCCCCGGCTCCTCAGGACTTTGCTCCACGCTCTGTGAAATATGTATTTTTTTTCCCCCCCTCCCTCCTCCCCTCGGCCCCTGCTGGAGCTTAGAAACTGGTTTCTCATCTGCTGCTGGATGGGAAGAGTCTGTGGATCGGCACTTCTTTATTCCACCTGTCAGAGTGGCAGCAGAGGCGCGCGGTCCAGCCGGCCCACTGGTAACGTCAGTGTAGCTTTGGGATTTAGCCTGTTGATCCTGTCTGAGCTGGGGAACTTTATGTTTTTTCTGCTGAGGTAACACCTGAACAGAGCATGGATGAACTCTGGAATATTTCATGTGCTTTTGCTGTCTAGACACATTCGTATGTCTTTACATGAGTTTGGCGTACAGACCAACGCTGTTATAGCCAAAACTAGAGAAATAGCAAAACCTTAAATTTCGTCAACTCAAATAAATAAAAACGGTAATTAATGGGAAAAAAACAATAACTAACTGGAACTATATTATTTATATATAATAAAAAACTAAACTATATTAAAACTATATGTGTTCTATGTGTTTATGAATCTGTTTATTAGCTTTTCGAACTGATGTGAAATTGATTTTTGTTTCCCTACACAAGCAAATTAAGGCACTCCATAATCCTCCTTACTCTAGTCCCCAAAATGGCGACAGCAAAATTTGCGAGAAAACACCAGAGTCAGTCCAACAATAAGTGAACATGTTTTTTTTTAAATAGCATCTTCTGCTGAGTGTTCAATATGCAATCAATGTATATATAATCACAATACAACACTTGACCTTTTTGAATTCTGTTGTTACTACTAGATACTAGTAGCAACAACTAGTATCTAGTATTAGTTACTAGCTACAGAATAACTAGTAAGTACTACTAGTTATAATATAACTGGTGACTGTGTGAGTTTTATTTTATTGTGACTTTGTTTGTCTAATTCAGTTAGTTTGAATAATTTTAGAGTGTGTTTGATAGTTTTTAAATTATTAATTAAATGTTTGGTTTTCATTAGTTATGGTAAGTAGTAATACTAATAGTACTACTAGTAGTACTATAGTTACTATAGTACTGGTAACTACTACTAGTAGTATACTGTAACTGAAAACTAAACTAAATATTTAATTAATAACCTTTAAAAGCTAGCAGACACACTAAAATTATTCAAACTGAGTTAGACAAAGTCACAACAAAATAAAACTAAATTATAATGAAAAACCCAGATTTTTTATAACCTCGGTACAGACGCAAAGACATTTATTGACACCCCTGGTGACAAAAAAAAATCATAACTGAGCTGAAGAGGAGAGAGCAGAAGAGATTAATGATGATTATGCATCATCATTCTGTAGAGGAGGAATTTTACAAAGTATTGACAGCAGAGGTCAGGGTTGCATTTAAAAGCCTGAGCGCCCCTGGATCAGAGGAAGCTCTGGTTACTCCACCCCCACAAATTCCTTTATGCATGCCAATTACAATAGTGGTAGTTATGTACACATAAATGTTAAAGCTCCCCAGTCCTTGGCCACATAAGGACACAGGTTTTCCTTCCTCTCATTAACACCGGGTCATTTTGAGACAAGAAATCTTTTATCCACACGACGACAACAACCCAAAATGTACCTGGTCTGCACTTGGTGATGGGATGAAATCACTGGAGCACGACAAAAACAAAAAAGGTAGCATGAAGCGCACACTGCGGGTTGCTGTTACATCTGGCATGTGAGGGATAAGTAGAAAATTCAGAGTATGACAACTGGTAAATTACCAGCACTTAATTTAAATATTTAACATTACATGGGATCAACTCAGAGATAAATTGTTTAGTTGTGTTTCTCCACTTAATGAAGCCAATGAAGGAGCTTCTACCCTCATTAATGATGCACTTTTTCTTAAACACTAGCTGTTTCCATTACAAATGTGCGCAAACCTTTGTCTATGTTCTGTCAGTGTCGGAAAACATAATTTTCACAGTTGCTGTTTTTCCACAATAGGTAATATATTCTTCAGTCATCCATGATGCTAGGTTCATCAACCATTACAGGAGACATCAGCGTCTTATTTAGTGACAGGCCTACGTGGGAGAGGCTACGTATGCGGCACATAGGAAAATTGTAATCATTTATTTTAAAGAAGAGCTAAAAATTCCATGCCTTCAAATGACACACAACCTTTCATGAACTGTGTGATGTTTGTGAGCCAGAACCCCCCGACCCCCCCCCCCCAAAAAAAAAACATCCTCCTCCTAACACTTCCTGTCATTTTCTTCAGCATTTTCACTGGTAGCAGGATCCGGCTGCAGATCATGTGACTCCTGTGGAAAATATAAACAATACGGCTGAAAAACTTTTTATTAAAAAAAAGTTGTTTTTGTTTTTTGTTTTTTTTTACATTTGCAGTTTTCCATTAAGCACATTTATTTTCATAATTTCAGTTTGGGTAATGCTCAGTGGAAATGCAGCTATAGAAAGTACTCCTGTGCTATGGTCTTTACTTTTGTGTGTGTATGTGTGTGTGTGTGTGTGTGTGTGTTTCTGCACAGTCATCTCAAACCCGCAGCAGATGGCTGGGCCAGGCTCTGGTTCTGCTGGAGTTTTCTTACTGTTAAAATGGGCTTTTCCTCTCCATTTTCACTGCAGACCCATTCAATAAATTACAGGAATGAAATTAATTGCTGGTTTTGTTCTGGGAAATTTATTACTAAGTGAAACATATATGGGTTAATAGCAGACAGATGGATGTTTGAAAGCCTTTATTTCTGTTAACTAGGATTTTCCACTTATAGGTAGTGAAAACATGATATTCCAAATTAGAATGTAACAGACCAATAAAAAACACTATTTTTCAAAACAGAAGAAAAATATGTTTAATAGCTGCTAAAAGGTTATTTTCAAAACAAACTTTTCACCGTCATCTCACTGTTGCTAACTTGATGACTTTGTCTCTATATTTATAGGTAAGCCCCCCCTGGCCGGCATCCCAAAGCTGTGGGATACTGGACAAAACAACATTTTTTTCATAAAATGGTTCCCCACTAGAGAAAGGTTCTAAAGTTAAAAGTTTTATCTTTTTCTAAAATTTCTCCATTTGCGATTATGCTCCTACAATTCTCCATATCTCTACCACTGCTGCAAATACATTCCCCCCCCCTCATCTTTATTCAGCAATAAATCAAATGGAAGTTTATTAAGAGTGAGAAACACACACAAGAAAAGGGGTTGAGATTGGATTTATATTGGCTTTTTGAGCCATTAATTAGAAACATTCCACACGCTGTGTTTTTCCGAGATACCAGGGGGATTGAAAGATGAATTCAAAAGTAGATTTGTAAAAAAATAAATAAAAAATTTGTCCGATTCGCCGTGGGTCTCCGAGGAGCTTCTTAGAAAACACACACAAACAAGCAATCAGCAGTCAGTGGGGGATATTAAAAAAGACTAATTAGAAAGAACTGTGCAGCAGCAGCAGACAGCGTTTAATATCACCTGGTCATGATGACTGTGCTGATGCCGGTGTGACAGCTGTTTTCTTCTTCTCCTCCTCCTCCTCCTCTTTTTTTCCCTCTTTTCTGCTGGTTAAAAAGAGCTGTCCGTCAGTGGTTTCGGTGGCGCAGGCTAACCCCGTCCTGCTGGGAGCTGAACTGTAGTTAATTAGTACACAAAGCCTGAGAGACAAAGGAAGTTAGGGAGGTGAGGACGGCGGGGTGGGGAGGGGGGGACTGTTTGGAAGTGTGTGTCTGAAGCCTGGGGAGAGGGGGCGGACGTCATGAGCAGTTTTTTTTTTCTTTTGGGAAGAGGTTGGACTCGGAGTGTGTGGGGGTGTGTGTGTGCCTGTGTGTGTGTGCGTGTGTGTGTGTGTGTGTGTTCCTGTGTGGAGACTCAGTGGGAACAGAGGCTCACAGTCAGATGAATTGGAAGTGTGAAGGGGAGCCCTGTCCCTGAGCTGAGCGCTATACTACCAGCTCACACACACACACACGCATACACACGCTCCTCTGGAACCCATCAAGGGACAAAAGACGAGGGTTTGGGATCTGGTGGAAAAGGGAGCCAAAAGGGAGAGAATGTGAGACAGAGACTGCGAAAGGTCAAAGTATGACAAGAACTAATGAGGGAAGTGTCTGTCAGGGCTTGGCTGAGATGGTACCACCACTGGTAAACTGGATCCTGTTTCATAAACTGCTCAGAGACAAATATGATCTGCTCCAGGAAAGTGTGTCTGTGGTGGCACAGAGCTGTAGGCAGGGGCTGGTATGAGTCTCAACTGGATGAAAAGTCAGTAAAAATGCCACAATGTCACTGTGGACACAGTTCTAAATACAATGTGACATTATGTAATTTCTTTGATTTGGAACGGAAAAGCAAGATGATGCCTCCAGCTCTTAAAATAACTTCATAAAATCACATTGCAATATCTCAAAAATAATAGCTCAACAGCATATAAGTATCTATGGCATTTATTTATTTCTCTATAAAAACATACTAAAGTGATTAGTTTGAAATAAACATGGTTAATGTGTCAAATAGCATACTACTACTCTATGTGGGGTAACACAATCCATTTGATCAAGTAACTGTTACCTTCAGTTGTTATAAAAAGAAGTCCTATAAATAAAATGTAACTTAAAAGAAATTTGACTTCATAATTTAACGCCTTAAAATTGGGCCTCTGTTTCTTTAAGACACTCTGTCTCTGAAACTCCACCTTCAGGAGGTCATCACAACATGGCTCCTCTATTAACCCTTTAACTTTTTTACCACCATTGCACTGAGAAGTAGCTCCTATAATGAGCTCAGCAGATGCACAGTTCCACGAGGTTTTTGCTAATTGCTGCTGGCTAGTCTGAAGGAGCTGATGGGGGAGTCTTAGAAGAGGGTTGCTCTGTAAAGTAGAAGCTCGGAAGCTTGAAAACGGCAGCTCTGAGGAAGAGCTAAGTCCTCGAAGACACGCTAGGTCAACCCAGGAGTTTTTGCACATTTGAATGGTTGCCTCTAGAGATTCAAGGATTTCTCAAACATGCATGAAAACAATCAAGGCGACGCTCCAGGCATGTTTCTGATGAGGGAATCAGAATATGCTGTCATAAAAATGCACCTTTCCGCGACGTGTCTGGCGGACATCCCTTTGAGTATGCGCGGACCTCCATGGAGGTCTGAGTGTGTGGGGACCTTTAGCTTGTATGTCATCAATTGTGACAAAATGGAGTGGTGTCATATTTTAGCTGTTGGAGGATTTCTCTTTTATCTTTGGCAAAAGACTGTGAGCCATTTCTCCCATTAATGCTAGACTTATGCATGTGTTTTGATTGTATTTACCCACAGTGCCCTGCGCTGTAGTTCGCTTCTTGCTTTTGGAGCGGTTTCTGGTGTGCTTAGCATTCACATATGCATTGGAACCGCACCAAGAGTTCACTTCAACCAAACAAAGACCTAGGTTTGTAGGACCAGAGTTCACTTTTTTGGACGGCATCAAAGTTCAATTGCATATTGACACCAAATGCATAGTTCATTTGGACTTTCTAGGCAAATGAACTAGAGTTTGGATAAAGTGGGCTAGAGGTGGCATGAATGCACCCTAAGTGTCATTCTTACAGCCAGCTGACCTGCAGTGCACAGGTAAGGATGACTTAAAACAGCATTATTTGAGTAAAACTGTTGGGTGAGGTTAGATAGCCTTCTTTCAGCCAGTTGACCAGCAGTGTGGAGCAACAGGTAAGAAAGGGTCATCACTGATTCACTTCATGCTTCAGCAGTGGAGAGAAAACTCCAGTCACGTTCTTTGGAATCACTTTTAAATTATTTTAATCTAATAAACAGTATCATATAACTTGTAGTTTAAAACTGAAATTTTGATAGGCCCCAATAGGCCTACCAGAAGCTCCTACACAACCCTGCTAAAAGTTTACTGACTGCTGTAAAACGATTCAACCCATTCCTTCTTTTTGTTATCCCTCCTAATATCCAATTACGCCCATAGCAGCGGTTCATGCTGAGACTAAGTGAAATCTGTGGGTTTGGTTCTGTTAAATCCAGTGTGGCTGAGCTCAAATCAGATGGTTATTATGGAGTATCAGCCACCCGGGCCACTCAATAAGCCGCGGGAAGCGCTGTCTGTTCACGGCTCTCGCTGACATTCTCCGCCGGTATGACCGCAGTCCATTTAATGCCACCATCGATCGGCGCTGCAACGGCGCTGTGCGCAACCTTCAGGCCGGTGTTAAGCGCAGCGGCGGCCGTCTGGCAGATACGAGTCTGCGGGCACACTAAGAAGTCTCCTTCGCCACCACCTCCTCTTCCTCCCACCTTAACACTCTTTTGTCCTGCACCCACTTCCACGCGCGCACACGGCTGCGTCGAGCTCGGTTTAAAGAGCTGGGACACGGACGGAAGTTTGGGGGGTTTACACTACAAAGTAAAAGCCTTATTTTCCAATCAGTGACGTCAGACTTTGTTAAGTTGTGGCATCTTTGGTTATGATGAAGTAGATTATATCTGATCCTGTGTGGGGAGTTTCTTTCTTCTTCTTTTGCCTCAAAGCTAGAGTTTCACAATAAGAAAAAACAAACTTCGAAACCATTTTTCCCATACGATATGCTAAGTAAACCAAAAATGGCATATTTTCACCATGTCATTAATACATTTATAAATGTCACATCTCTAAATATGTGACTTTTTTAAAATATTGCTAGCTAAATATTTAGCTAGCAAGCTAACCTAGCTAGCTAAATATTTAGTTAGGTTAGCTTGCTAGCTAAATATATAGGTTAGCACTAAATACTTAGCTTGGAAAATAGATTAAACATTTAGCTCAGACCTAAACCTTTAGTGTGGTATCTATTTTAATAGCTAAATACTGAATTAGCAAGTTAAATATTTAGATTGTAAACAAAATAATGAGTTGTGAATTAAATATTTAGCTTGGAATTGTAACATTTAGAAAAATGAAAAACAGCATAACACCCATTTTTTCTCTCAAGTATTTGAGGATTTTAGTTGCTTTCTGACATTTGGGGTATTTATAACCCCATCAAATAACAGGGGTACACTGGGATTTTGATACCCAATTACAAATAAACACCAGCTACATCTATCACTTGACGTTTGTATGTACAGCACAGTCAAAACATTTTTTTAAGCGATATATAAATATTAATGTAGGGAAGTAGTTTTCACACTGTTATCATGTAGAATATTAAGCCTTTCATTTAATATGACAATTTTACCTTTCCAACTGGGAAGAAGATATTTCTAAACAGCAGTTTACATTCTTTCTTTCAGCCAACTGACCAGCAGTATGCAGCAAAAACTGTGGAAGGGGGACCTGCACAGTAAGTTTGTTTCAGTTAATGCATTAATTATTCTTATTTTTGTTATTTGTGTGCTCTTACTTTGAAAGTCTTACAAGGAAGCATTGGACTAATTATGTCTGCCTTGCTGCTGCTGAGCACCCCCCCCCCATCCCTCCCTCCTCCACCCTCTTTCGGTCTCTATTGCCATTCCGACGCACATCCCTCGCAGAGGAGCACCATCCTGGCGGAGCTGGATAGGGTGCCGCTTCTCGGGTCCCTCTGCGCAGAAGAGGACTTCACCCACCGGGGTTCCGGTACCTCGCCTCCTCCCCCTTGGGCCCCGGGAGAGCCTTCGGCGCGGAGATGCGCCCCTGGAGCGGAGCTCGCTGTCGGTAAAGTCACACAAAGAGAATGAGACTGTGAAGCGGCGCGACATTCATCACCCCGGAGGAGTAATAACGGCACCAGCCTGCATGGTTTTATATTGAGGATTTGTGCGCTTGATCGGGGCTCTAAGACCCCCCGTACCCCCTCCACCTCCTTCTCTCCTCGCCCCCCCAATCCCAGCTGAAGACATGAGAAGAAAAAGCTCTGCTGCTGCTGCTGCTGCTGCGGCTCTCTGCGTTTGAGTCTCCAGTCCGTCCGAGGGGGGTCCAGTCTGCACACCTTTCTTCATGTTGCAAGCCCCTGGTTTATGACAATGGATTACTTGCTTTGGGTGTGCAGCCTTGTTGTCCCTGTGGTCCTGGCTGTAGAAGGTATGACGTTTGATTCTTTTGTAATTATTATTATTTTTAATATCTGCTTTTTTTTGTTTGCTTGTTTGTTGGTATAAAGAATAGACTGTTTGGGGAAAAAGAAAGAAAAAACAAAAAGAAAGAGAGCCACTGTAGGAACTGAACCAGAGCAGTCCACTCCATGTCTCCAGTTTACCTGATGTTTATTGTCTCAGTGGGAGAAACCGGAGCCGCTTTTGTTTTCCTTAATTAAACCCACTAACACAGCCCAGTTGGTGGGTTAGGGGTTATTCCGTGATGACACCCCGCCCCCGGTGTTTCCGATGCGGCTTTTGGGACTTGTCCCTGTTGCTATTGTCCTTGTTGTCACACCCGCTAGCGGAGCGAGGATGCCCCACCTGCCCCGCCTATCCTCCCCACAGCTGAGGAGGTTCGGTTTCCCTCCACGGAAGGCAGCGAGGAGATGGGTGGGTGGGGGGACAGAGGAGGGGAGGGGGATCGTCCCTCCACCGTCACCGTGAGGACGCAAATGATGCGCTCCGGAGGAGGTTTGCGCGCGCGCGCTGCTCTGTAACCGACCGACCTGCGCCGGGCCGGTGGCTCCTTAAGCACGCGCGCGCCCCGCCGGATCAATCCCGCACATGTGTAACATATTAGATGACAAGTGTGTATTAAAGGTCAATGGCTTAACAAGTGCGCTGCGGGCCCTCTCCATCAACAAGGGAGGGAGGGGAGCGTTGCCCCCAGGGGAGAAGCCCACCCTCGCCCGCTTCTCTCCGCCTCACCTCACCTCACTCCCCCTTCCTCCCCCCCCCATCCAATCTGCCTCTGCTGGACCGTGGCCAGCTTGATCCCTCATCAGTTCTGGTGTCAGCGAGTAAATCAATGCAGCGGCGGCAGCACTGAGAGTCCCAGTGGGCTCCCCACACAGAGACGATCAGCACCACCACCACCCCCGCTACCCCCCACTCCACACCCACTCTCTTCCCCAGGCCAGAGCCCGTTACTCAAAGCTCAGGGGTTAACTAATGTTTGTCCTCTGAGGATAAACATGAAGGGCAGATCATCAGATGGGTTTAAATGAGCTGAGCTGGAAGACAGGCAGGCACAGCCATTTTTTTTCTTTTTCTCCTGCAGGTTGCTGTTGGCATGAATGTGGCATCCTGCTTTTTTTTATTGCTAGAGTTTGTACAAAAGCTGGGAGTTTGAAGGGGAGGGATTATCAGGGGCTCTACCAAGGAGTGAGAGACACAAAACAACAACAACAAAACACACACACGCAAAAAAACAACAACAAAAAAACAAAAAAAAATAAAATAAAATAAAAAAAACAAAAGGAGAATGAAAAATACACTTTTACATTCTTGTAACTTTGTAGCTAATCGCTCAAAAATGTACGCATTCTATTGGATTTTGAAATATAAACATAGCAATTACTGATGATCTAGTTCAAAAAGCTACATTTAAAAATCCATATAAAATAGATTGCTTTTGGGGTATAGTTAAAGTATATCACAAGTTGAGTGGTTTTTCATCGCCTAACTTTTGTTTTGCTGATAAACTAATGGCAGGTGATATGGACTTTTTCCACAATATTTTCTTGTACTACTGCGATAAAAGTGACGATAAAATCCCTTTTTTTCTTTTTTTTAAGCTGTGACTGCATCACACAGCAATCATAGCCATTCAAAAACATTCCCATTTGTAACATCGTCACCTTCCTAAAATAATGGACTAAGTCATTTCTTGCCAAAAATGACATTTTTTTGTTGCCTAAAACATCTTTTGGAAAGAAAGAGGTGGATATATTTTTTGTCGTTACAAAAAAAAGACTTGGGTCATAGTTCTAGGAAGGTAACAATATTCTTCGCTAGGACACCGGTCGCATAAGGAAGTGTGATTTGAATCATGTAGTAACTACATTTAATCATAGTTTCGAGTGTATTGATATTTATTGACGCTGTCACTGAACAAACAGTGGGAAAAAAAATAGTAAAACTAATGATATGAACAGCTTTGTTAGGGTTTTGAACATCGTTAATCAGAATTTATTGTGACAACCATGAATCAAAATTCTTATTGCGATAAGAAATTTACCATGATAAATGATAAACGATACGATAAATGTCCACCAATGTGACAAATGAGTCATTTCAGCACGCTTATGATGCAAACTGCGTACAGACACTCGTTTTTCTAATCTGTATGAAATAAGCTCATGTTAATTGCTCTTGAGGGCCCCCTGCAGGTGTGTTCCCGCCTACACAGGCGCCTCTGCCTTGGGCTGGTTCTGCTTCCTGTTTGCAGATAGCTACATTGGTGCCTTACCTCCTGTTTGCACCACCAGACTGCAGTAAAGGCCTCAGCATCTTTGACATTTTTATGTTATAATTCTCTCATTTACAGTCAGCGTTTACTGTCCTCTCATTTTAAAAGCTAATAAACCAGATGGATGAGCGCTCAGAAAGAGACTTTATAAAGCAATCTGGAGGATCTACGTGTGTCTGTGTGTTTTGGCTGTTTTTTCCCCCCTCCCCCGATATCAGCAGGGGTGATCGTTCGGATTCTTCTGCTCTCTCAGTACGTCCTTATATCGAGTCAAACCGTTATTTGCTGACCTGTAAAAGCAGATTCGAGCGGCCGCAGAGAAAGACTGAATTAGGTCAGCTCAACTTGTTCAAAGAACTTCTCCTCAAGCATCAAGCTGAGGATCAGTATCAACTCTAACCACTGTGGTTCACTCCAGAGAGATACACATTCCAGAACAAATCCAGCTCGTAGGCAGGAGCCTGTATGACGTTCTCAGTGTGATCGTCTTGATTAAAAAAATATATATTTTGACAACGTCCTGGTATTTATTAAAAAACAAAAACAACAAAAAAAACAAAAAACAAGTGATCTAATTTCTTTGACCTAAAACACAAAGTTACAATTAATCCTAGTCTTACTTTTCCCAAAATTGTGTCTATATTTTGTTAGTTTGATTGGAACACTAGGCTTGTCACGGAAACAAATTTTACTGGACGATAAATTGTCCCAGAAGTTACCGCGTTAAACGATAATTTTGTTGTTTTATCACAAATTTACACTGGAACTGGAAGACATTTAAAACATCCAAAATAAATAAATAATAATAATAAAAAACAAATAGAATGAACTACAAAGTCTCTGTAAACAAAATTGTCTTTTTTAAAAAAGTGACTAGTTGAGACCAAAGCACCAGACTGAAGACTTTTTTCATCTTGTTTTTGGTAGAAAGAGAGAGACAAGTGAAAAACGAGAAATCATACAAATATAAATTATTTAGCTCATTTTAATTCATCATGCAATTAATTGATTTATTGCGACAGGCTTATGCAATAACTTGCATTTCAAGGCTTTATTGCTCAAAATATAAATTTTATTGTTCTGCTCTTTATAGTGAAGGTCAAAAGAATAATAAGTGTATATTAGCTTGTTAATTAGTCAGAGTGTCCAGTCAGACAAACAGTGTTCGCTTAATATCACTGATGGTTTGTACTCTATTTTTCACAACTGAAAATAATTCAAAACTAGTCCTTCCTGGAAAGTGTCTGACAATCTGGAGGCGACATCACTACCTTCGTTTCCTAAGAAACTTACACGACAATCATTTGCAAAATTGGTGCACGTGAAATTTCAAGTTCGTACCAGTAGAAGTTCGTGCAGGCTAGTGACGCGACTCAAGAAAGTTGTGTCACTAGCCTGCTGTTGCGTCTCGTGTGTTGGGTTCATCCCGAGTGGCAGAAAAGTTTTGTCTTTTGCTGTCGTTTGTTGCTTCTCCAAGTTTCGAGCCCATTAGGGTCGGAATGCAGTAGCGGTCTTTCAGCCATCTCAACAGCAGTGTGCAGCAAAAGCTGGAAGAGGAGCAGATCTGCCCTACAATAGCAGATTCCCCCAGAAAGTTGCAAAAAGAAAACCACTTTTACATCAATTGCACCCAGTTCAATGTGTCAGCTATAAACCTAGCTTAATCCATCCTAACTGTCACTGCTACTGGTGTATAAAAATCCCTAATTAAAATAAATGAACAATGCTTAGCCTGTAGAGGGAGGTGAAGCAAGTAAAGTCTGGTGGTCTTCCAACACACTGAGTGAAACCCTGTATAGGTTTCAAGCATTCTGCATTTAGAGGTGAGTGAAGCTTCTGGATAGTGAGCTTGATAATTAACACCATCGATATTGAGCAATTATAGCTAATGGTATTTATCCCAGTTGCATTGATTCTAGAGCATATGTCTCTGGTTCACATGGCTTGTCTGGTGGTCAAGATTTTTGTGCTACAGTGTTAAATGTGTAGGAGGGAGTTATTTTCCAGCATCTCGTCACTCAATTGACTACTAACTGTCTTCTATTGAAATTAAATGCTGTAGACGGCAGTGTGATTGGGGTATTAGAGTGATTGCTTGGAGTCTGAGCAACAAGAAATATGTTCAAAAAACAGAATTCGTCTTTCCTGTAACCAAGAGGAAACATTACGGCCCTTTTTTCGAGGCAGTGTGCAAAAACAGGTGGGGAAGGGCAGATACTGTGCAACTTTATGCTCAATAGTTAGAAAAATAACCCTAAAGTTCTTTCCCTGTAATCTAATTAAAGGACATTATAAAAAACCTTGACCCAACACACGCTGACACTCCTACAAATGCCTAAAAGCTGGATTTATTTTTCCCCATCATTGACTGTTGATCATCACTGATCAATGGTGATGATGCTATTTTCTTTCTGTGAATATTTCATGTGTTTGCTAGCTGGCTCCAAGTGTCAGTGCGATACAAGGGATGCCTCCCCTTTCATCATACCCCTCAACCCCCTCTCTCACAAAGTGAATAAAACATCAGCATGCATGAGCTCCCCAAGCACTTGGAGAATACAGAGTTGTGTGGCATTTTGGCTCCAGCAGGCGATCAGAAAAAAAAGAAAAGAAAAAAAAAAACAGCATTAAATGCCACTAGTGGTGATGCTCTAAAGTTCCCACTACTGCATTGTTTTCTTACCCTAGGGGGTGAATGACTCCACCTTTGCTGCAGCTTTATGAGTGAGGTGGAGAGCAGTGAGGCTGGGAGGCGGGAGGGGGGGACCAGAAATCTGGATTTGAGTTGTAGCAGTTTTGCCTATCTCAGGGGTGTTGTAAATTTACCAGGGAAGGGGGAGAACTGTGGAACAAATGGGATCTTTTTCAACCTTAACTGGTCTCTGGGAATTAGTGAGTCGACACGCTTTGGAGAGGAGAGTTACTGGCTAACGGAAACCCTTTTTTATGCTGCCATTTCAGTGTTTTACGGCGGCACATGAGCCGGGAGTCGGCTTTAAGCTCGAGGATAGGCATCATTATCCTCTCTCGTGTTGGCTGCGAGGTTTTAACGGCTTTTATGATTCTGTAGGTCTGCGAAAATGGGCCACATTCGGTACGTTTTCCTAAACGCCGTCAAATAAGTGTTGCATAAGATGAAAGGACATTACATGGATAAATAGGGATGTGTTGAATAAATAAATGCACCTTGGAGAAAATAAGTGTGGAGAAATTATTTTGTAGCTGTAAACATTAAGAATCCCCTTTGATGTGCGACAAAATCAGGTCAACACAAATTAGCTCAACAATAGCTGATAGTTTAGAACTATAGAGCAAAGCATATTTTTAGGCACAGTACTAAAAATACTGTGCCTAAAGTATTTAGGCACAGTATAAATACTGTGCCTAAAGTAT
>NW_006800006.1:411044-611595 GCF_000485575.1 Poecilia formosa | reverse complement strand
CAAAGCATATAGTTCTGACGCACTAGAGGTCTTTACTAATCAGCAATTTGTCAGGAAGTGTTTGTAGGAAAAAGGGGAAAACATGAGGACTTCGTAGGACTTTGTAGGCTTCGTAAACCAATAGAGACTCCCAGCGCCGAGCAAACCTCTACTTTACTGTGTCATAGTGCATTGTACAAAAGCATTTATGCATATGCTTATATAACTGGCTGGTATATATGGCCAGAGAACTTGTCTTTAAAATGAACTGTCGACTGCGCTGTAAATAACTCTCTAATAGAAATGTGAGGCCAATTTACAGGTTTATAAAATAGTGTTTGCATTACTACTGTTGTTTCCAGGTGGCAGTGGCTTTCATCTCCGTCCTGTTTCTGACTCAGAGTTTGCTCAGAATCTAATGACCATTTCACTAAATTAAAGCCATTAAAATCAGCTGCAGGCAGAATATTTACTAGTAAAAACCTCTTCCAGGCCACATCAGCAGTCTCTTTACCATCTGCTGTGACTTAGTCTTTTGGGGTCTTTTAGAAACTGTTTGTACCGTTTCCTCTCTTTCTACTCATTTTCATGTACAGTTTTTATTTTTTATTTTTAATCATAGATGACCTGAAATGCTGGTTTAATTTATTCAGGGGACAAACAATCTAAACCAACCTGATGCTATGTGAAAACGTAATTGAGCCCTAAACCTAAAAACTTGGTTGCTAAACCCTTAAAAGCAATAACTGCCATCAAGCATTTGTGACAACAGACGTTGTGTCTTTAACATTGATGAAGAGGAGTTTTGGCCCATTCATCTTTTCAGAATTGTTTTAATTGAGTCACACTGAAGAGTTTTTAATCATGAATAACCTGTTTGAGGTCAAACCACTACACCCTAATCGGATCTTTGATTAAACCACTCCAAAAGCTTCAACTAATTTCGCTTTTGGACCTTTCAGAGGTGGACTTGCTGTTGTGCCTCAAATGACCATCCAGCTTAGGGCCCTGCAAAAAGTCATCTTAAAAAGGCAAGCTTACATCCTGAACCTGAAACACTGGACGCTCTTTACTGAACGTGTTTGAATTGCCTGTTTTGAAGCAAAGACTTGTTGTCCAGATATACTTGGTTTGGTGTTTTGCTATTGGAAACAAGAAGAACTGGTGCTAAATAAGACCTAGCAAAAGTTTAGCAGTTGAATTAGTTTATTATACAAAATTTCATACACAACTATACTGATTGAGATTTCTTAAATTTGCTGATACATGGTGAGTGCTATTATGAATATACTTTAACTGTTTACATGTTTTTTAATGACTTATCAAGTGAACAAGCTTTTTCACGTGTGACTTTAATTTCTTATTTAAGGGAAACTCCGCGATTGCGAAACTGTGAATTTTCGACAGCAGCAGAATATCGGCAAAGATTTGCACTTAGACATTTTCACACCTTGGCATCAAGTAACTCTTTTCAGTAAGTCCAGCTCAGACAGATCGTACTCCAGCCTTTGTTTTGTCCCATTTTAACTCAGCGCCTCATTTTTCCTGAATTCACCTAACTTTTTTGCTAGCAGTGAAACTTTAACCTATAACAGCTGCATGAGCTTGATGCTGCTTCTGTTCACATGGGGTCTTAAACCCAGCTTTTACGGAGGCAGCGGCGGCGTCAGCCTGCAGCGTGTGCATGTGTGCACTGTGAAAGCAGCAGCAGCAGCAGCTCAGACCTTTGGTTTGCTGAGGGTGACTGATTCTGCCTCTGTTGCCTCAGGGCACCTGGGAGAGATAAGGCAACGGGTGGGGGCCGACGCTCCAGATCGCCCGCTCGAGGGGGAGGGGGAGGCAAGCCGGCTCTTGTGGCGTCCCCGTTCGGGAGCGGCCGCAAGCTGGTGCGCCGCAGAGGCCCGAGTGTGGCCAAGCAGAGACAACAGGCGCTGATTTCGCTGATTAGTTCCTCCTCCCTGGCTCAAGCCGTGCTAATCAGTAAAACAACCTTGTTCACAGGCATTTATTTGGGTTTAACAACTGAGGTTATTAGCTGCTGTCGTTCATTCCCTTCTGCAGACAAGCATGAAGGAACGATGAAGGCTTTTAAAGAGGAGCAACGGCACTTAATGTAAATTTAGGTTTGCTTTGTGCATAAATATTACTTATTAATCATCCTGCTGAGGAAAAAAAAAGGAATTTCTATTGTTAACAACAATAGAAGGGTTCGCTTAGTCTTTTAAAATGAGGAGGATTTTTTTTTCCAGCATATTCCAGTGCACATTATGTTCAAAGAAAAATACAGCTCGACTTTAAATCGCACTCTTAATATATAATTCATACCCCTCAACATTATCTGCAATTACAGCTGACATAAGGTTATGTTATTATCGACTATTTTGCGTTTCATCTTTAATGGTGGCTAGTAGCAATAATAGTAGTGTTATTCATTAAGTAGTATGCCGTTTTCCTTAGGAAAAAAAAAAAGGTTTTCAGTTCTTGTCCGTATAGAAATATGAGGCAAACATCTTCATGTTGACTGCGTGACCCGGCGATTATTGATGGTGGCTGAGGCATCGCAAGGCATTAATTAGTCATATGAGTGACATGAGCTGTTCAGAGTGGGGAACAGTGGGATTCAGCGATACACGGCGCAGTAAATCATCATGAGTCATTAGAATCAGCTGAGATTTATCTCCTTCCCCGGTGCGTCGGTCCCCGCGAGGTGCTGTTTGCCGTGGAATACCTTCACATTTTCTCAACTGTCTGTTTGCTTTTCATTTGAAAACCGCCAGAGCTTTTAATCTCATTGTTTTACCAACGTAGAATATAATATGCTGAAGGGGATGTGATTTGGAAACGGGGGACGTGGCAGCCTGCTTGACGTGTGCTACAGGCAGAACTTACATGCTTGGTGTCGGTTTAACATAAAAGCCCAAGAAAATACGTGCAGAAGTAGAAAACACTTAACATGGCATAATAGCACTAGTATTATTACTACTAACCACCACTAAATGTGGTATACTTTTGACTATAAGTAACCTACTAAGCAATGATGTTGGATGACAAAGCCTGACTTCAGACTCCACTTTACTTCATTCCTTAGCTGTTCTGTTTGGGTTTTTAGTAGCAATGCATGATATATTGACACTAACATCAGATATTCGTAATTTTTCAACAGATCAGTATCTGTGCCTGATAAATAGAACTTTGCCAATATGAACAACTGATACTTATTTTTATCTTGCCGCAATGGTAGTGAAATATATCGGTAAATATCTGTAATATTACAATTAGCCAACTCCTGAAAAATAGCTTTTTACATGCACCAGTGCCTGCATGTGTGTAAATACTTTGTCTTCCTTCTTCTATACGTATTCTTTATAAAAACTAACATCTACACCACATCGTTTAAAAAAATAATATTGTATTTACGTTATTGGTTTAACAAAAGTTTTCATCCACACAGAATAAACACAAATCTGCGTTGTGCTAAACATGCCAAATCCATAGGGGGCAGTGTAGCACAAAGCTAAAATCTATGTTAGCCAATCAGATTGCTTCAAAACAATCATGATTTCCTGTTAGGAATTAATCATGGCAGAAGGAGGTTTATTTGTATGGACAGATATACAGGTTGAGCTACTTTTAATTGAGAGCATTAGAATATAAAGTTAATGAAACAAGACAATGTCTATTGGGAATCATGTCAAAGCACACGTGTGGACATGCTGGCACATTATTTGTTGCAGACTGTAATGTGCAGGAACCTAAAACTTCTTTTCACAAGACACACAACTATGGGAGGTACTCAAATCTCCACTTTCGTATGAGCTTTATAGTGATTTATAGTAATTTTTAGTGATATTGAACAGAGTTTCTGAGTGGATGAAAGGCCAAAACACATAAAAATGTATTCATTTCCCCAGGCACCCGGCTAGGTCTTAGTTTTGCTGCAGCTGAAGCAGGCACAGCTGGTTCCACTGTGCCCCCTAATGAGCAGAGTACAAAGCGGGGTGTGGGACTGATCTTATTGCCATTTGGCCATTTGGGCAGCATGTGTGTAGCTTCAGACCAGTTTTTTGGTTGTTTTGTTCGCAGCTGGTGTGCTGCTGGTTACTCAGGACTTGCCTTTTGTTTTGTTCCCATATGGTAGGATGAGTGCTGGTTCTTTCTACTAGAGGGTTTAAGGGTTTATGGTTATTGTTCTAGAGAACATTTTGTTCCAGCTTGTGTCTGGACAGAGAAAGAACCAGTGTCTCCTTCACTAGCTGGTGCTGGTGGCTCATCTTTAGAAACCTGAGATTTTAGGATCTGGATTAGTTAGGTTTTTCCTTTAAATTCTAGATTACATTTGTCTTTCCCTAAATAAATTTACTACATCTTAGTTTTGTCTCGTCTCTTCATGCCGTCTTCATTTATTGCCATGACCCCCTAGACTGGCTTGATGGAATGCAACACAACCCCACACTACCTTTGCTCGCTATCAAGCTAGCTAGCTTGCTAGCAGGCTATTTCATGACGTCTATCAAAGGGCAAAAAAACAAACTATCTTGATCTTTAAAATGTTGTTGTATAGTTCACCTTTATGTAATTTTAGAGTACTAATTCATAATTTTTAGTCTTTTTATGAAGTCCCCAAACCTCTAAAGGTTGGATGACAGGTGTTAAATTAGCAGCTCAAATGCCTCTTTGCCATTGTCCTTACTTTTAGCTCCTGGCATGAATTTAAGTTCAGAATCATATTGGGCCAATCCAAAATGTTAGTAACTTTTAGTCTAATGAAAATGTATATAACGATTTGATTGGATGTACACATGAGTGGGTACGTATAGACTTGTTAATGTGTGTACTGCTTTGGATTTACATATATAAATTGTGACTTAAACAGGACAACCAAACATTTCATTGACTGTGAAACAGAAAGGCAAAGTTAAATACGTTCATATTCTTCCTACTTCTTTTTGAAAAATATCTATCTATACATAGATATAAACATACTGGATGCACATTCAAAATAAAGTCTTCAATTGCATTCAATTCAGTTCAATTAATGAGGTCAGATTTACAGTGCTTATGTCACACTATCAGTTCAAAAATTAATTATACTCTTCCTATCTTTATATTTCAGTGCGTTTGTGTTTTTTCCTCTGGCTTTGGTGTTGTTCTTGTCAGATAATTCTCATTAGCAGATGTAAAAGTACAACAGCTTAAAATAGAAATGAGCTCACAAAGCTCTTCACGTTGATTATTTAAAGCTTTATCTCTCAACTTAAATGTCTGATAACTGATAAAATACTAATTAAAAAAAAAACAAATGCGGTAAATAAAATCCCAACATCGGTATCTCTGAAATTTAGACACACAGAAGAACAAGAAAACAACACACCTAATGCTAAAAGTACACTTCCTGTTTGACCTAGAATAATCCAGTGAAAGAAAAAGCGATGTACAGTGGTAGTTTATAGTAATATGTAATGTTTGGTGTGTGGACCAAACATCTGAGTTGTGGTTTTCAGAGTATAGTTTTTCATCTTTTTGATTTTTTCATTAATTGACTTGACAAATTGAAACTTTTGGCTTTATTTCAACATTCTCCTCATTTCCATTATTTTTGTATGCACATTTTGAAGTATCGCAATAGCAAAGGTTGATGGAAATGGCTAAATTTGAAATAACTTCCTCAATTTTACAAAAAGAAACCCAAAACATTTTTAAGCTAGCTTGAGGAGGTTTTCGGCTTTTCAGAAAATGAGCTAGTATGCTAAAAACAATGAAAACATGGAAACACATTTTCCAAATAAGTTTTGACCCTCCAATCCAGTGGTGGGTTTGTGCCTTACCAGAGGCACAAAAATCTCAATCCACATCTCCGTGCCGGAGGGGAGGACTCCATTTATTTTTATGAGATGTGTGGTCCATGCTACTTCCTGCTTACTACAGCCACACCTCGCGTCAACACCTGACGAAGTTACGCTTTGCGCAGCGTGGTTGATTCGCTCCAAACCAGTAGATGAAAACATGCCTATTTAGCAATATTATTTTTTTTTTTTTGCATCATTTTAAAAATTAGCTCAAATGCCACACGACAATTGGATGGAAACATAGCTAATGGCTTTTTGTGTAGCACGTGTTTAGTTCATGACTACACACATTCTTCCAAGATAGTAATCTTGGCTGTTTATCTGCTTGCTGCTCTCTTGTTTGAGACGGGCATCCAAATCTTGCTAACTTTGCAGTTGTGCCACACTTTTTCCATTTTCAGATGATGAACTGACCCGACCTCAGACCTGACCGCTGTGTTCCTCGGTCTTCACAACGCCGTTTTCCCTCCACTCTTTGCCTTCTCTACATTCATACTGAGATTAAAGCACAGACTGAATTAGTCAATAAAACCGAGGCGTCAACCAGTTGATAAAATTTAGATACTCAGTTTTATCTGTAGCTTGTTGCAGCCATACTGTTGAGTTTCTGTATGATCCAAACAGAAATCCAGTCTAGTTCTGATCAAGTCTCTCTCCCTCGTGAAGCAAAGTCAACCTTTGGTGATTACCATGGTTACATAGATACTGTAAATTCTGCTTAAACCTACCGACCTCCTATCAGTACCACACAAAAGCCTACGAGACACTGTTTGCTAACTCCGGTCTTCCGCCACAACTGAACCACATTTCCTCCACTGCTCTACACAGAGCACGTTATTTATTTTAGCCCTCTCACACTCACACTCTCCTCCTTCTTCACTGTTATCAACAACTTGTGAGCAAATGGTGCACAGCAGGCGCCGTGTCATTGAGTCTCCATGAAGAAAGTGTAATTGTTTCACTGATTATGCACCAACAACAACAGAACAATGGGAGTCGGTGACGCTGCAGCTGTAAACGGGGTTAGTTCCTCCAAGGTGAGGTGAACCAACCGGACCTCCGCCCAGGCGGCTCCAGGCTTCCCAAGGAGGCCCCAAGTGGCCCCTGGTTACTGATTCTGATCCGGGCTCCTCCAACATTTGTCCGTGCCAGCCGAAGAAAGCGGTTTTTGGGGACAGGGTTGCCTGTTGTTTGCCTTTTATTTACAATTTCAATGTCAATTCCACATATTTTCAAAATGGTTGTTATAGAGCTTCAACCTGAATGTGAAGCGAGTTTCAGATCTTCAAATGTAGACAGATTGTCCTCATGGAGGTGGCGCCAGCATAAGCTCAGGCACAAGGTATTTAAAAGGCTAAATGCTAAATGCAATTTACGCTAGCAGCTATTTGCCTCCAACACGCCGTCTGTTGGGCCAAAGTTTCTGAAGATTATCAGACCTTTCTGAACCACAAAGTGAAAATCAGGCTGAAGGCATCCAGGAGGATGCTTTGTTCTGAGCTCCTTAAATGAGTGAGGACAGAGGAGTGTGTGCCAGGCGTGAACACGCACACACACACAGCTGCAACACAGAGGCTTAATTAGGCTGCATCACAGATCTGCTGTGATTGTCAGCGCTTTCAAAAAGTGAGCGCACGTGGGTGGAGGTTATGATGGCGAGGGAGAGCAGGCCTTACCTGCTTCCTTTGTCTTGTACGGGGAACTTGTGTCTTTAATGCTGTGCAGCCATCCACCCCCCCACCCCCAACTCACACCATTTAACTTGAGCTCCTGTTTCCTCCCTCCTACTCTCTGTTTGCAGAAACCCTCATGGACAGTCGGTGGGCTACCACAGAGCTGGCTTGGACCACGTTTCCAGAGAGCGGGGTGAGTTAGAGTTAGTGTGCTTATGCATTGAATTTGCTTTGTGCATTGTGTTTTTTGCTTTTGTTTTTTTTTTCTTCTTCTTCTTTCTCCTCCAGCAGCATTTGTTCCGTTTGCCTGTTAATAGAGCCCAATCTGCCTTGAACAGCGAGCCTCCCTGCTGTTTTATATCTTTGTTTTTGCAGGGAATGTTTACTTTCTTGGATAGTAAAAAGCACACGGTGACATTGTGTGAAATAAATGTGAGATTTCAGTGTGTACATCTTTCTGGAGTCCTAAAAAAAAGTGCAAGAGTTTGCATGTGTAGACTGTACTCGGTGCCGCGAAATGAGCAAATATCGAGGCCGGGAGAAAATGCCCTTAATGTGAGGACTGCATAGGTGGGCCGCAGCTTCCGTCTCTCCCCAGGAAAGAGGGCCTGGCAACTTGAAAGCATGCGTCTTTTATAACACGGGCCCAAGAGCGCATTACAGGCAGAAATTAAGGGTTTTCAGTTGATACCCCCTATAGGAATTGTGAGAAAATAAAACAACATGAATTTGACCCCAGGGCTAACAGCCTGACAGACCTCCCCCACACCCGGCCGGCGCAATTTGTCTTCGCTACGTGAGCGCAAAGTCAGTCAATGGAAATGCTGGGTTGCCATGGAAACCATCTCCACCGGCTCCCTCTTTTTTTTTTTTTTGTGCTTTTTCAATCCCCCCCTCTTTTGCTCCGGCCGGCTCTGAATGTCCTGGCATCCATGAAGTCATATGTCAGGACTGGCGAGGCACCGCATCCCCCCCTCCATCCTCCACCCTCGCTCCCCTCACGCCCCGGCAAAGCCCGTTCGTTCAGGGGCCGGCAATTATCATATTTGTCAGGTAGCGCGTCAACGTGTTGCCGGTGATTTACGACGTCTGATGCCGACTCTTTGGGCTCATCGTTTGGGGATAAATTGCCCGGCAGCCCGGAGACGTGAGATGAGTTATGCATTATTTTCCCTCCAGTTGAAATAATCAATTTCTGGGGCAGTCATTTGTTATGGAAACGAAGCATTCAGTTGAATTGGGAACCAAAGGGGGAAAAAAAACAGAAACATTGATGTCTCACAAGGTTATTTCCTAATGGACTGAATTTATTGACCAGTGGACAACATATATTAGGGCTTCTAACATTAGTTTGTATATAAACATCCTTGTTAAATACAAATATAGTGCTTTGCTAAGGCATTCCCCAACATTAAAATTAATAACTATGAACTTATTAATTACGCAGAGTCTAAAAAGTGTTGTTCAGTACTTTGTAGGACCAACTTTCAGCTGCAAATCTTCATCACCCCTGCACATCTAGACGCTTTTCCCATTCTTGTTAGCAAAGCAGCTCAAGCTCAGCTAAATTCAACTGAGAACACCTGTAAACATAAATGTTATGTGATAAGAGTTGGATTTAAGTCAGGACTTTGACTAGGCCAGTCAAAGTGTCAAGTTGTTTGTGGTCTCAAATGCCCCTTCCCCATTGTCAAGTCTCACTCTAGCCGGTTACTGCCTGGTCCGGTTCTAGTCGGGCTTGTGTCCATCGGCAGGATGTTCCTCACGATGTGGGTGTGCATATGGGTGGGCCGTGAGCACGCTGCAGCTGTGGTCGATTGATGTCATGTGGAGCATGTATCCTTGGGCAACCAGAAATCTCTCACTATAGTTGTTTGTTGCCCTGTCCAGTTGATGCAATTTGTTCTCTTCCATTGCAGTCGATAAAAAGGTTTGGACCTCAAGGTTTGACAATGGAGTTATTGATTTGTTCAAGCTCACAAACTATTGAGTTTGAGCTTGAACCATCACTGAAAATGATCCTTGAGATGTTGTTGATGTAACTCTTCGGGCTTGCTCTGGCTGTTCTTTTGGATGATTCCAAAAAAAGGAAAGAAGGGAAGAACCACGTAGGATCCGCAACAGAAATCCTTAACAGGTTTTCTTCCAGTATGGCCCATGCTGTTGACATCTTTTGAGCTTGTACCTTTGCCAGATTTGAGCCAGATTTTCGAAAATCTCTCGGTGTATCTGTTCCGTCTGGTTGACGCTGTATTTATCCTTCTGCCACAACTCATAAAAATGTTTGGACCCCAAGTTTATCAATGGAATTATCGATTAGTAGCTTCTACGGTCTCGTTGTGGATTGGTGGTTGAGATGTGGATATGGTTGACGTAAATCTATGGGTCAGCCAATGAATGCAGTTTGCTGCTAATCAAATAGCTTGAGCACAATACCCGACTAGATCCAGCTTGAACCACCCAAAAAGCTAAGAACTGCGCAGTATCTGCAAACGGAGATGATTCTGGCAGGGGCTGTTTTATAAATGCAAAAACAAAGTCAAAAGTTACTTTAATTTGATAATCTTAGTGTTTCCTGAGCTACAGCTCGGCTGAGCGTGGCAGCTTTATGAACTAATACATGTAAATACATGCACTCATGGTTCATTTGTATGAAGACATAGTGCGTAGCACTCACACCGCTGGACTCGATCACATGCACGAAGTTCCCTTCATTAAAGACACACGGGAACGTTTGAGTTTCAACGGTGCCGTTTGTCTGAGAGACCAAATCTCTTTCCTCAAGCTCAATCGATTGCGCCGCATCAGATTTACAGACAGGTCTTCCTCCACTCTACGCTGCATCTTCTGAGGGTAGGATTTGATAAAGCTTTTAAATCGACACATTTTGCTGTGATCACAGCCGAAGAAAAGTGCCTGCCCCGCCCCCGTTTCTTTCCCTCAGACCTCCGGCACGCGCTCGGCATCGGAACTAGTCAAACAGATAGAATGCGTGAAATGTGTTTTAATGGGAAAATGTTATCTATTAATAGCCCATAATGATTGGAATTTTCTGAATGATTCATGCAATTAGAAGCGTTTTAGCTGCAAATTATTCCTCACAGGCCTCGTGTACACACAGCATGCTGCGGGAATGTGTGTCAGTGTGTGTGTGTGTGTGTGTGTGTGTGTGCGCGTGTGTCATTTCTTTTTTGTAATCCGTTCCAAGCGCCACAGGACTGTTTTGAACGTCTTTCATGTTTGAGCACTTTGCATTAGGAAGCATTAGTTAACGTCAACTAACAACATATTTGATCTTTTTGGGGTTTTTAAGCGACTTAAGACCAGAGTCTGTGTTAAGCAATGGAATATTAGGACCATTGTAGCTAGAAAACCAAAAGAAGCCAAAAAACTCAGAAATATTTAGATTAATCTCAGACATCTTCTAGAAAAAACTTTGACGTTTCTGAGTGTAAAAAGTTGAAATCCTCCAGGGAAAAAAATTAATTTCTGAGTTTGAACAGAAGAAAACTTAGAAATTCAATTAATAATCTCAAATGTTCTTAAAAAAAATTTGGAAATTTCAGTTTGAAAAGTGAAAAAGTTTCAACTGCAAAGTTTTCTCTGCAAAGTTTCTGAGATTAATCTTAAAATTTCAGAGTTTTATTTGCAGAAATTTAACTCTCCCTTTTTTTTTTTCAATCTACAATCACTAACACTCGTTAGCTTTCCAATCAGGTTACTAGGATTTTTTTTGACCGAGTTCCTCTGTCTTTTATTTTTTCCCCTGCAGTGGGAGGAAGTGAGCGGATACGATGACTCCATGAGCCCCATCAGAACCTACCAGGTGTGCAACGTCCGGCAGCCGAACCAGAACAACTGGCTGAGGACAGACTATGTCCCCCGTAAAGGAGTGCTGAGAGTCTACGTGGAACTCAAGTTCTCTGTCCGCGACTGTGCAAGCATCCCCAACATCCCGGGCTCCTGCAAGGAGACCTTCAATCTGTTTTACTACGAGTCAGAGGGGGACGTGGCTACAGACAGCAGCCCCCTGTGGAAGGAGAACCCTTACGTGAAGGTGGATACTATTGCTCCGGACGAGAGCTTCTCTCTGCTGGAGGCCGGCAGGATCAACACCAAAGTGCGCAGCTTCGGCCCCTTGTCCAAGGCCGGGTTCTACCTGGCCTTCCAGGACCTGGGGGCCTGCATGTCGCTCATCTCAGTCAGGGTTTTCTTCAAGAAGTGCTCCACCACCATTGCCAATTTCGCTGTCTTCCCTGAGACCGCCACGGGTGCAGAAGCCACCTCCCTGGTCATCGCACCAGGGGCCTGCGTGGCCAACGCCATGGAGGTGTCCGTCCCTCTCAAACTGTACTGCAACGGGGACGGAGAGTGGATGGTTCCGGTGGGCTCGTGCACCTGCGTCGCCGGCTATGAACCCGCTGGAGAGAATACACAGTGCCAGGGTAAGAGGACGGGACTTTCACCGCACACTGACCTTTCACAGTAAAGAATTGCTTTGACTTAAAACTGACAAAAAGTTGAATCTAAAACCTAGAAATACCTACAGACAAGATCAGAAGTTTAAAATGAATTTCCTTGGCAATTTATAGATTTGCCTTTAAATTGGGTTGACTTGGGTCAAATGTTGTAGGTTTCTTCCACAAGCTTCTCACAACAGAGTAGAACTTTGACTCATTCCTCCTGACAGAACTGCTGGAACTGGGTCGGGTTTGTAGACCTCCTTGTACACACGCATTTTTTCAGCTCTTCCTACAAACTTTTCAATGGCCACTCCAGAACACGAACTTCGTTGTCCTTAAGTTACTTTGTAAGTAATCTAGTGTCAGCTTAGGGTCCTCATTCCAAAGACCCATTTATGCCAAAGCTTGAACTTCGTGCCTGATGTCTTGAAATGTCTCTTCAATATTTCCGCATAATGTTCTTGTATTATGTTGCCATTTACTTTATGAAGTGCACCAGTCCCTCCTGCAGCAAAACACCCACACAATATTATCACATTCTTCATCTTTTGCAATCTTCCCTCATTTTCCCTCCAAAAGTAGCAATGGCCCTTAAAGCCAAACACTTAGAGTTTAGTTGCATCAGACTGCAGCAGTGTCTTCCACCCTGCTACCCTGTATGTCTTAGATGCTTCCCTGCTTCAGCACATTGATTTCAGTTGATGGGCCATTAACAGACTCTTGCTGAACTGCAGGGAAACATCTACAACATACAGGGCAGAGGCAGGGCCTTGAGAACCAAGGTTGAGAAACATCTGGACTAGAGGACATGTCTCCAAAAATGAAGGATTTTGTTTCTGACTGCATTTGCCAACTTTACACTGGCTTTTTTTTTCTTTTTTTTTTTTTACCTGGCTTTTGGAACACTGAGCTCTTCCTCTCTTCAGCCTTTCTTTTCACCGTAGATAATAACAGCCTCTTCTTTTGTTTTGTTCCAAAGTTAAAAAGTTCAGTGATCTTAGTGTCTTAAAACTTCAGAGTTTGTTATTCTGGTATTTAGCAAATAGAAATAGTTGTTGTAATCATAATTGATCTAAGTAAATAAATAGAAAAATCTAATTTCTGAGGTATGGATGTGACCTTCAGGAACAAATGCAAACATCTGGTGTATTTCTACTTCAATCCTTTTTCTACAACGTGTTTATTTAATATTAATACATTTAATAGAATAAATACCTACTGAATGTTATCAGTAGAGTTTAAGTGCTTATCGCAAATAATGTACCTTATGCTGTGTTACTATGTCAATAGCTTCATAATAGCCGTGAGTAGGTTTCTTTTAGATTCCATATCATTAATGATTTTTAAACTAGACACATTTCCTAAGAGGTTTTTTTTCCTTTCTTGTGAAGGAAACATTCAGCTTCCTTCTGTCTGCCTGCTGACTGGAAGTGAGTAGCAATATGTAGGGGAGGGAGCAGCGCTGCATTACACTATGATCCACAGAGGAAAAGAAATCTCACTTTCTTTGGGTGGAAGAGCTTTAAATTGAGGGAATGATGCAACGAAATATTATTAACTTTTAGGTCCCGCTAAGAAAGAGACTTTTAAGTGTGTCTGCAAATGTTCAGGCTGTGCATGCACACGGTTTTGGAGTTTTACGAAACTAGAAACGATTGTTTTTAAAACATCTTTAAAACCAACATTAGAGTGAATAAATTTCAAAATGACGCTTCCATGTTTAATATTTTTGTTCTTTCTAATCGATGATGTCATAGCTCCATCTCCCTCTCTCTCTCTCTCTTTCTCCCGCTTCCTGGCGCCGATCTGTGTGTTTCTGTCGTTCTCTGGGAGTGCTACAGCGCTTTCTGGCGCAGCATCCTGTCGTGTGGACTCACATTTTTACAAAAAAAATAAAAAATACCGAGCTCCTCTCTCTGTGCGCAGGGAATCATACTGTCATATTATAAATTGATACTTAATAAACCTGCAGTATGTAACTTATATAAAATGTTTTTTTTTTTTGTTTTTTTTCATTTTTGCATATTTGTTGAAACTATCATTATGTTGTGACAGTTTGGTATGAGACAATCTGTGAAAAAAAAAATCAAGCTCCTCTGCCTTCTCCCAGTTCTAACTAGAAACAGCCAATCAAGTGCTAGGAGGCGTGTCTTAGCGCTGTCAAACACAATCTTGTGTTGCACCTCTCATCCCCCACCCCCTCTACCTCTTTGCTCTCTGCTATGCTGCAACTTCTTCCTGATTCCAGAGTCTGTTGTGAATGCTCAGGCTAGAAAAAGAGAAATTTAAGTTAGTTGAGTTACTTCTCTTAAATTCAAATCACATTTAAGCATTTGTTTTTCAGTGTCTTGTAAAATGACAACAGTTCAGTAAAATATAGGTTAGGGTTTCAATTCTTGCTCACACTCCCCTTCAGTAAGTGGCGGTAATGTAAACTAAAAGCTGTTTGCCAACAGCCAGTAAAATCAAAAGAGAAGAAGATGCTAAGGCTAGTTAGCATAGCCACAGATGCTATGGTGCTATGGCGGATAAACGTTCTTTCTGTTACAGTAAGTCATCTCTCCACCTTTAGCCATGATGTAAACATTTTTTTTTATAAAAGTTACGTACCGCAGCTCTAAGCGGACCATGCCCTGTACAGTATTTAACTTTTATTTTTATTCGTTCTGACTTTTGTTCAACTGCAGCTCCTTTGTATGCTCAATGCAAGTCACCTCAGCCTGTGCCCTCTTCTTCGCATTTATTGTGTGGCTCCTGAAAGGGGGGATGCGGGGGTGAAGGAGGAAGAGGGGATAGGGGAGGAGTATGAATTAATGAGGTGTTGCAGAGAAGAGCCGCATACAAATATTGTGCAAGCGGGACAGGAGGGAGAGAAAGATAGTCGGACGGCACAAAACCGAGAGCCAATACATTTTCGCGAGGCAAACGCAGATAATAGAACGGGAAGATGAATCCCAGAGAAGAGAGATAGCGTTGGGGAGGGAGAGGCGGAGAAGGAGGGGGCGTAGCTGGGGGCGAGGTGTGAATTGCCAAAGCGCGGACAGAAACAGCTGCTAAAAGGAGGGGAATGAAAATGGCAACTGGCGGCAGGAAGTCAGAGACGGCGCACGCGAAACCTTCTCTCACCTGGGCGTGAGAAATGGTGTTGAAGACGCGCCGGAGAGCTCATTCGTTGCCATTTGGCTGCTCAAGGTTAAAAGCTTGCCGCCGAAGCCTGATAAAAAGCTCTCCAGGGCCTCAGCCAGCGCTTGTGATGAGGAAGTGTAATTTCCTCGGCGGCCTACCCGTTAGTTAATCTACAGGCGGCCACGCTCATTAACACCATTCAGACCAACGTGAGCCAACACCGCCACGCTGACATTAATCACTCAGACGTTTCATTTCTTACCTCCGTCTGGCCGCTCCGAGCCAAACGCTGCATGAGATAGAGGGAGGAGGAGAGGGGAAAAGACAATAGAGGGAGATATGGAGGATCAAAAACAGGAAAATCACCGTGCCCTCCAAAGAGGTTAATGGATTAAAACAAGACAGAGAGAGAGAGAGAGAGAGGGGGGGGGGTGACTCAGCAGACACTCAAAAGAAATGAGAGGAAAATAAACTAAAGGAAATAATGGTGGGCTATGTTTCATGCAGAAGAAAACAAGGATGCTGAGCGTTTTGTTCCGTTGCAGTTTTGGTCATTTTCCAAAGTTTTGGGTACAAAATGGAGATGGCCGGACATTTCATGTGTTATGGATGTACGAGTCTGTGTCCTTCCTCTGTCTCTTTGCACACTTACATAACCTTAACATACAAGACTGGCGACAGTCATACATATATAAACAAAAACTGACTTGCTGAAGCAAAGCTTGTAGCAAAGCTTTGCTTCAGCTTTGCTTGAGATGCTATGCTAAGCTTTACTGAAACTTTGCTTCTGCAAAGCTTGTAGCGCCCTTAAGTGGACGGTAAATGTCACTCCGTAGATCCATTTGTATAACTTGCAACATTTGATTCTTTTTGGCCTGTTTTATACTTATATATTTCTAACCTAGATGAAGTGCAATTACTTGACTGTTATACCCAAGTAAAACATTTTGAGTATCCTTACTGGAGTATTTATTCTTTGGGGAACTTATGATTCATTCCTTTAAGCTCAGCATAGCCTGTAGTGCGCTGTTGCTGTTTATTGTCACTGAAACGTTTGTAAAAATGTTGTTACGGTTCAATAGAGGAGTCATGTTGTGATGACTTCCTGAAGGCACAGAACAGGAGCCTCTTAAAGAGACAGAGACCCAACTTCAAGGCGTTAAATTAAATAATTTTTGATGTACGCAGCATTTTTATGACAACTAAAGTTAACGTAGCTACTTGACTCTGCTATAAAATGCCACTATATGCCTCGAAAATATATAACACTACCCCTTAAAGTTTTTGCAAGTGGTGTAGACATTTTGTAGCAGAGTGGTTTTACATGTCAGTATGTTGTTTTAGCAAGTTACAAGGTTTTGTAAAAGCACTCGGAAAACAACACAGGGATGTATCTTCTCGTTTACTTATGAATACTGAAATATTTTCAAAACTAAGTACTTCAGTGCTTTAACTTGAGTAAACTTTTACTCAGATATAGTTGAGTATTTTGTCCACCACACTGACAACCGACGATTTAAAGTAACTTTTCTTAATCTACTGTAAAAGATCCTTACTTCCTGCCTGGGCTCCTCTCAGGTGTTTCCTGGTAGCTCTGGGAGGTTCTAGCTACGGCCTCCATTGTAGCTACCTGGGTGAGGCTGTGATGAGGCTGGGCACTGTGTGGATCCCGTGCAGTCCTCTCTTTTGTTCCTGCCTCTGTGCCCAGGGCCGCTTGGCGGGGACTGGTGGTGTGAAGAACCCATTGGCGGTGTCAGTGGCTGGCCTGTTGCTCCGTGGGGGGCGTCGGGCCAGCAGTGGGCCGTGGGGATTGTGCTGTGCTCTGGTGGGAACCCCCCTTCCTCTTTGCCTCCCCGGGGCGGTCTCACCAGACGGGATGGCACTCTGCCCTTCCTCCCATGGCGCTTTAGCGCTCTAGCCGCTGCGGCGGGTTAATGGTTGGGGGCTGTGGGGCAGTTTCTCCTCGTCAGCACTGACTGGTCTGACTGCTGATGGGCTGTGTGGGTGCTTGACCGCTGGGATGACCAGCTTCCAAGTTGCAGTTTATTTTTACATATTGGACCAAGATGGTCAACTTATTGTGTTTGTCAGTTTCTTTATTATTTATTTTAAATGAGCTGTTCTACTCCTAATTGTACTGACTGAACTAATTATAGTTGTTTTTACATGTTCAGCCAAACTTGTGAAGCTATTGGTGTATTTTAGTGAGCTGTTCTGGTGCAGAGTTACAAAATTAGTTTGTAATTCAGTACATTTATGTCTGTGTTTAAAAAAAAGAAGAAACATTTTAAGTCAGTTCAGCAGTTTTTCTTTTTCAGATCGGTGTCAGTCGATCCTGAACCTCAGATATTGGTACTGGAAATTAATAAGTGGATCGGTTCATCTCTGTCCAAAAACATAGCTGATAGCTTAACTCGTCTCTCTGAGCTGGCTGGAGGTGCGTGTGTGTGTGCGCGCATGGTCGGTTGTCCTGTGTCTCTGTGTTGCCCTGTGATCAACTGGTGATCTGTCCCGGGTGAACCCAATAACTGCCCCAATAACCGGTGGGGCCAGACGCCAGCTCCCCTCTGACCCAACAAGGAGAAGAAAACAACGGGCAGATGGATAAAACAGAAACAGAATCCTTTAGGATTAACTCTCAACTCTATTGAAATCTTGTGCTTTTCGGGATTATAAATATTTCCAAACTTGGAAATTTGTTTGTTTTAAGTGAGGAAAAAAAAGTGAAGTGGCAATTTTTTAGCTAACTGATTTTCAGTGTGCAGCAACAGGTGGGGCAGAGGCAACATGGTGCTGCACACATTTTTATCAAGTAATTTTGCCAATAGATTGTTAACTACATGCTTTTTTTTTTACACTATTTTCTATAGGAATTTAATGTTCCATAAAATAAAATATTCAAACAGCTAAAAGTATTTTTTTTGTTCTTTAATTTAAAGATCTAAAATTTTGTGGTGCTAATTTAAAAATATTTACAAGGAATTTTGCTATTTTTGTGCTTACATATTACCTGAAATGTGGACTATAACTTGACATAAAGAAAAGTCATGAGAATGGACTAGTTTGACTCGAATATTGTCAGATTCAAAGAATTAAATTAGCTGTTTATTCAATGTTGAAATTTCGTCTGATTTTCTCAGATTTTTGCGTGTCATACTCAATGCATTCAGCTTTGCTGTCATTAGATTATATATTTTACTTTTGCAGGTTCTGCAGTGGCTTAACTACAGAAAAAAATAAACTGTTAATTAATAGTTACAATGTATGGTTTCTGGTAGAAAGGGACAAAATTGTAAGATGAACTAAACTGGAGCTGGAAGTGTTGGGACTGAAGTTGACCTGTAGTTTGAATATAAAATTGTGGAAATTGGAGTTGCGAAAATAAATTTGCTCAATGGAAACACGGCAATTTGGAAAAGAGTTTTTTTCGTGAAAACGTTTCTGCAGTAGTATAAGATGTTTTTTTTTTAATTAGTGTATTTCAGAACACTGCAATAGAAACACCTTTTTTTTCGTGTCACATAATCGACAGGCGGATGTTACTGCTGACAGAAACGACGAAGAAGACGATGACAGGAAGTGGCCGGAGGATGATGGTTTTTAATGACTTCTGGTGTGAACAAACTGATTCACATCTGATTTTAATCACGTCTCTTTGTAACGGGAACACCGCAATTGCAAAATTGCGTTATATTTTTCAGCATTTGTTTTGCGCATATTCGCAGTAACTCGGTTACTGTTGCGAGTTTTATTGCGTGATGCCGCAGCGGGGCTGTTAGCTGTTGGATTCTCTAATCATGCCATTGTTTTGACTTTGGGTGGAGCCGAAACTGAAAGCCCACTTAGCCTAACTACTTAATCACTCTCTCCTCTCTCTCTTTCTCTCTCTCTCTCTGGGTTTTATGAGCAGTCACGCTGACAGGACAGATGTTTGCCAGACTCCCCCACTTTTACACCACCGGTTAGGAATGTGGTGAACAGTAAAACCAGCGGCTCCCGAGGCAGATCTATCCAGACCTTTCGCTGCTAATCCCCTTTATCAGAATCCTTCTTTAGTCTGGGCTTACGCCGGTTTATCCTTAAGACTCCATATCAGCCAACTTTCAGCCCGACACTTAGGAATTTAAATTAATCTCTTGGACACATCGCCTCAGATTACCGCACTTTGTATACTCTCCTCATAACTCGGCTGAGCTAATTCATGTCTGTTCTGATGTCCCTTCATTTGGATTGATTTATGGGCTTATTATGGAGCGTCTTCTGCATGCACGCCGAGGCCCTCGTTTGTATTCAGCGGCGCGGTTTTGGAGAGCCGTGAGGAGCCGGGAGACACTGATTGATGGGTTCGGGGTGGATCCCTTTTTTTTTTTTTTTTTTTCTCACACAAGCATTCTCCATCCTTGTTTTGTCTGACAACAGCAATCTCCTGTCAGCAGTCGGTCTTCATCTTTATCCCCCTTCTCCTCATCTTCAACATGAAACTTTGCTGTCATCGCGACTATATGTTCGGGGAGATTAATGTCACCGAGCACAGAGGATGAAAATGAAAAAGCAAATGCAAGAGAAAAAAAAAAAGCACAGATAAGTCCCTCTGCTTAAGCGCACGCCGATGCGGATGCTTCTTTTGTAAATGTTGAGCTTTTTTTGCAGGTGCATCGGAGGATGCGTCCTGATGTGACAGCTGCTGGTCTTCCAGATAAGCGACAGCGGCGTTTTGTTTTCCCCGCTTCTTATCGTCCTTTCCCGTTTCTCTCTTTCTCTCTCTCTCTCCCCCTCTCTCTCTCTCGTCCACCCAGCTTGCATCCCCGGGACTTTCAAATCCAAATTCGGTGAGGGGACGTGCGCTCCCTGCCCGGCCAACAGCCGCACCAGTTCACGAGGAGCAAACATCTGTCCCTGCCTGAACGGCTTCTACCGCGCCGACAGCGACCCGCCGGACTCCTCCTGCACCAGTGAGTGACGCGCCGCCGCGCAGAAAATGACTGGATCTGAATAGAAATGTTCACAATCCTCAGTGAGGTTCAGTTGAAAGATTATAAGCACTTGGTTTTATCTCACCTTTATATGGACCTGCTTGTGTCTTTAGTAAAGGTGGTGATGATGATGATGATGATGATGATGATGATGATGATGATGATGACGACATAGGTCGTCATAGCTAAATGCAAGTATTCACCAGATTGAGAAATAATTAAAAAACTAGAGTAGGGATGCACCGATTCACTTCTTTCACATTTGATACCGATATCTGAAGCTTACTGATCCAAATCCAAAAGTCTTTTCTACTTCTGGCAGGATATTAACTGTTTAACCGTTTAACAGAAAAATCACCCATTAAGGTTTTCTCTGAAACTTTGCAGTAAAAGTCACCCAGCTTACAAAAAGCCATTATACATTCAGCTTCTGCAGCGGCTGCATAACATCAGGAGAATTCAACGTTTTCATGACCATATTGTCAGGCGCTATTGCCACCCTTCACTCTTCTGTCTCTTTTCTTTCTTTTCCTTCATCACTCGCTCCCAGCGAGCTTTAGAATCTCAGCCACTGAAATTATTAAACAAGTGTTGGCATCGACGGCGGTGCAGATCCAGCCAACAGGCCAAATATATTATTGGCATGCAGAATTTGCATACATGCCACTTGAAATATAATTTCCTACCAAACATTGCGTCCAAGCGGTCCTTTGTAATTGGGATATTGCACAAGTGGATAATGAGACAATCACCGTTTCACATACAGTGCAGATCTAGTTTCAGACCCGTAAAATATAAACTTTTTTTTAAATTCACATTTTTCCAAGTTAATTCTCCTGAAGTATTAACTTGAATTCTGTGTTGTGACTTAGTTGTTGGGTCATGTTAGCTGTAGTGTAATGGCGCAGATAAATCACAGTTTGGCAACTTCCCTGGTTTTGAGGTCACTGGTCTGCCTGAACATCGCAGAGCAGCAAAGAGAAGCAAATGCCAAATTTATTCATTGCATTTAAAAAAAAAGAAAAAAGCAGAAACCCTATGAAAATAAATAAAAACTATGAAAGATAAAGAGAAGGATAGAGATGGGACGCTTATGAGCAGAGCAAGGTCGGATATTTTTCTTTTTATAAGTGAAATCAAAACTGAGCCCTACAGGCCTCGTCTCGAATAAAAACATCTGCTAAGCCCAGAATTAAATGTTATAAAATAAGTTTTTCTTCAGTGAATTTGTCCTCGTCCACAAAGTAAACCGAACTGGATAACTTATTAAATCAGTTAAGACCTAGTGATGTATTTCACAGCATTTATTAGATATGGCCTGCTGGTGCAAAGCAGACAAATTATGATCCTTTTTGGCTTTCCATATGTGTACCAAATGCGTGCCACAGTTGCCTTCGCTTCCTTGGAAACCAAAAATGTTTTTTTTAAAAACTTCTAAACAAGAAGCTCCAGCAAACCATCATCTGCCTTTGTTGCATTGTTTTATTGTGTAGGGCTGTAGAAATGTTCTACTTATTGTTAGTTAGTTTTTAACATTTTTTTCTCAAAAAATGTTTTTTCTTTTTTCTTTTAGAGAAAACGCCAACATATCCTGAATAGCAGTGATCACCAATAACTGGGTCTATTGTTGATTGTACACATTGGGCTATAATGTCTGTTTTTGTTCTCTACAAGCTAGCACAAATAAATCCATTAACTTTGTTATTGAAAGAACAAAAACAAGAAATCTCACCAAGTGCATTTGGTCTAGTTTCTACTACACATAAGTTAGTACACTTGAAATAAGATAAAATCTTGCAGATAGATTTCCAGCAAGACATAGCAGCTTGTTTTAGTCAATTATATCCCTAATATTAACGATAATATTCCACTGGCAGATTATTTCATTTATAATTAATTTCCCATTTCCACTGGTGGAATAATCTGCCAGTGGAACTAGTAGTTTTTATATTAAGGAATTTTTAACTTTAAGCAATCTCCTTCATTGTGCTGAAAAGTTGGTTGTATGTTAGTTTTGTTTATTTCAAGTGTGCTGAGATTTTTGCTGTAGAAACTAGACCTACTGGGTCAAACGTTGTGTGTTTGCAGTTCCTTCTGAAACAATCCACTTTAGCTCCTGTGTTTTTTCTCTGAAATTTGAATTGTTTATGAGTACACAGATGTGTTACTTCACCTCATGTTTTTTTATGCCATTTTTGTATATGTCACATTGTTGCTGGAAGAAAAGAGCCAACCAAAAAAAAAAAAACGTTTGAAAGCAGCACATGATACGTAGAACTCTGACACAAAAAGATACAGTAAATTCCCCCAAATTAGTATTTACTCACAAATGTCTACATTTTCATCGGTTAAACTGATTGCCAAACTATTTGCATTTGCATATTTGCTCCTAAATACTTTACATCTGTCTAAGTATGAAGGAGCAGCTGCTCACGGATGGTTTGAGGTAAGGTAGTCTGAAGGCAGCTGTAAGTACACTGGTTAAAAACAATGTGACTCAAATAAAAGGTGAGAAAATATTGTCATTATTACTAATAATAATGTTAGAGTGGACCCTTTCAAAACAGTCCATACTTTAAATTCAGTTTGGCTCTAAAATGGTAAACCCAAACTGACTTCTTACTTCTAACTTGCTTCTAAATCAGAGAGTCTGTGCATCCTAAAAAATTCTTAAATTGATGCATCAAAAATTAAGGCCTTAAAATGTCGTAAATTCCATAGAAAAATGTAAGTTGGTGCAACTTACGTTTATCACAGTTCTTAAATTTTGTGGTGGCAGGACTATTTCATCATGTATGCTACGCACTGCTTTTCTCTCGTGACTTTTCTGTGAGACAAACCTTTGAGTCATGTGCAGACATCTTCATTGACTGCATTCTCGTGGCGGTTGATGCTACCGCTAAGTAGCTTCTAACAAAACCTTGCTAGCTAGTTTAGAAACCTAGCTGACTAGCTAGGTTAAATTAATTTGTCTAAAGTTGAAATGCATTAGCTATTTATCTAACTTAAATTAAGCTAACTGGCTAGCTTAAATTAATGTATCTAAAATTAAAATACAATAGCTTTTTAAGTTAATTTCAGATGCATTAGTTTTTGCCTTTATCATGGAAGTGTAAAATTATTCCAGTTGTCTGGAAGACGTTTGTCTTCACCACTGGCTCACTTCTGTTGCTTGCCTATAATGATGCTACATTCAGTCTGTGCAAATAAGCTTGGCACTACTACTACATCAAATATGCCATTTTCTTTTGTACTGTTCCGTGGTGATACAGGTCTTAAATGTCACTCATAATCATCTTAAAAAGGTCTTAAATTTGAGTTGTTGAAATCTGCAGAAAGCCTGTAAATGTCAGCATTTGAATGTGAAGGACTTGCTTTAGCGGTAAGCAGGCGGCTGTGCTGCTGGCAGCAGCGCGGCCTGCTTGTTCCACCAGTCCCTCCCTGGCCGTGCTGATTTAGAGCGACATGAGCTGCTAAAGTTGAGCCCCAGGGGCCTTTCGCCACGTTAAATGACACACACACGGCCCGCAACTGTCTCCCCCAGATCCTTGTCACAGGAACACTGTGGACTGTGACACTGACCAGCGCACGCTGACAGGCGGGCAGGGACACAGCCACCACCTTCCACTAGAGACACACACACACAAACACGCATGCGGGCGCGCGCGGGCTTGACAGTCCTGCCTCTGCGGTCTGTCAGAGCCGGTGCCAGGGCCGCCTGCGTTTTGTGTTTTTGAAGCTGCGCATTGCACAAGAGAAGGCGATGGATGGCAGCTTGGACTCAGCGTGTGTTTTAGACGGGTGTCCAATTAGAGGAGCTTCCACTCTGAACTCCGTCTGCCTAATTAGAAAGGATGGGGCGAGAGAAATGGCCGCTCAGGGCATGGCAGCTGAGGAGGTGGACTCTGTGGAGAGAGCCGTTCGCTCTCTGGCTGCAGTGAGACGGGCTGGATGCTCCGCTGCCGGGAGCCGAGAGGCAGAGCACCTTAATAAGATGAAAAGCCTGTTTGCACAAGTGATCTTTGTTGCTTTCCTCGGCGCTTATCGCACTTTATCCTGATTTCAAGCGCTCTCTCTCTGAAAATGCTGCGCTGCTTATAGAAACACGATGGCCCTGGGTCACACTGACTCACAAACAGGAACTCTCTGTCATGAACAGATTAGCTATTTCAAACTGACAAGGGGTCAGCCAAGCTATGCTTGAGCATGACAGTTTATATGAATCACATAAAAAATAAAAAAAAAAGTTGAACGTTGCTTTATTTTCAAGCCATTTTTTTTTTTTGAAGGAGCCTGTTTAAAGTAGAGATGCACCACTCCCATTGGAACTCAGGGGTTTGAGGATTTCAGTTTATTTAGCTCCCTAAACTCCATGACTACCAGGCAACAACAACAACAACAAGGATTTCCTGTAAACTCATCAAAAATATCATTTCTAAATGAACCTAAATAACCATGCTAGTAGTTTTTTTGCGCATAAACTACCAGCCCTAATGAAGACGCCATAAGATTTACCTCCTGCCTTTACGTAGCAGGTATAAAGCCCTGGAAACCAGCGATGCTAAACCTCAACCAATAGCTGAGGTTTATCGTTGGCCGATACTGATCAGATGCAGAAAAACAGCTGAATTGACTTAAAACGTTTCTATTTTTAAACACAGACATAAAAGTACTGAATAAGTAATGTTTTTGATAACTCTACAGCAGTGCAGTATCAGTTAGATACAAATAGCTTCACAAGTTTGGTCAAACTTGTAAAAACAACTTTCATTTTTTCAGTCAGTTAGCTTGGGAGGCTAACAGACAATGGAAATAAATAAAGAAACTGAAACAGGCAATTATGAATTCTAAATATAATGTAAAATAAATAATAAAGCGTGATGTCGCTCAGAGCACAACGCATAGAATTAAACTGAATAGATCTGCCCTTATGGATCAGGTACATTGTCACAGATACCGATCTAGAATTTTTTTTCAATATTGGGACCGATACAGATATTAATATCATATTGGTGCATCTCTACTTTGAAACTGCCTATAACCGTGTTTGCATAGCCTTCTGTGTGTTGGAGTGTGTTGTAGAAGAAAACATTGTCTCTCTGACTGGTGGTTCCCTGCAGCCTCTGGGGCCAAATAGTCTGGATTTATGCTAAATAAAGATGCTGAAGGAGGTGGAATATGATCCCTTTTACCCTTTTTAAGACATTTCTGTACATGTTATGTGTGTATTCTCACTAAAGAATGTCAATATTGCACTCCACCTCTGTTATACTCTATTTTCTGCTCACATGCTACCTATTGTTCCCTTTTTATAAAGCTGTTAAAACAGTTTCTTTAACCACCAGGGAGGATAATGTCAGCGCTGCACCAGGAGGATGACTAAACCCTCACTTGTGTGTTTTAGCACAGCCTGCCCACCTTCTCCAGTGCCCACACACGTGTGTGTGTGTGTGTGTGTGTGTGTTTCTGTGCAGCCATCCCCTTGGCCCCTCGCAACGTCATATCCAGCGTGAACGAGACCTCCTTGTCCCTGGAGTGGGATGAACCCATGGACACGGGCGGGCGGGGGGACCTCGTCTACAACGTGGTGTGCAAGAAGTGCCTGCGCGACCTCAGCCCCTGCACGCGGTGCGACGACAACGTGGACATCGCTCCGCGCCGCCTGGGCATGAGGCAGAGGAAGGTGGTGGTGAGGAACCTGCAGGCCCACACCCGCTACAGCTTCGAGGTCCAGGCCGTCAACGGCGTGTCCGGGAAGAACCCGTCCTCGCCCAACTACTCCACGGTCAACATCACCACCAACCAGGCCGGTGAGTAAAACCCCGTCGCCGGCCTGATTCACGGCGGAGCGCCGATCAATACCACTTAGCATCGTGGTAGTACAGGCTGGTTAAAGGATCCCGCTTTCAGTCAATGTCAATGAGCTTCCTAATGAGTGTTGGGTATCAACAGAGGTTCTAACACGGAGAGTAAACAGTGTGGAGGAAAGCTCATTGAGAGTGACAGTTGGACAAATGCCGGGCTGCAGCTCTGCGTTTCTGGGACAGTTCTCAGGAAGAGGCAGATAAATTCTGCTTTATATCCCCACTGTCAGCACTCGGCAGACTAAGCAGGTTTCTTATCATACGTCTTGACAAATGTCACCTTCCAACATCGCCACTTAAATATATGCAACATCATCATCAACCAAACTGTTCAGGGGGGCCTCTCCCAGACGGCAATTACTCTCCCAGTTAACCTGCACTTAATCACCTCACTGCAGTATATATGAGCCCAGCTCAGTGACTATCAACTGAGTCAGGCGTCACAAATCAATAGGCTGCAGAACAGTAGAGGTGAATCATCTACTTCCTCTCCCAAGCTGATTGGGATTGAGGTGGGGAAAGTTTGAACATTTATCATCTTTCTGTTTCGGTTCGCTCCAAGTACCAGGTGTTCCCACTGAACAATAAACACGATTTCAACAGCCAAGGTTCATTTAGAATGTATTTAGACATGACTCAAAGTTAAACCTACACACAAGTCTGATTTAGGCCGAGTAGTCCACATGTGGCCGGATATCTGGGAAAACAAATGCCTTTTTAAGCGTTTTGGCCTTCCGATCATACGAAAAAAACTCTCTTTATTATCACTGAAAACAATTGTTTATAAAATAGTGGAAATTTGAGAGAGCTCTGTATTTGTGTGTGCGTGTGTACAAGGAAGAACATTTTAATAACTTTATATTCTAATAAACTGTTTTAAAGTAGTTCAACGTGTGTGTGTGTGTGTATACACACACACACACACACACACATATATATATATATATATGTTGCCACAATAACAAAAGCCACAACACAAGATATGCTAAAGCAAAAGGTAACAGAAGTTTTGCTAAAATGTAAATTATGCTAAAGCAGAACTTTTGCTATCATGGCACTTATATTAAAATGTTAAAACATAATTTATGCTAAAACTGAAGTTATGCTAAAGCAGAAGGTAAAATGTTAAATATTTTGCTAATATGCGAGTTAGCTTGGCAAAAAGTGAAATATTAAAATAAAAGCTGGTTCTTGCGTGTTAGTTGACAACATAGGACTTGCAGGGACGGCCAAGATGGCGGACTGAGTAGACGCTGTCTTCCGAGGTCTGCGCAAAAAGGTCATGAAACGCGGTAAAACTTTGACTATATTATTACTGACACTGTTAAAAGGTAACAGTTTATGCTAAAATGGATGTTATGCTGTTGTGTTGACCCTTTTGGGCCACCGTAGATTCCAAACCATGGCACCATTTATAAGTTATTGCCCATCAGGCTTACAGCAGATGTCTAAAACTATTCATTTTCTAAACTATCCTTTCAGAGGGAACATAGTTGTAACATCAGAGACCAAATTAGTGTTTTGTTTAGTAGCATTTGATTAAGAATAATCAATCTGGGTTTTATCATAACCACGACTTTATTCCAAAGTATTTTTAATGTGGCTCCTAATGTCTTTGCTGCTCTGACCTAATAACGTTGACCTATAATGTTTCCTCATAGGTGTGCATTCATTAACGGGGCAGCATTCCCTGGAGAGTTACCTTAAAGAGTGCGCTAAAATAATGAGATGACTGGAAGTGATGAAAAACCCGACAAGAACAGGAGCGACTTAACATTATGGATTTATTGGATTGTTTCAAGAATTTTCTGCGTTTTTGTATATCTCTCTCTCTTTTTTGTCATTTACGTTTCTGTTCTTCTCTGTTGATTTTGCGCTCAGCTTCCATAACATCAACTTCCCGTTTCCTAATAGCAGCCATGAATTCTTCACTCATTATCTTCTGCTGTGCGTTTCCTTCAGCAGATTTTCAGTTGTCAGATGCCCATCCATCTTCTGCTGTGTGTTCCTACGTTGATTAGTATTCTTCCTGGATTTCCAGCTATAAGTCCTTGCGCTACACTCTTACGGCTTTCTGCACCAAGTCAAATTTCAACCTCTTTCCATTTTAATCAGATAGAAACATTTTCTCTGCAGGGATTGTATTAATGAAACATAAACATGGACATTATGCTACAATTATGATCCAGAAATGTTTTAAATGCTTCAAGCCTGCGTCACCAGAACACAGTTGTGACTTTTTATTATCCCAGTATGATAAATGTTCAGTCCAGAACATGTTTCACTAAATGTAACAGGAAGAGAAATCAGTTTCAGTCACTGAAACCAGTACAAATGAAACCCCAAGCCTTTTTCTCATTCTTTATTCTATGTCACAGCTTGACCTGTAGTATTTATTTAATTTGAGGAAATACTGCTTTATTATATTTTACCCATCAGAATTTCTGATTTCTGGTTTTTGGAGAGCTTTTATCTTCTGATTCAAATGTATTTTTTTACACATTTGTTAAAACTGCTGCCATGTTGTAACAGTAGAATGAGACGGATGATCTGTGAAAACATTGATCTCTTCCACTTCCTCTTTGAGCTACTATTACCGCCTGCAAAAATGTGCCGCTCCAAAAACAACCAATCAGAGCAGAGAGGAGGGTCTTAGCGCCGTCAATCACACTCGTGTACCTGCTACTAAATGTGCTGATGGCAGAGAAACCACTTACCGTTCCAGGAAAACCATGACCACCATTGGTCACCATGCTAACTAACCTGAGCTGTATCACAGCAGAGAGCAAGAGGGGGGCAGGAGGGGAGAGCAGCGCCACAGGAGACTGTGATTGACAGCGATAAGATCCTCTTCTTGACTCTGGTTGTGTGTAGTTAGTGCTGGTAAAAAACAGAAGAGATTGACTTTTTTATTTTTATTTTTTCACAGATTATCTGTCCCATACTGTGACAACAGACTGACAGTTTCAAACAAAAATGGAAAAAATATGTTTTATAAAAGTTTCAGCTTTATGGTTCATATTATGAGAAACATAAGGACATTATTAAAAAAATGTTTTTGAGGAAAAACATCTTTTTAACTTGTTACTACAAGTTACCATGGTAACTTGTAGTAACACCATGTAAAAAGAAGAAGTCTGGAACCATTTAAGGTTGACTAAGCTGAAAATCATCAGATTTCAGTCCACAGCCATTTTTTCACTGCATCTGTGTTTACAACTTTGAAAGAAGCTCTCAGCAACTTTTAAGTTACATCACAGTGATATACTGTCTCTCTTGGTGACTCCCTGCAGCACCTTCAGCCGTGCCAACAGTCCATCTGATGCGCTCCACTGCAGACACCCTCAGCCTGTCATGGCTGCCCCCCGAGAAGCCCAACGGGGTCATCCTCGACTACGAGATCAAGTACCAGGAGAGGGTAAAAGCCCTGACATTACCACATGTCACATTAAATGTTTAAATGAAGATTTACTACAACTTGATTGTTTTGAACACTAAGTGAGCATTGGAACGTGCTGCTGGGGGGCCGGGGATGAGGGCGCACATTTTAATTGTAGCAGAATCAAAGTCAGCAGCTGGTAATGTGTGCCTGCTGCGTCATTAGCATTAATCAATTCCCTAAGAACAGCCTGCAGGCATAATGCAGCCAATTTGTAACCTTTGATGGTCAAACCTGAGGCTTTCCGACCCCGCTGCTGCACTAAAACAAGTTAACGGTCAACTTTAGCCACGTTAGCAGCTCCAGTTCGATGGTTTGCTCGGCCTTAAGGTCACAGAGCTACCGCTAACCCCGCAACAGAGAACATCACCAATAATACGACATCGATTTGACATAATCGCTTCATCTTTTAAACCTCTATTTCAGGAGCTGTGATGTAAATAGTAAAATGGCTCTTATCGTGTTCATAGGGTAATTTGCATTAGATTAGCTTCACCGGAGGATTTTACATACCAGCGTGGCAGGTCCAGGCAGAGCGGCATTTTGAAATTAATTATGCGTCACATTTTTAAAAGACAAAACGAATACGAGTATGAATAATTCACTTATGATGTCGAGGGGGGGAGGCGAGTTTTGGTAATTGGATTTTCTTGTTAGAAAGTATTAATGAAAAACAGAAGTTATTGGATTTGTGCTTTAAATACAAAAAAATATATGCAATTTAATCAGAAATCCCTTTTCTTTTATTGTGGTCAATAACATCAGCAGAAATGTAAATTTGTGATGAATTTATGATGAAACCATATTATCTCTGATCAGTGATCATTTTGCACTTACAAAGTGGGTTATGCTTCAGCCATTAGGGGTATACATGTATACATATATGCATATATGTATACATTTATGTAATAAGATGAAATAATGCAAGATATTAGGTTCATGTGAACAGGACATGATCACATTTTATCAATGTTTGAGGGAACCAAAAAAAATCCTCTTTTATAAGCGAATAGAGGAAAGTAGGAGTGGGCATTTATCGTATCTTTTATTTATTGTGAAAAACTTTTTTATCATATTAAAAATGTTGATTTATTGTTGTCTTGATGCATTTCAATTAATGATAAAGCCAAAAAACTAAAATAATATCGGAAATGTTATTTTTACAATTTTCTCCACTTTGTCTCTTGAGGGTGTCAATAAATATCAGTAGATTAGAAAATATGATTGAATGTGATTACTGTGTGCAGTTCAGTGATAGAAATCTGACTTTTTGTGGCGTTACCATGACCTTACAGTTACCCCAAAAAAGAAGCAATAAATGATTTTTGTTTTAATTAGAGATGTGCTCAGCCATTTTTTTCCACTTCTGATACAAATATGAGGATTAGTATTAGCTGAGATCAATACAATAGAGAAAAATAATTTTTTTAACTTAAAATGTCTCCTTTTTTTAAACATAGACATAAATGCACTGAATTACAAATTAATCTGATAACTCTGCATCAGTATAGCTCAGTTAAATCCACCAACAGCTTCAGAAGTTGGTCAAGCATGTAAAAACAAAATTTGTTCAGGAGCTGTTCTAATAGGAGTAGAACAGCCAATGTAAAATAAATAGTAAAGGAACTGATAAAAAAATAGGTTGGCTATTTTGGTCAAACATATAAAAGAAAATGTAACAAACTTTCTTTCAAATGATTCAGAAAGAACAATTAGGAATTCTAAATATGTAAATTAAATAATAAAGCATAACGTCGTTCAGAACAAAGCATAGAATTAGTCTGAATAGATCTATCTTTATAGATCAGGGACATTGTCACCGATACCCAATCTAGAATTTTTTCAATATTGGGACTAATACAGTTATTATCAAATTGGTGCATTTCAAATTTTAAAGGTCCAATTTTTAGAAAGAATCTATTTTTCATATATCTGTTAAAACTGTCACCATATCATGACAGTCTGTTATGACACACAGTCTGATAGAGGGACCTCCTCTGTTTGCTTCTATCATCGTCTGAAGAAATGCACCGCTCCCAAACAAAAACAACCAATCAGAGCCAGGAGCGCCGTCAGTCAAACCTCATGTTCCCGCTGCTAAATGAGCTAACGGCACAGAAACAAGTTACAGGAAAACCGTTTATCTGCTGTCAGTGGTGGCCATGGTAACTAGCATTAGCATTTATGACAGACTGTTAACTTCATCGTAGCATAAAGTGAGGGGACAGGGAGGCAGAGTGGCATGAGCATGGCCATGATTGACTGCACTAAGCCACGCCTCCTGTCTCTGATTGGCTGCTTCCAGTAAGCTCTGGGAGAAAGGAGAGGAGCTCAAGTTTTCTTCATACCATGCATTCACGACATAGTGACTGGTTCAACAAAAATGTAAAAAGAGTAATATTTTTAATAAAAAGTTACATTCTGCAGCTTTTGATGTTTTTTTGTTGTTTCCGGTCAGGGCCAGGCGATGGCTCACACCGTCACGTCCCAGCACAGTTCGGTCAACGTGGAGGGCCTGCGGGCGGCCACGCCCTACGTGGTGCAGGTCAGGGCCCGCACCGTGGCCGGGTACGGTCGCTACAGCAACCCCATGGACTTCAGCACCAACCTGCACAGTACGAGCGCTTTCCTCCCTCTGCTGTCTGTCCTTGATGGTCTGCTGCCATAGCTTTTCCTAATGAAGGTTCAGGCTTAATAGCTTTTATGACCGACTTAATTGGTATCCATTACACATCCAGCTCCAGCTGCTCTTTAATCCGTCTGCTGGTATTTATTCGTATGTGTTTTACAATCCAGGTGACCCCCAGAAGTCGGTGCAGGACCAGCTGACTCTCATCATAGGCTCAGTCTTGGCCGGTCTGGTGGTCGTCGTTGCCTTGGTGGTTATCGCTGTTGTCTGCCTTAAGTAAGTGTTTGATTTTTTTCCTCTTTTCCATCCCTGACAACACGAACTACATGTTTCGCCGTGTTAATTAGACTTTGAACAAAGAGGCTCATTAAATTTTCAGATGAATTCAAAGGGTGTGCGCTTCCATGCAACTCTTGCCTCTTAAGCTCCAAGGAAAAGAAAGCAGCGGCGCTCTTCCTCGGCCTGGCTTCCCGGCTGATGTCGGAGCGGTTTATTAGCTCGATTTCGCCGCGCCTGGGAAAGAGCCGCAGCTGATTGTGTGAATGTGACTCTGCTCATGTGCTTGTTGTTTACAGGAAGCAGCGCAGCGGGTCGGAGCTGGAGTACACCGAGAAACTGCAGCAGTACAGTGAGTTTCTGTGTCCTGCTCCTCTATGCTGCTGTAGTCATGCCAGTACAGTTAACCAACTGATTTGGTCAATTATCCAATCACCTGTTTTGAGTCAAAGAAGACATGTTCCTGTTAGCTCGGAGGAAGTCAGACCTCGCAGATGAAGCAGAGAGTTAGATGCATGTGCTGCCGGAGGGTTATTGATTATTGGGAGAAGAAGAAATAAGTCAAAGAGTGAAACAATGGTTTTTATTGATCTGCATTATTTCTGAGGAGATTTTAGCATGCACACAGCCTCTGCATTTCCATTGTTGCTGTTTGATTTTTTTTCTTTTTTTGCCTTTGTTGTTTTTCTGATTTTTCCTCAACTGTGCCAAATTGAACAAACTACCCCCTAGTTTAGTTATCAACTAAACACTATAATTTGTTCAGATTAATGTTTACAACCAAAACAAAGGATAAAAAATATGAGAATGACCAATAAACTGCAAATTGTGATTTGAAAATTATGGAGTGCTGACTGTAAAGTTATGCAATCAATAATGAAGAGCAATAATTTGGGTTATTTAGCGGGAAAAAAAATGGAGGTACAAAGTTATATTTTCACAATGTTGTTCATGCATTTTTATATGTCGCAGTTCTAAATATTTAATCCACAAGCTAAATAATTATTTGTAAAACAATTTAGCTAGCTAAGAACGAAATAGTTAGCCTGCACACTAAATATTTATGGAGCTAAATTTATAGGGATAAATATTTACACATTTAGCATGCTAACTGTACATTTAGTTCGAAGTTAGCATGCTAACTGCATATTTAGTTGAAGTTAGCATGCTAACTGTATATTAGTTTGAAGTTAGCATGCTAACTACAATACAGTTTGTCACTGACAATTATAAATGACATGATGAATTTATGACTTTAAAAAATTAAACCCCCTTCATTTTCTGTTCATTTTTGACTGTGCAGTTTTACAATGAAACCCATAAAAATGACCTATTTCTATTAGTTAGCTCTGGTGTTGCATTCAGTGACCACATTGAGAAGTTGTCACTAGTGATGTTGGCCTCTTAATGTGAGGCAGGCCATGGCAGGTTTATTTAAATAGCACCGTTCATACCCAAAGCAACAATGCGTGCAACAGCCTGCTGTCGCTACATGTTGGTCCAGGAGGAGTGAACGCTGCAAGTCAGCGACTAGATGCAATCTGAGTTTCCTTAGATGGAAACTTTTAACCATTTAGATTAATGAACTAATCTTGATAACAATGAAGTATTTGAAATATGTGTAACTGACTTTGGCATATGTCTGTATCAATAGATTTGATGGAATTTCTTCCCAAATTTTCTACAGATTTACACTGTTTTGAATTTGTGCTGCATAAACTGAATTCAATTGGCACTGTTTGACGAATGGCAGCGGTTCACCAATTTCAAGTATGAGGAGTCACTGATGGTTTTTAAAACCTTGCAGCAATTCTGAAAAAAAAAAATCCAACATTTTGTTGTGTGACCATTGTGTTGTACTTATATTTTTAGATTTTTCAGCACATATTCTGTGATGTAAACCACTGAAATATTTCATAAGTTTAAAGGTTTTGAAACTCATGTATGTCAGAAATGTGATTTTTCCACAATTCATACAGAGAGGCTGGGAATCAACTTGTAGGTGAAATCCAGACTGATGGTGACCCTTTCTTAACTTGGAGTGTTTGGAGTTGATGAGTTTTCTGGCCTCAGCTCCTCTCGGATCTGGAGAATTTCTTGGTCATTACCACAACATTTTAACAATCTGATCTTTTGTTTTCACTTATGCTCCATAACGCGCTGCTCTCCCGCATGCTGGCAAATCAACAGATCATGGTGTTCAAGTTGTTCCTGGATTGTAGGAAGACGACATTCTTGGAGGATGTTTTCGTTCCACTTTTTGTTCTTGGGCTGAAGTAAAACCACATGATAAGAAGCAACCACACACATGGACCGAATCAAGATGTTTCACTGTTGTCACAACATGGGGCTAATGGAAACGCTCATCTTTTCTGCATTGAGCATTGCATTGCATTTGATTTTGTCAATCTCCCAACAGTCACAAGGATCAATCAGGGAAATTCATTTTGACTGCTTGTCCTTCTACTTGTTCCCTTGTTGTCAAAGGCCGTTGTTCAAAAATTGCTGCTTTGGCCACTGCTGTGTGGAAACTGCTGGTATTTTCATGTGTTCATTGGGGAAAAGTTCCACATTTAGACAGCACTGCCAAAGAAGCACCTTCAATCCACTGTAGTTGTTATGCCAGGCCACTAGATGGCACTGTGATTTTGGCATGTTGTCGAAACGCATATGTGCTTTCGAACATTGGCTTCCGCCTCACTTACAAAAAACATTAACCAGTCTCTGATAAAACAAGTGCTCATTCTTATTGGAAGTTCTGCCATTATTTGTTGTCTTCCCATGCAACAAATCCTGTAGTCGTGCATTCTGCACATATGTGCCTTCACACCTTTGTAGAAAGTCTGTATCTTAGGGTGTTCCCAAAAAGACTTGGTTTCAAACAGTGTCAAACGCTGCATTTCCATTACAAATATATTCCGGGAATATATTTCTGGATATGTTTGTTTAAGCCTTGTTTGCTGATCATTAAGTTCCGGTTGGTCCAAAATAAAAAACATTCTTTAGGTTATTCATGCCAGGAGTTTCTATAATGCAATTTTAGCGAAATGCTTTAACACAGGAACTGTTTTTTGGGGAGGTAACTCAAGAACAAAAGTGATTCTATTGAACATGTGATTTCACCCGGATTCTTTCAAAACTCCACCTGTGCTGATAACATGATGATACGGAAATCCTATTGGCTGGCAGTTTTATTCCAGGACAAAAATGCTAAGAAAATGGGTTTATGTCACGAAGTAAACCTTTAAGCCAAAAAAAAATAAATAAATAAAAAAAATTGCTCAATGCAGCTTTCATTGGATTTTACCTTTAGCCTGTCAATAAGGAACCTTGTAGAGTTTCAGACATAAAAATGAGAAGCCGTTATAAAAATTCACAAAGTACATTACACTATTCACTCCAAAATGCTAATATAGAAATCAACTTTATTTATTTAACTTCAAATCTGACCACAGTTGTGTTTTCAGCGATCACTCTCTATGTTCCGCCTCCAATTATCCGGTACACATGCAAGGCTCTGATCTTTCTTTCTTGTTTTTCCTCCTAGTTTCTCCAGGGGTCAAGGTGTACATTGACCCCTTCACCTATGAGGACCCCAACGATGCGGTTCACGAGTTTGCCAAAGAGATAGACATCTCTTGTGTGAAAATCGAAGAAGTAATTGGTGCAGGTAAGCGCAGCAGCCGCTTTTGTTCGGGAGGAGAAAGAGACGGCTTTAGTTTGTTATTCCTCAGAGCCTCGGAGGAATAAGTCCTCTCTGGGAGAAAAAGGGATAGCATTCACAGTGCCCTTGAAAGCTGGAAAGTACTGACGTGACTGTTACTTTTTCCCCTTCTAGATTGTTTTCTTTTCTCTTTTTATTTCTCTCCAGCAGCATGTTTTGTCCTGATGAGTCTGGTCCTGCTCGTCCAACTTTCATGCATCCCTATGTTTTCTTTCTTTCTCTCTCTCTCTTACTTCCCTGTAAACATACTTGCTAGGCACTAGATGCAAAACCCTCAAGTACTTCGCCCATCCTCTGTCTCCCTGCAACACACCCAGGTTGCACCCTCGACCGATACCAGTCACCCCCTCTCTCCCCAACATGTTTGATCCTTGAATCCCCCCTCCACAACCCTAAGATTTCCTCTTCTTTTTTTCTAAACGTGTCCCACAGTTGAAGCCGACCCTCAACTCTTTCAAGTCAGTCCTTCACACCCAAATCCGACCAGTAACTCTCCCTCTTCCTGCATTTCCCCCCAACTCCCTCTTTCCCGACACCTTCCCTCTGCTCACTCAACCCCCTCCCCACATCACCCTCCCTCCCTCCCGCCACTTTGTTCTCTTGCTGCAGGTGAATTTGGCGAAGTGTGCCGCGGCCGCCTCAAGCAGGCCGGCCGCCGGGAGATGGTGGTGGCGATCAAGACTCTCAAGGCGGGCTACACCGAGCGCCAGAGGCGAGACTTCCTCGCCGAGGCCTCCATCATGGGTCAGTTCGACCACCCCAACGTAATTCGGCTGGAGGGTGTCCTGACACGGAGCTGCCCTGTCCTCATCATCACTGAATTTATGGAAAACGGCGCGCTGGATTCCTTCCTGAGGGTGAGCATGCTGGGAGTTGCAAATTGCGGCACCTCTGACGGGGAAGATTACTTTCTGCTCGCATCAAAGCCGAAAGGAACACACACGCAGACAGTCAGCCACAGCACCTTTGGGTTATTGGAATGTTTTACTGCGTGTAAAACAGCCTGAGGCGCTCGCTTGCTGAGTGATAGACATTAAACGTGTAATAGAAAGCTTGAAGACAGGCATTGTGTCTTTGCTTGACGCGGCTGAGTGATGCTGACAGCCTCTTCGCGGCACAAGCTCCTGCTGGATAACTTGTCACACGCAGACTTTTGGATAAGTTTGCTTTGGTGTGTTAGAGAGTCCCCGTACAACCACTGAATACATTATCGATCAGAGTTGTCTGTACACACCAAACCGCCTACGCAAAATGTTGAACAAAGGCAGGATGAAAAATGAGATGTCACAAGGTACATTTCCAGCTGCGTGGGGGCTATTACATGTCATTTACATTCAATAACGCTCGTTTTCCTGCATGGCTGAACTTTGAACATGTCTACTCTGTGAAACTGGGGGGAAATGAGGCTGCTTCATGCTAGTTTTGTCTCATGTTGCTTGGCGTGATAACTGCTTTAGCTATCAGCAGCTTGGGTCAGGGGTGTTCTGGAGATTCAGGAGTCTTGACATCTTCCAGCTTGTTTTGATTTATTTCCATTTCATTGGGTTCCATTCCATTTGCTCACAAATAAAAGCATGTTTCCACCACAGAAACTTTGTCCAGGGATTTCATGTCCCCCTCCTAATTCAGTAAATCATTTTAAAATACTTTAGTCATATGAATATTTTATGGTTTTAAGTGGAAATAAGGACAATCGTTTTCCCTCTGAATCGATAACAGATCCAGGAGCCCAGCCAAGACGCCTGTTCATGCATATTAGATACATACCGAGAAGTGTAATGCAGGCATGTTACCACCATCTCGTGGTCAGAGTGGTCATTTATTTAATTACTACTATGCCCACTTATGCCTAGTGCTGCAAAATTGCATCATGCTTTCATATATATTCCATGCATGTGTTTTATTGAAATGAGCAATTTGTTCTTAACTCTGAATCTGCCTGAAGGTAAAAACACATACACATATAGATATGTCAAATTCAGGAATGAAGGATTGAAAAAACAAGGTGGTGCCTGGGCTGTGGTGTATGCTCCCATTGCACACATCTGTCAGGCTTTGTTTATTACATATCTGTGAATGTTACAAACATCATCTGACTTTTGGGTGACGATTACGTTCTCGTTTCTCAGTGTAAATGCTGCGAAATGATTCACACTTTATGGCCAAACTGCAGTATTTTTAATCCCAACGAGAGCCGCTTCTCCTCTCCTGTTAGAGCAACAAGGAGTACTGCGTCAGCAAAATCTCTTTCATTTTCTACAGTTGCAGCTTTCTCCATACTTTGTAGTGACTCTAAGTTATAAAGTCAATCAATCAAGTTTATTTGCATGGCACATTTCAGCAATAAGGCGGGTCAGAGTGCTTTTCATCATAAAATCGCAAAAATAAAGACATAAAAACATCAAACAGACACCAATTGAGAACCCAATAACAAACATTACATTTTGTCAAGTACCATCATCAAAACCATCAAATATGTTGGTCCATGTTCCAGTGATTATGGGTTGAAAGCAACTAACTCAACTGCAGTAATCAATGCGACTAAAGATAAACGGATGGATGAGATGTTGAGACATTTGTTCTCTAATTCTGGAAATGTTCTTCGGGCGATAGAAGGCCGACTTTCTAACTGTCTTTATGTGGCTCTTAAAGTGTCGTCTGTCTGACAGAATTGTCAGTCACAGCTCTTTTGCTGAAAATCATAGCTCTTATTTTTGCGCCCAACTTGCTTAGAGAGAACTTGGTTGACGTTACTGAGTTGGGAGGATTGTTCTTTACCATTTCACAGAAAAAGAAAAAAAAAACATTAATTTGAGATGTATGTCTTGACTGATTTTTGGTGTTGACTCTGCACAATAGGTATATAACAAGGTCTTGCAATATTGCAATCTCATTATATTCTATCATCAAAGTAAATTGTGTCTTTTGAAGCTTTAAATTTGACACCCTTGCTGTATTTGAAGTAATAAGGGACGTAGCTCTTGAGATGCACACAGTCACAGAGTCGACTAATAAAAAGCTTGCTGAGCGGGGTGATAACATTATTATGTTGTCTGTGTGTCAACATTTTGGGTGCGCAGTAAAAAGAGACTGTGACAGAGAATAGGAGTGATTTCTAAGCAGTGTAAGAACATTGTGATAGGCTAACTGTTAACCGCTAATGATGCTAAAGTTAGCAAAGAAGGCTTATGAACCGTTTTTTGATGAATTTAGACAACATTCGACAATCACTAGTTGAAAAAGTGGAGCTCTATAACTCCATATTGAACAGATATTCTTTAAAACTCACCGCAAGCTTTATGAAACCTTTATCCTGTTTGTGAACACAGTTATTTTTCTACGCTTTTTTGATAAGCTCCTAAATGTTAGATTTTTGTTAGCATAGTCAGACATTTTTGATCAAAAAGTACTTTAGAATTTTTCTATTTTTTTTTTATAAAAAAATGTATCTATGTAAAATAGAACCATCTTTTTATTGTATGTAATTCCATTTTGATTTATCCTCTTGTAGTTCATTTATACAGTCGCCTGGAAGGACTTAGCAAAATGCAAAAGCCACAACTAGAAAAATAAAAGCTATGCTAAAACGAACCACTATGTTAGCAAGTTTAGCATAATTACCATTGTGGCTCATCTGGTTGAAGTTGTGCTTTTTTGTTGTGGCGTAGTTTTTTTTTTTTTTTTTTTTTTTTTTTTTCATTTTTATGACCCTTCTTTGCCACTATAAATTTAGATGGATGTAGAACTAATTACTGGTTTTTGTAAACTATCTTCATTGTAAAAAAAACAAAAAACAAACAAAAAAAAACAAACAGTGAAATCGTCATGAAGTTGGAGTTGGAGGCTCATTTCATGCAGTAGAAATAGTGCAGTTTAATGGGTGGAGTTGGTGGGTGAAACCCCCTGATTGAACTCTTCCCTACATCCACTGGTTTCCCTCTGAGCTCTGAGGTTGAGGATGAACTCGGGCTTCTTTAAGTAACTACCAAACCATCCTACCCAGCAGCACTGTAACAATTTATTAAACTGTATCCTGCTGACTGCGTTGGGGCCGCTGTTTGTGGTAACCACAACTTCCTCAGATAATTAGGCTACTTTGTAAGTTTTATTTGGACTGTCAATGCCCCCGTCGATAGACTGAAATAGGTTTTAGGCTGAGTGAGAAAGTAAAACTCGTCTCTATCTCTCCGAGTTGCTGCTCTGTTTCATATCCTTGGTTTGAAATTGTGCCATTGTTAGTCGTTCTTCTGTAAGACGAAAAAGAAGTGTGCCCAAGCACAGCACGCTCTGTGGAAATTAGTGTAACATGACTGTTCCTGTCAGTAATCACTGGAGCTACATCCACTGAACAACATAAATACCAGTTAAACATTTTTTTCATTTTTTTTTTTCAATTCAGCCCTGCTGCTGCTAAATTAACTTTGCATATTGATTCTTATGGTTCTAATTTTGATTTAGGTTCATTGTATTACACACTTACACATCCGGTGAGGTGCAGAGGTGAGCAACCTGTGGCTCTTACAACCCAAATAGGAAATGTTTTCATTTATGAAGACAATCAGAAAGTGAGGTTGTAGCTGTACGATGTCTAAAACAAAGGCTACCAAAAGTGAAACGCTTTCAAAAGTAATTTAGTTTTATTTATTTTACCATTATATTTTTACCTAGCTTTGTTTTTGTTTTNGGTAACTAGCATTAGCATTTATGACAGACTGTTAACTTCATCGTAGCATAAAGTGAGGAGAGAGGGAGGCAGAGTGGCATGAGCATGGCCATGATTGACTGCACTAAGCCACGCCTCCTGTCTCTGATTGGCTGCTTCCAGTAAGCTCTGGGAGAAAGGAGAGGAGCTCAAGTTTTCTTCATACCATGCATTCACGACATAGTGACTGGTTCAACAAAAATGTAAAAAGAGTAATATTTTTAATAAAAAGTTACATTCTGCAGCTTTTGATGTTTTTTTGTTGTTTCCGGTCAGGGCCAGGCGATGGCTCACACCGTCACGTCCCAGCACAGCTCGGTCAATGTGGAGGGCCTGCGGGCGGCCACGCCCTACGTGGTGCAGGTCAGGGCCCGCACCGTGGCCGGGTACGGTCGCTACAGCAACCCCATGGACTTCAGCACCAACCTGCACAGTACGAGCGCTTTCCTCCCTCCCTCTGCTGTCTGTCCTTGATGGTCTGCTGCCATAGCTTTTCCTAATGAAGGTTCAGGCTTAATAGCTTTTATGACCGACTTAATTGGTATCCATTACACATCCAGCTCCAGCTGCTCTTTAATCCGTCTGCTGGTATTTATTCGTATGTGTTTTACAATCCAGGTGACCCCCAGAAGTCGGTGCAGGACCAGCTGACTCTCATCATAGGCTCAGTCTTGGCCGGTCTGGTGGTCGTCGTTGCCTTGGTGGTTATCGCTGTTGTCTGCCTTAAGTAAGTGTTTGATTTTTTTCCCCTTTTCCATCCCTGACAACACGAACTACATGTTTCGCCGTGTTAATTAGACTTTGAACAAAGAGGCTCATTAAATTTTCAGATGAATTCAAAGGGTGTGCGCTTCCATGCAACTCTTGCCTCTTAAGCTCCAAGGAAAAGAAAGCAGCGGCGCTCTTCCTCGGCCTGGCTTCCCGGCTGATGTCGGAGCGGTTTATTAGCTCGATTTCGCCGCGCCTGGGAAAGAGCCGCAGCTGATTGTGTGAATGTGACTCTGCTCATGTGCTTGTTGTTTACAGGAAGCAACGCAGCGGGTCGGAGCTGGAGTACACCGAGAAACTGCAGCAGTACAGTGAGTTTCTGTGTCCTTCTCCTCTCTGCTGCTGTAGTCATGCCAGTACAGTTAACCAACTGATTTGGTCAATTATCCAATCACCTGTTTTGAGTCAAAGAAGACATGTTCCTGTTAGCTCGGAGGAAGTCAGACCTCGCAGATGAAGCAGAGAGTTAGATGCATGTGCTGCCGGAGGGTTATTGATTATTGGGAGAAGAAGAAATAAGTCAAAGAGTGAAACAATGGTTTTTATTGATCTGCATTATTTCTGAGGAGATTTTAGCATGCACACAGCCTCTGCATTTCCATTGTTGCTGTTTGATTTTTTTTCTTTTTTTGCCTTTGTTGTTTTTCTGATTTTTCCTCAACTGTGCCAAATTGAACAAACTACCCCCTAGTTTAGTTATCAACTAAACACTATAATTTGTTCAGATTAATGTTTACAACCAAAACAAAGGATAAAAAATATGAGAATGACCAATAAACTGCAAATTGTGATTTGAAAATTATGGAGTGCTGACTGTAAAGTTATGCAATCAATAATGAAGAGCAATAATTTGGGTTATTTAGCGGGAAAAAAAATGGAGGTACAAAGTTATATTTTCACAATGTTGTTCATGCATTTTTATATGTCGCAGTTCTAAATATTTAATCCACAAGCTAAATAGTTATTTGTAAAACAATTTAGCTAGCTAAGAGCGAAATAGTTAGCCTGCACACTAAATATTTATGGAGCCAAATATTTATAGGGATAAATATTTACACATTTAGCATGCTAACTGTACATTTAGTTCGAAGTTAGCATGCTAACTGCATATTTAGTTGAAGTTAGCATGCTAACTGTATATTAGTTTGAAGTTAGCATGCTAACTACAATACAGTTTGTCACTGACAATTATAAATGACATGATGAATTTATGACTTTAAAAAATTAAACCCCCTTCATTTTCTGTTCATTTTTGACTGTGCAGTTTTACAATGAAACCCATAAAAATGACCTATTTCTATTAGTTAGCTCTGGTGTTGCATTCAGTGACCACATTGAGAAGTTGTCACTAGTGATGTTGGCCTCTTAATGTGAGGCAGGCCATGGCAGGTTTATTTAAATAGCACCGTTCATACCCAAAGCAACAATGCGTGCAACAGCCTGCTGTCGCTACATGTTGGTCCAGGAGGAGTGAACGCTGCAAGTCAGCGACTAGATGCAATCTGAGTTTCCTTAGATGGAAACTTTTAACCATTTAGATTAATGAACTAATCTTGATAACAATGAAGTATTTGAAATATGTGTAACTGACTTTGGCATATGTCTGTATCAATAGATTTGATGGAATTTCTTCCCAAATTTTCTACAGATTTACACTGTTTTGAATTTGTGCTGCATAAACTGAATTCAATTGGCACTGTTTGACGAATGGCAGCGGTTCACCAATTTCAAGTATGAGGAGTCACTGATGGTTTTTAAAACCTTGCAGCAATTCTGAAAAAAAAAAATCCAACATTTTGTTGTGTGACCATTGTGTTGTACTTATATTTTTAGATTTTTCAGCACATATTCTGTGATGTAAACCACTGAAATATTTCATAAGTTTAAAGGTTTTGAAACTCATGTATGTCAGAAATGTGATTTTTCCACAATTCATACAGAGAGGCTGGGAATCAACTTGTAGGTGAAATCCAGACTGATGGTGACCCTTTCTTAACTTGGAGTGTTTGGAGTTGATGAGTTTTCTGGCCTCAGCTCCTCTCGGATCTGGAGAATTTCTTGGTCATTACCACAACATTTTAACAATCTGATCTTTTGTTTTCACTTATGCTCCATAACGCGCTGCTCTCCCGCATGCTGGCAAATCAACAGATCATGGTGTTCAAGTTGTTCCTGGATTGTAGGAAGACGACATTCTTGGAGGATGTTTTCGTTCCACTTTTTGTTCTTGGGCTGAAGTAAAACCACATGATAAGAAGCAACCACACACATGGACCGAATCAAGATGTTTCACTGTTGTCACAACATGGGGCTAATGGAAACGCTCATCTTTTCTGCATTGAGCATTGCATTGCATTTGATTTTGTCAATCTCCCAACAGTCACAAGGATCAATCAGGGAAATTCATTTTGACTGCTTGTCCTTCTACTTGTTCCCTTGTTGTCAAAGGCCGTTGTTCAAAAATTGCTGCTTTGGCCACTGCTGTGTGGAAACTGCTGGTATTTTCATGTGTTCATTGGGGAAAAGTTCCACATTTAGACAGCACTGCCAAAGAAGCACCTTCAATCCACTGTAGTTGTTATGCCAGGCCACTAGATGGCACTGTGATTTTGGCATGTTGTCGAAACGCATATGTGCTTTCGAACATTGGCTTCCGCCTCACTTACAAAAAACATTAACCAGTCTCTGATAAAACAAGTGCTCATTCTTATTGGAAGTTCTGCCATTATTTGTTGTCTTCCCATGCAACAAATCCTGTAGTCGTGCATTCTGCACATATGTGCCTTCACACCTTTGTAGAAAGTCTGTATCTTAGGGTGTTCCCAAAAAGACTTGGTTTCAAACAGTGTCAAACGCTGCATTTCCATTACAAATATATTCCGGGAATATATTTCTGGATATGTTTGTTTAAGCCTTGTTTGCTGATCATTAAGTTCCGGTTGGTCCAAAATAAAAAACATTCTTTAGGTTATTCATGCCAGGAGTTTCTATAATGCAATTTTAGCGAAATGCTTTAACACAGGAACTGTTTTTTGGGGAGGTAACTCAAGAACAAAAGTGATTCTATTGAACATGTGATTTCACCCGGATTCTTTCAAAACTCCACCTGTGCTGATAACATGATGATACGGAAATCCTATTGGCTGGCAGTTTTATTCCAGGACAAAAATGCTAAGAAAATGGGTTTATGTCACGAAGTAAACCTTTAAGCCAAAAAAAAATAAATAAATAAAAAAAATTGCTCAATGCAGCTTTCATTGGATTTTACCTTTAGCCTGTCAATAAGGAACCTTGTAGAGTTTCAGACATAAAAATGAGAAGCCGTTATAAAAATTCACAAAGTACATTACACTATTCACTCCAAAATGCTAATATAGAAATCAACTTTATTTATTTAACTTCAAATCTGACCACAGTTGTGTTTTCAGCGATCACTCTCTATGTTCCGCCTCCAATTATCCGGTACACATGCAAGGCTCTGATCTTTCTTTCTTGTTTTTCCTCCTAGTTTCTCCAGGGGTCAAGGTGTACATTGACCCCTTCACCTATGAGGACCCCAACGATGCGGTTCACGAGTTTGCCAAAGAGATAGACATCTCTTGTGTGAAAATCGAAGAAGTAATTGGTGCAGGTAAGCGCAGCAGCCGCTTTTGTTCGGGAGGAGAAAGAGACGGCTTTAGTTTGTTATTCCTCAGAGCCTCGGAGGAATAAGTCCTCTCTGGGAGAAAAAGGGATAGCATTCACAGTGCCCTTGAAAGCTGGAAAGTACTGACGTGACTGTTACTTTTTCCCCTTCTAGATTGTTTTCTTTTCTCTTTTTATTTCTCTCCAGCAGCATGTTTTGTCCTGATGAGTCTGGTCCTGCTCACCCAACTTTCATGCATCCCTATGTTTTCTTTCTTTCTTTCTCTCTCTCTTACTTCCCTGTAAACATACTTGCTAGGCACTAGATGCAAAACCCTCAAGTACTTCGCCCATCCTCTGTCTCCCTGCAACACACCCAGGTTGCACCCTCGACCGATACCAGTCACCCCCTCTCTCCCCAACATGTTTGATCCTTGAATCCCCCCTCCACAACCCTAAGATTTCCTCTTCTTTTTTTCTAAACGTGTCCCACAGTTGAAGCCGACCCTCAACTCTTTCAAGTCAGTCCTTCACACCCAAATCCGACCAGTAACTCTCCCTCTTCCTGCATTTCCCCCCAACTCCCTCTTTCCCGACACCTTCCCTCTGCTCACTCAACCCCCTCCCCACATCACCCTCCCTCCCTCCCGCCACTTTGTTCTCTTGCTGCAGGTGAATTTGGCGAAGTGTGCCGCGGCCGCCTCAAGCAGGCCGGCCGCCGGGAGATGGTGGTGGCGATCAAGACTCTCAAGGCGGGCTACACCGAGCGCCAGAGGCGAGACTTCCTCGCCGAGGCCTCCATCATGGGTCAGTTCGACCACCCCAACGTAATTCGGCTGGAGGGTGTCCTGACACGGAGCTGCCCTGTCCTCATCATCACTGAATTTATGGAAAACGGCGCGCTGGATTCCTTCCTGAGGGTGAGCATGCTGGGAGTTGCAAATTGCGGCACCTCTGACGGGGAAGATTACTTTCTGCTCGCATCAAAGCCGAAAGGAACACACACGCAGACAGTCAGCCACAGCACCTTTGGGTTATTGGAATGTTTTACTGCGTGTAAAACAGCCTGAGGCGCTCGCTTGCTGAGTGATAGACATTAAACGTGTAATAGAAAGCTTGAAGACAGGCATTGTGTCTTTGCTTGACGCGGCTGAGTGATGCTGACAGCCTCTTCGCGGCACAAGCTCCTGCTGGATAACTTGTCACACGCAGACTTTTGGATAAGTTTGCTTTGGTGTGTTAGAGAGTCCCCGTACAACCACTGAATACATTATCGATCAGAGTTGTCTGTACACACCAAACCGCCTACGCAAAATGTTGAACAAAGGCAGGATGAAAAATGAGATGTCACAAGGTACATTTCCAGCTGCGTGGGGGCTATTACATGTCATTTACATTCAATAACGCTCGTTTTCCTGCATGGCTGAACTTTGAACATGTCTACTCTGTGAAACTGGGGGGAAATGAGGCTGCTTCATGCTAGTTTTGTCTCATGTTGCTTGGCGTGATAACTGCTTTAGCTATCAGCAGCTTGGGTCAGGGGTGTTCTGGAGATTCAGGAGTCTTGACATCTTCCAGCTTGTTTTGATTTATTTCCATTTCATTGGGTTCCATTCCATTTGCTCACAAATAAAAGCATGTTTCCACCACAGAAACTTTGTCCAGGGATTTCATGTCCCCCTCCTAATTCAGTAAATCATTTTAAAATACTTTAGTCATATGAATATTTTATGGTTTTAAGTGGAAATAAGGACAATCGTTTTCCCTCTGAATCGATAACAGATCCAGGAGCCCAGCCAAGACGCCTGTTCATGCATATTAGATACATACCGAGAAGTGTAATGCAGGCATGTTACCACCATCTCGTGGTCAGAGTGGTCATTTATTTAATTACTACTATGCCCACTTATGCCTAGTGCTGCAAAATTGCATCATGCTTTCATATATATTCCATGCATGTGTTTTATTGAAATGAGCAATTTGTTCTTAACTCTGAATCTGCCTGAAGGTAAAAACACATACACATATAGATATGTCAAATTCAGGAATGAAGGATTGAAAAAACAAGGTGGTGCCTGGGCTGTGGTGTATGCTCCCATTGCACACATCTGTCAGGCTTTGTTTATTACATATCTGTGAATGTTACAAACATCATCTGACTTTTGGGTGACGATTACGTTCTCGTTTCTCAGTGTAAATGCTGCGAAATGATTCACACTTTATGGCCAAACTGCAGTATTTTTAATCCCAACGAGAGCCGCTTCTCCTCTCCTGTTAGAGCAACAAGGAGTACTGCGTCAGCAAAATCTCTTTCATTTTCTACAGTTGCAGCTTTCTCCATACTTTGTAGTGACTCTAAGTTATAAAGTCAATCAATCAAGTTTATTTGCATGGCACATTTCAGCAATAAGGCGGTTCAGAGTGCTTTTCATCATAAAATCGCAAAAATAAAGACATAAAAACATCAAACAGACACCAATTGAGAACCCAGTAACAAACATTACATTTTGTCGAGTACCATCATCAAAACCATCAAATATGTTGGTCCATGTTCCAGTGATTATGGGTTGAAAGCAACTAACTCAACTGCAGTAATCAATGCGACTAAAGATAAACGGATGGATGAGATGTTGAGACATTAGTTCTCTAATTCTGGAAATGTTCTTCGGGTGATAGAAGGCCGACTTTCTAACTGTCTTTATGTGGCTCTTAAAGTGTCGTCTGTCTGACAGAATTGTCAGTCACAGCTCTTTTGCTGAAAATCATAGCTCTTATTTTTGCGCCCAACTTGCTTAGAGAGAACTTGGTTGACGTTACTGAGTTGGGAGGATTGTTCTTTACCATTTCACAGAAAAAGAAAAAAAAAACATTAATTTGAGATGTATGTCTTGACTGATTTTTGGTGTTGACTCTGCACAATAGGTATATAACAAGGTCTTGCAATATTGCAATCTCATTATATTCTATCATCAAAGTAAATTGTGTCTTTTGAAGCTTTAAATTTGACACCCTTGCTGTATTTGAAGTAATAAGGGACGTAGCTCTTGAGATGCACACAGTCACAGAGTCGACTAATAAAAAGCTTGCTGAGCGGGGTGATAACATTATTATGTTGTCTGTGTGTCAACATTTTGGGTGCGCAGTAAAAAGAGACTGTGACAGAGAATAGGAGTGATTTCTAAGCAGTGTAAGAACATTGTGATAGGCTAACTGTTAACCGCTAATGATGCTAAAGTTAGCAAAGAAGGCTTATGAACCGTTTTTTGATGAATTTAGACAACATTCGACAATCACTAGTTGAAAAAGTGGAGCTCTATAACTACATATTGAACAGATATTCTTTAAAACTCACCGCAAGCTTTATGAAACCTTTATCCTGTTTGTGAACACAGTTATTTTTCTACGCTTTTTTGATAAGCTCCTAAATGTTAGATTTTTGTTAGCATAGTCAGACATTTTTGATCAAAAAGTACTTTAGAATTTTTCTATTTTTTTTTTATAAAAAAATGTATCTATGTAAAATAGAACCATCTTTTTATTGTATGTAATTCCATTTTGATTTATCCTCTTGTAGTTAATTTCTACCGTCGCCTGGAAGGACTTGGCAAAATGCAAAAGCCACAACTAGAAAAATAAAAGCTATGCTAAAACGAACCACTATGTTAGCAAGTTTAGCATAATTACCATTGTGGCTCATCTGGTTGAAGTTGTGCTTTTTTGTTGTGGCGTAGTTTTTTTTTTTTTTTTTTTTTTTTTTTTTCATTTTTATGACCCTTCTTTGCCACTATAAATTTAGATGGATGTAGAACTAATTACTGGTTTTTGTAAACTATCTTCATTGTAAAAAAAACAAAAAACAAACAAAAAAAAACAAACAGTGAAATCGTCATGAAGTTGGAGTTGGAGGCTCATTTCATGCAGTAGAAATAGTGCAGTTTAATGGGTGGAGTTGGTGGGTGAAACCCCCTGATTGAACTCTTCCCTACATCCACTGGTTTCCCTCTGAGCTCTGAGGTTCAGGATGAACTCGGGCTTAAGTAACTACCAAACCATCCTACCCAGCAGCACTGTAACAATTTATTAAACTGTATCCTGCTGACTGCGTTGGGGCCGCTGTTTGTGGTAAACACAACTTCCTCAGATAATTAGGCTACTTTGTAAGTTTTATTTGGACTGTCAATGCCCCCGTCGATAGACTGAAATAGGTTTTAGGCTGAGTGAGAAAGTAAAACTCGTCTCTATCTCTCCGAGTTGCTGCTCTGTTTCATGTCCTCGGTTTGAAATTGTGCCATTGTTAGTCGTTCTTCTGTAAGACGAAAAAGAAGTGTGCCCAAGCACAGCACGCTCTGTGGAAATTAGTGTAACATGACTGTTCCTGTCAGTAATCACTGGAGCTACATCCACTGAACAACATAAATACCAGTTAAACATTTTTTTCATTTTTTTTTTTCAATTCAGCCCTGCTGCTGCTAAATTAACTTTGCATATTGATTCTTATGGTTCTAATTTTGATTTAGGTTCATTGTATTACACACTTACACATCCGGTGAGGTGCAGAGGTGAGCAACCTGTGGCTCTTACAACCCAAATAGGAAATGTTTTCATTTATGAAGACAATCAGAAAGTGAGGTTGTAGCTGTACGATGTCTAAAACAAAGGCTACCAAAAGTGAAACGCTTTCAAAAGTAATTTAGTTTTATTTATTTTACCATTATATTTTTACCTAGCTTTGTTTTTGTTTTGTTTTTTTTTGTTGTTGTTTTTTACTCATTCAGCTCAGTTCATTCAACAAAAAAATGACACATTTCCATGTAAAAGTTAGATTATTTATGTTGTTAAATGTGAAAGTACAAATAACCAGCACACACTAGAAATGCAACTTTTAACACACCATTTCCATTGACCATATGGTTTGAATTACAAAAATAAATTTGCTTAATGAAAACATGCCAATTTGGGGGAAAAAAACCCCCAAAACTTCATGCTTTTCAATAAAAAAAATTTGTTCCTGGGTGAGGAGGTTTTTCTTCTGTATTGAAATAAATGTATTTCTCAAAACGGCAATGGAAACACTCCTCTCACATCACATGAGTCATGTGAACACCCAGATGTTACTTCTGGAGGAAATGATGACGAAGATGACAGGAAGTGGTAGGAGGAAGATGGAACAGTATGTTTTGTAACGACACCATGTGAACAAACTTATTCATCATTTTTAATCGCATGTCTTATTAGAAATGACGCAATTGTAAAATTCTGGTTGTGTTTTTTCGACAGGAATACTGACAAAGTTTTGAGCGCATTTGTAATAGTAATAAAATAATAACATTGTTGCTGTAAAGATACAGTTCATAATTTCCTAAGTGTGTTTCTGTTAAAAGCAGCTCATATTCTACCTGCAGCAGATAACACCTGTTGTCATTAGTTGGTCCCACAGGCTGAAGCTAACAGCTTGCCGTAGAGGACAGGTGTCAGACTCCAGGCCTCCATGGCTGGCCTCCTGCAGCTTTTAGATGCACCTCTCTGTCAACACACCTGAATCACATAATTACCTTTAGTAGGACTCTATAGAATTTCAGTGCAAGAAGAGATAATTTGCTTCTTTGATTTAGGTGTGTTGGGAATTGGGACGCATCAAGAAGTTGCAGGACAGCAGCCCTCGAGGACTGGAGTTTGAAGTCTCTTAAAACAACTCCAGTCTCATAAATGTGATGTTTATGTTTGGCCTTACATTCAGTATTGGGTATTAGGTCTATTCCTGACACATACTGCCTTTGATTATAGCACAATCAACTGTATCCTTCAGTGGCTTTAAAAACTCTATATATCTGAAATATGACAAAAGCGATTTTACTTTGTAATTTAACGTCTTTGGCCTCTGTCCCTTTAAAACTTCCTACTCTTTCTAAAACTCCTACAAAGAGGTGAATCATTTATGCAGTTCACGTAATGGTTACAATAACTGTGACATTAAGTGAAGTGGTCCAAACAAAAGAAGGAAAAAAACAACAAAAGCTGATAGTGATTAAAGTTTTAACTTCATAAAATGTTATGTTCTGTTTTACTGGTTATGTATTTACTGTGACCAGGGAAGCTTCACATGTTGACACAGAAAGATCATTAGTGGCACGCTGCTAACTGTGTAAAACATCATCAGCTTCTGTGTAATTAACAACCCAATTACAAACATGATGACAGGTAACTTTGTTTTTAAGACGTTAAAGTCCCCATTAGTTTTTCACCCTGATAGCTTCACTCAGATACCAACTAATCTGGATTTATACTTTATGAGAATGTCAATAGTTATACATTATAGGTAACATTTTAATTGCTTATGTCCTTTTTCACAAAACCTCACGTGTTAAAAAAACCTCAAACAATTGATTTAATAAGCTACATCATTAAAACAGTGTGTGCTTTTACTACTAATCAAGGGCAACTCTAAACAGGAGAGGTTTTTAGTCTAGATTTAAAGGAAGTCAGATTTCTGGAAGGTTTTTTTTTTTTCAGATTTGTGGTTCATAGAAGCTGAATGCTTCTTCTCCATGTTTGGTTCTGGGCGGTGCAGAGTAGACCACAACCAGGAGACCCCAGTTGATAGAACAACAGGTTTTGGATGTATTTTGGTGCTAAGCCCTTCAGTGATTTATAAACTAGCAGAAGTATTTTAAAGTCTTTGAGCTACAGTGGAAGGAGTTGGAGATTCTGTCCTATAAGAAGGACTTTAAAGCACAGGAACAGCATGCTGGGAGGTGTTGTAAATCTGGACCCGTTTCAAACCACACCCCCAGTCCACAGAAGGTTCATGGATGAAGTGATGGATTAGTGCAGATGCTTTGTATGACAGCAGATTAGGGTGATCTGCTGTGATGCTAGCTAAAGAGAACAGCTAAGGGAAGAAGAAAAGCTAACCTGAAACCGTTGGACAATGTAAATGTTTTATTCAAATGGGTATCATTCTGCTTATTACCACGTCTTTATTTGAAAACTTGTTCTTGGAAATTACAGTCAGTAGTTGTAGCTCCATGTGAAGTTGTTGGGGTTTTTTTCTACGTTAGCGGAATATTGACAAAGTTTTCCTCACATTCATAATGGAAACGCAGCTTCATTCAGCTATCACATAAATAACAGAAAAACCTCCTGCCTGCTCCCTGCTCTCCTCTCTCCTGCCAGTGTCACTCAGCCGGTGACTCAGGGGAACTCGGGGTTCTACTCTAATGAGGAAACTACTGCGTTAACAACCACACACACATTTATTTACTGTCCGAGTCAGTCACTCACGGGAAATTCTCAACTCTTGCTTCCCAGAAGACCTACTTTCTGAGCTTTCAGGACATGTGCGCATGCAGAACCTTCACATGCGGCCTGAAATAACACACATGCATACACAGGACTTTCTGAAGGCCTGCAGTGAATCATGGCTGTTTATACATCCATCCATCCCAGCCCGTTCGCCTGTCGAACTTCACCGGAGTGTGCAGACTACAAAGCGAGCGTGTTTACCGTTTCTGCCATGTCACATCTGTGCATGCGTTCCTGCTTTTCTCACAGTCGAGTCAAAGGAGGCAACGATTATGCAGCATAGTATTTTCTCCAGTTTCTCTACCCAGTTTTATTAGATATTCAGGTCATGAGAGAAGAAACTTCTCCCCGTTTTTTTTTTTTTTTTTAATTGTCTATTGATGTTCCATCGATTCTCTCCGGCTCTCCGATCGTCATGGGGTCACGAGTCTTCACAGGTCGGACCGATCATTTATTCTAATCTCCACTTTGTGACATGCTTCACTAATGTGGAGAATTGTGAAATGAACCCTGAAAGCCCCACAATCTTAAGATTTGTTTCATGCTTCTTTAATGGTTAGCAAAAAGGAGGGCAAATAAATAAATAAAGAAGCTGCAAATCAAGGACTTTTTGGTGCAAGATGCAATTGGAAGGCGGTTTCGCTTTAATGTGTTGTTGTTTTGATGTCGATGAGAAATCCGCCTCGGTAGCAGCCGTGTGTCTGCGAGCGGCCTGTCAGTTTGTTTTATGTTGTTTTTGTCAAAGCGGTATTAGACACATGCGGCTTCGGTGCAGCAATAAAGTGTGTAATTAATCTACTAATTGGGCAGCGTGTGTGAAAAGGTCAGCTGTCAGTGAGCGTCAGCAGCAGCTGCGACGCATCATGACAGATGTCATGTTTGTGTGGCGTCAGTGACTGATCGGCTCCCCTCCGGTGTTGTCCATATCTCTTATACTCCTCCTACATTTCCATAATCATCACATCCTCTCTCTTCCTCGCCGCCCGTCCTGAATCTCTCTGGCTCCTATCTGCAGCTCAACGACGGGCGCTTCACCATGACGCAGCTGGTCGGGATGCTGCGCGGCATCGCCGCCGGGATGAAGTACCTGTCAGACATGAACTACGTGCACCGAGACCTCGCCGCACGGAACATCCTGGTCAACAGCAACCTGGTCTGCAAGGTCTCCGACTTCGGCCTCTCACGTTTCCTGGACGACACGTCTGCTGACCCCACGTACACGAGCTCCCTGGTCAGTCAGATTAATGTTTTCTTTAGTCTAACTCTTACCGTTTCTAAAAGTCGTTTGTTTTAGATTTTATGTCACATACTGAGGCAAAGTAGCTCATAGTTGTGAAGTAGAAGGAAACTGGTTTTTACGTTTTTTTGACTAGAGACACACCAATCTGATATAAATATTGGTACTGGTTCTGATATCTAAAAACGTCTAGATTCTAGTGTTGTGGCACTTTAATCAAACTCCAGTTTGTTTGCCTAGAAAGTCCGGTTCTCTTGGGGAGCTGTGAATGCAAAGTCAAACTCTGGTTCTTTGGCACAGCGCCACCACAGGCAAGGAGGGGAACAGGTTTTTCAAATGGTTTGGTTGTTTGACACAGTGAAAGAGAAACACAGCAGTAGAAATGTAACAAATGTTGCAATTTTGGTCGCCAACTGAACCGAGTCTAAAGGACTATCAGGAGGATAACATCCTGTTAGCTGTTGGCAGATCGGTCCAGCTGAGCTGTGGATCTCTGCAGCTCCTCTATAATTACCATGAACCTGTTGGCTGCTTCTCTAATTAATGCCTGGTTTGCCAGCTCAGGTGGTCGGCCATGTCTTGTTTGGTTTGCAGATGTGCCATGCTCTCTCTGCTTTCAGATGACAGATGGAACTGCTTTAAACTTCTCCACAGTTTGATCCCTGACTAGTCTGCTGTGTTACTTGGTGTCAGTGATTGGTTCACCAATGTATAAATGTATTTGTACATAGAAGAAATTACACACACTTCTGAAAGGAAACTCGTGTTGTGGCAATAATGTACACACGTAGCCAGTTCTTCTATAAAAACATTCCAGAAAGTTTTTATCCACATAAACTCGTACAAATACGTCCATGGGCGTTGTTTAACATGCCAAAACCATAGGGGGCAGTGTAGCACACAGCTGAAACCTATTCCAGCCAATCAAATTGCTTCAATATAACCAATATTTCCTCCTACAAATTAAACACGGTGCCAGGACATTCATTTGTGTGAATAGGTATGGAGGTTGAGCTGCTTTTAAATAGAGTATTAGAATATAAAGTTCATAAAACACAAGATGATGTTGATTGGGAATCACAGAGTAAATATGTGGACATATTGGTGCATTACTTGTTGCTGACTCTAATCTCTGCTCTGTTTTCACATGTACACTCGCAAACACAAATAGAGATTTCTCAAATCTCATCAAATATGTAATCATGTTTAGTGATACTAATCGAAGTGTTTGTGTGGATGAATGAAAAAACACATAAGATGTCTTCATTTTCCCAGATATACAGTTACATGTGGACCAAGAGTATAGGGGCAGAATATAAATTGGTATTGGTAAAAAAAAAAAAATGTTGAAACGTAAATAATTTGTCCCTCATTTCCTAATGATTTCCTTCTTTGAGATTTTTGGTTGTGTCCTCTTATTAAAATGTGGAAACATTGAATCAGTCATACAGAGAAACGCTCATTTGTCTTCAGGATATTTCACTCAAGGATCAACAAAGTTTAAACCTTTAAACCTCGGAGAAGACGGGAGTGAAGAAACAAGTACATACGTCGTGTTTTATAGTCACGTACACAAAATCACACTTCCCTTACAGAACTTACCATGTCAAACATCAGCGTACATAAAACGACGATACAGTCTGGATCATGTCTGATTTCGCATCCGTGACCTTTCAACACAACAGTTCAACCAAAGGTCAAGATGATAAAAACATGTCTCAAAAATACCCGTCCATAAGCTCCTTTTTCCAGTAAACAAGTCAAAGTACCAATTTGTCACCACAGTTATGACAAAATACAAAGAAGTTAGTGGTGTGTGAAAACTTGCGGGGCACTGTGTTTCTGTGCTTCTCTATTGTTTCTGGATTGCCGTGTATTCTATAGTAGCAATGTGTGTGTGTGTGTGTGTTTGTGTGTGTGTTTGTGTGCGTGAGCAGGGAGGAAAGATTCCCATTCGGTGGACGGCGCCAGAAGCCATCGCCTTCAGGAAGTTCACCTCGGCCAGCGACGTGTGGAGCTACGGCATCGTCATGTGGGAGGTGGTGTCCTACGGAGAGAGGCCTTACTGGGACATGAGCAACCAGGACGTGAGTTGGCCGCGCCGCCTCCCCGACACACACGCACCTGTGCCGCAAATTCCTTTGCAAAGAGTTTTGCCACTAAAGTTTAGCGGGGGCCAGCTGGGAGTTCCCTGAGCGGCTGTGGCTTTGATTTCCAGAGTGACACATTGGACCCCGGCTCTGTTCTGGAGTCTTTATCTCCTCTCTGCAGATGCTGGTGCAGCTGTGTGCCTGTGTTCTACCTTCTTTTTTACCACCTTATTTACAGCTCAAGCCCAGCACACACCCTACAAATCCATACTGCAAAGCCTCCCCTCCTCACACTCACAAAGGCATTCTCAGGAAAGGCTTTTTTTTTTTACGGGCCTTGTTACCTGTCGGCTATCTGCTCTGCACAGACACTGGAGCTGCAGCACCGAGCTTTGTAGGAAAGAAAACAGAAATCTCTGGGTTCCTCCTCGCTGAGCAAAGTGCCGAAGCGGTGCGTACTGTACACCTCCACGCAACTCTCCGAGGACTACCGGCTCTGTATCGCGCTTCAAAAACGAGACGTGTAACACTGATACCAATAAAGCAAGGGAAAAAAAAAAAAAAAGAGGCAACCAAAATGAAAAATGGCATTAATGTATGTATAACTTTCACAACAAAACCCTAACGCAGTAATGAAAAGCATCAAAGCAGAGGCTCTCCATTGTTCCCCGTAGCCTTTGTGCCACAGCCGTTGCTCAATAAGCAACAGAGTCAACAAATACGAGATATAAACAGAGGTACTCGCCGGCTGGAGGCACGACACAAAATCAAAGGACAAGCAGCGGGAGGAGAGGAGCGCAGCAGAACTGCTTTATTGTTCCCAAATGCCAGTTTTTTTATTGTTGCGGGGAGCTGGAAGCCCATACAGAGCTTATGGAGGTAAATGCAGTTGCTAGGCGAAATCTAATCAATGAGCCAACGTGCTCTTCCTTCACTTATTGTTTTCCACGTCAGTCACAGCAGTTCTGAAGTGACAGCATTTGGGATTAGTTTTTTTAGAGTTTGGCAGAGACGCTGAAAGGAAGGATGGAATATTTGACAGCACAAACTGAGCAGCTGTCAAACGCAGGACATAATACAGAAAGTGGCGATTATCTTACTAGAACGCCAACAGACACTAAACAGAGTCTTTATGTGGTTAGTCAGAACTACATGGTTGAACATGATGGGGTTTATTTTAGCTTGTAGCTAAGGAATGAGGAGTTTGGTTTTTTTCAAGTTGAAATGCTTTGTTTGACACCCCTAAGACTGTAAAAGAAATGATAGGTTATGGATTGGTGGTTCTCAGACTTTAAATTAAGTAGCTCCTCACTTATTACTTAGATTTCAAAGTACCACAATGCTATCAAGGACGGTGGCCTGGAAGGGTTGGCAAAACGCAAGAGCCACAACGCAAGTTATACTTTGAAATTGTTCATAAATTCTGTTTTACACTAAAATTTAGGTTTAGCATACCTTCAGTTTTAGCATAACTTGTATTGTAGCTTTTTGTTGTGTTGTGGCTACTTGTGTCTTTTTGTTGTTTTTTTTGTGGCTTTCTTGTGTTGTGGTTTCTCGTGTTGAGCCTTTATGTTGTGACTTTGTTTCTTCGTGGCTTTTCTTGTATTGTGGCTTCTTCTTCTTCTTCTTCTTCTTCTTCTGCTTCTTGTGTTCAGTCTCACCTGTGAAACTTGCATACATTTAGTCAGCAGAAAATTCCCCTTCAAAGGTTGATGCCAAATGCACAGTAGATACAAAATCCCCTGAATCAGATCACAGGCTGAAGAGGATAAACAAAGATGCTTATGTTTAAGGTAGATTTGCTGTTCTCCTGTTTTGAATTATTGATCTTCTCGGGGACGACAGGGACACAAAAACTGCATTGATATCCTGGTGAGACTTGGCTTTACTTTTCTTTTCAGTTCAGTTCATTTCCCCTTCTTTTCAGTGCATTATCAGTCCCCAAGAGGCTTTAAACAAAAATCAGAGTCTCTGTGTGAAATGCTGAGATCCGACGAACGCAAAAACTGCACCAAAATGGTCATAAGTGTCAGCGAGGTCCAGGTGGAACATGTCTGCATCTCATCTGGACAAACCGCTTCCTCCGTCTCTGGAGGCTGCTGTGTTTCACAAGAGGTTTTACTCACAAAACTAATTCTGAAATTATGACATCTTTGTGCATTAGGGGGTGAATGATTTTGACATCTGACTCACAGCCCAAAAAAAAAAATAAAAAAAAATAAAAATCTGCCTCATCCAGACCAATCAGAATTGACTTTGTAGACATTTTTATTTGACCATGCAGCCACTTTCTAAATGATCCTGTATTTACATGCAGTGTAAATGCCAGAAATGTGTAAATATTTAATCTTAAAGATGTCTAAAATAGATTTATTATAAGTTCAAACTGACGTGTTTTTAAGTTAAGATTGACAAGCATAAAACAAAACAACAAAAAGCAGAATAAGCTCAGATCCCACCAATTACTAACAGCAGCTGTACTGGATGAGCTACGCATCGTCAACACTTTCCCTTCACAGCCGATACATAGACTCAGTCCAGGACTTTTCGCTTTTTTTGTTGGCATTAGAATTAATTGCCTTTTAAAAATAATACAGATTTATCATGTGCCTTGGAGACGTCATGTCAGCGCCGCATCATCTGTATTCTAAGAGCAAGTCGATGGTCCAGGCAGGTGATGCCACTTCATCAAAATGACTCAAAAACTACAATTCGTGCAGAAGAACAGAGATTTTTATCTAATCAAAAATAAACTGAACTTTGTCTCAGTGTGGAAATCATGTGTATTGCTCAGGTGCTCATTTTAAATGTTCTTGTCTATTAATATTTAATTGTGCGCCTTCAGAGGATGCTTCCTGATGTTCAGAGTAACAAACTGCTCCAGTTCAAATAAACACTTAACCAGTCTCTATGTTTTGAATTCAGTGGACCTTGAACATACAATGTTTATGCCATTTAGCTTAAAATTATTGTACTTATGAGTGGTTTTCCTTCTGTCAGGTAATGACGGCAGTAGAGCAGGACTACCGGCTGCCCCCACCCATGGACTGTCCCATGGTGCTGCACCAGCTCATGCTGGAGTGCTGGATGAAGGAGAGAAACCTGAGGCCTAAGTTCTCGCGCATCGTCAGCACCCTGGACAAGCTGCTCCGCAACGCCGCGAGCCTCAAGGTGGTGACCAGCAGCTACTCAGGGTGAGTCAGACATGTAAGTTTGATTGGACCAGAGCCACTCAGGTCGACGCCCAACAGCACTGGTGTTCAGAGCAACTCCATGATCTGCTAGCTGTGTTTCCATTGGCCTTAAAATTGCACAAATCGGAATTCCGAAAAAAAACAAATTTGCTTAGTGGAAACAAAGCTCTAGTTTTTCAATAAAAAGTTTGTGTGCTAGGATGGGTTCTTTTTTTGGGGTTGTTGTTGGCTATTAGACTGGAGAAGAACCCATATTCATGTTCCCATCAACACACTGAACAGGATTTAAAGGAAGGTAATAAAAAAATATCCAAAGCTCACCAGTAGAGTGATCAACTTGGGGAACCATTAGATTCCCATTTTGGCTAATCCTGTTTTTTTTTTTGTTTGTTTGTTTGTTTGTTTTTTGTCCAAAAAGTCTCAAAATATAGCAACCTATTTTATCGTGAATAACTCGCATTTTTCTCTCTATGCTTTTGTTCCCCCATCATCGTGACGTCTGAACTTCTCCTCTTCAGATTTACTGAAATCTATATCAGTTGAGGACAGAAAGGTCTAATTGTCCAGATGTTATTATTGATACAGAGTTTGAATAAATGATACTGGAGATATTATTCAGCCCTTTGTGACTGCATTGTTGCACGATTGGAAACGGTGATGTGTGTTGTGATTCAACATACTGCGTAGCTTGATCTGGTCCAAAACAGAACACCGAGCGCTCCTTCAGACACAGAATCAATGTTCCTCCAAGGTCATCCAAGTTCCCATGATTCTGGAGCAGAGATCTGTGAAATGCCCAAGGACCAGAAGAATGGTCTCCTACTGCCTGAAGCAAAACATTTAAAACAGCGATACCAGCAATAGATTTCACTCCCCTTTATAATTGTACTGAACTTAAAGTTTGGATTTTTCTACATTTTTTTTGCTGTGATGTTATACTATTGTGGTAAATTTTGCTAACTTTTTTTTTTTTTTTAGAAATTTATTGAAAATGTCGCTATGTCGTGACAATATAATCAGTAAAAATAAAAGTTCCTCTGTTTTCTCCCAGTGCCAACTAGAAACAAGCAATCACAAATAGGAGGCGGGTCTTAGCGCTGTCAATCACCTCTACATGTGGCGCTGCTCATCCGCCCTTCTCCTCGCCTTGCTCCCTGCCACACTGCAGCTAGCATAGCATGTTGTGAATGCTAAGGCTAGTTAGCACAGACACCAAATGACGCCAGATAAACAATTCTCCTGTAACGGTAAGATGTTTTCTCTGCTATCCACACATTTAGCAACGAGTACATGAGCATGACTGACAGCGCTATGACCCACCTCTTGGCTCAGATTGGTTGTTTTTCTCCAGACAGTAACAGCAGCTCAGGTAGGAGATGAAGGAGTTCGATCTTTTCATGGATTATCTTTCACGACATGGTGACAGTTTAAACAAGTGAAAAACTATTTTTTATGGAACTTACATCCTGCCGCTTTATTTAATGCTTCTAACATCTATACTACCAACCTTTATACATTGTATGAAGGTGTTTGAACCATGTGTGTCCATGCATTGACTTTTAGTGAAGCATTTGTTTCAAAATGCTTTTTAAAATCTGACATTTTCCCAAATGGATGTCCGTCTGGAGGTTCTTAATCATCTGTCTGCTCTGACGGTCGTCACTTTAAAATAAAAGGCAACGTGTTTGTAAATGGAGGCAACTTTGCTACTGTGGGCAAAGTTTGGCACAAAATAAAAAACAATCACTGTCCTCTTTTTCTTTTTTTTTTCACTCCATCAGCACTCAAAATGGTCTGGAGGTTATTCCATGACGAAAGCAGAAAATAAAGCAGTAATGCATTTTCCTTCTTCCTCGTGTGAAATTGTCTTCGGTATTGTATATGACTGGTGCTCAGCGCAAGATAAAGATTGCTGCTGCAGAGACGGGCAGCGCTGCGCCTCTGGGTTGCTGGAATAAGATGTCACAGAAAAAAAAAAATGTCTGGCCTGAAGAGAAGCACAACAAGGTGCGTGCTCGTTGGCTTTGCTTTGTTTTATACTCCGTGTTGACTCGATAGGATGCCTCTTTGCGCTGAAGGGCCTTTTTGCTGCCAGACGGATGTCTGCCTCTGAGTCTCTGACACTTCTCGGTGGAAGTGGAGATGTGATGTCGTAGGTAGCTGTGCTCGCCCCCAGGTGTTGGGTTTTTTTTTTTTTTTTTTTTTTTTTCCAGCTTTCTCCTTCTGACTTTTTGCCGACTTGGAACGCTCCGGCATGCTGACGTGTTTGTTCTGAATTTTGTTAGCCTGGAATTCAAGTCAACAACATTAGCGGTGTTCTTAGCGGGTGCTCAGAACACCGGATCGGCTGGTGATGTATAATGAATCAAACGCGGATCTTCAGCACTGTCTATGCCGCCGGGCTGGCTGGCTGACAGGCAGACAGAAAGAGAGACGCATACAGGAGGATTCACACGTTCAGTTTCCAGGTGCGGGTACCGGCTCCTTGGCTCCCAGTTTTCACTCTAACATGGAGTCCCCCGAGGGCATTTCCTGTGCCAAGATTTGGGCTCAGCGAAGCTAATTGTGTGTGGAAATGTAATGGCTGACCTCGCTTTAATTCCCCTTCCACTTGGCTGGATGCTGGAATGTAGGTGATAGGACAGAAAGCGGCACACGGGGTGCTGATGTGGAAAAGCAGGAGGTGATGAAGTGTGAGTAATAAGGGAGATTGAGGAGAAGCTAAAAGAGAGGAATGTGTTTAATTAGGTTGCTAATGAGCTTTTTAATGCATCAGGGGAGGGCGCGCCCGGCGAACGCGACGGGCGGAAAGAAGGAGAACGCGCGCGCTCCTATTTGCGTTGTGTTGCTCGTGCGTCTGCATGTTCCGCTGTGGCTGTGTGCCGATGACATGCCAATGATTAATTTATGGCCTCATCTGTATGCGGCGGCGGCGAGTGATAGATGGGGAGAGGAGAAGAATCATGTTGTCAGAGCGATGATTTAAAGAGCGTCTGCGTCGCCATTGGCTGCTGGACGATGCCGCGGTCAGATAAAGGGGATGCAGAGAGGGGATATGAGATGCGGCGCTATCTGCTTCAGCATCTCCAGCCACACGGGCCTTAAAAACAAGGACACTGGCCGGGGAACAAAGGACACTCGGCCGCTGGTGTCCCAAAGATAGCCAAGAAATATGTTGAAGTTTTATTAAAAACTGAAAACGTGATGAATAGATTCTGGCCTGGCTGTGGAGCTGCTTACAGCAGACGAGGCTTCAGATCAGCACGTTTTACGGTTTATTCCCATGATGTCGTATTTTATTATTTGCAATCGTAGGATCTGAGAGTGAGGAACTCTGCAGAATGGAGCTCCTCCGACACAAAGATGGGTTAGACCTTAATCCAGCTTCAACAGAAAGACTCGGACTCGCGGCAGCTTTGGCGTCTGAGAACTCGATGCTGACCTGTGTGCCGTTTGTCTTGGCAGGGATCTGCTGCGGCTGGGAGGAACACTGCCGGGACACAACAGGAAGAGTCCGGAAGACAGTCAGGAAATCATCCGGCAACAGATGAGCCAGACTCTTCCCATCAGAGTGTGAACTGCTGCAACGCATACAGAAGGAGATTAAAGAAAGAAAGAAAGAAAGAAAGAAAGAAAGAAAGAAAAAACTACCTATGAACTCTGACGAGGAGAATCCGATGTACAAAGTCTAAAAATACAACAACAACAAAAAAAGAGGGCGGAGAATAAAAGATGAAGGCAATGAAAGCGGACCGGTTCGAAGACTTCCTTCCCACTGGAGATTTAATGTCTGTATAAAGACAACTTCCCATTGCGGTGTGTGTGTTCATTACTTGACACTTGTGGATTTGTGACTGTTGACATGAAGCCAAACTTCTTAATGGACCCTCTCAGGTTGTGTTTGCATGCCTGCATGTGTTTTTTTATTTTCCTGTTTCTTTCCGCTGGTTGGGAATCAGCATTTCCTGCTTGCCGTCTCACCGAGGAAAGGTGAGCTCGCAAACAAACGTCTAAATGACGCAACAGTGCCAAGATGAAGCAAACCCAACCTTCAACACAGCTTGACCTCCGTATCAATCTGCTCGACCATTTGTTTTGTTCTTTCCTTTATTTCTTTTGTAGTTTGTTTAATCCCAACCAAATAGGTTCCTTAAAGTTAATTTTGGCGATGAGAAAAAAAAAAAAAGGAACTTTTCATCCTCTTCCTCTTAAATACCGTCTTCCACAGAAACGTACTGGGAGATCCGTGTTTTACGAACCTGTACAAAGCATCCGAGTCTTCACCCTCTCCCGAACCCCCCGCGTCTCTCCGCGTTGGAGGCGAGACGTAGCTGACACTGTGCGGGACGCGGTCATGTGCATGCCAAAGTGGAAACTCCGTCATGAGAAACGTACTTACCAAGTTCCACATTCGCTGTTGCTTCGGTGGCATCGTTTGAATGCTAAGTTATTACCTGATACTGCTATTTTATTTTATTTTTTACTTGGGCTTAACTTTTTTATTACAAAGCTTGTTTTTTTTTGTTTTTTTTTCTTCCCACATGATAAGAAACCAGACAGACGTGAACGAGTGAATTAAGGAGACGTTTGACTCAGACAGGCTAATTATCTTTAAAATCACTGAGCAGACTGTGTCAGGATCGATGTCGGGCTTCTTCCTGCCCCAAGCAGAGCTGCAGATTTTACTCAGAAAAAAAAAATCGCAGATTAGCAGGAACGTAAAACTGACTCAGAGGTAGAAAAAAAAACTGCAGAACAAATCAGCCATTGTTTCGTTTCTTCCTAATCAGTGTTTTCCTCGGAGCGCCAGCTGTCAGTGCAGTTTCTATCTAAACCAACTGCCTGTATATAACACCATGTTTGTATTAGACCAAACCACTGAGCAGTTACAGCTATCCGACCTGACTTTGGCCCTTTGCAGGGCCCTCACTTATCTGCTTGTTATGTTTTCATAAAGCAACGGATGAGGGAATTTGACGGTCATTACCAGGGATGTCCCGAAACCGATCCGAGTCGTTTCGGAAAACGCCTCAACTGAACGATTCCTCATATTGTTTTATAAAGTTTTGCACTCAGGATCGTTTTCAGAAAAGTTTTCATCCACATGAACCCACACAAATCCTCCCTTGAGCGTTTTTGTAAACATGCCAAACCCATAGGGGGCAGTGTGGCACAAGGCTAAAACCTATGCCAGTCAATCAGATTGCTTCAAAACAAACAACTTCCTGTCAGGAATTAAACATGGCACCAAGAGGCTCATTTGTGTTGACAGATAAAAAGGTTTAACTACTTTTAAACAATGTGTTAGAATATAAAGTTAATTAAACACAAGACAATGTCGATTGGGAATCTTGTCAAAGCGGATATGTTGGCACATTATTTGTCCCAGACTAATTTGTGAGTCCCTAAGTCTCTGTTTTCCTTTGTTCACACATGCAAACACACAGTTTCCTCAAATCTGCACTTTGATCAGAGTTTTATTAAATAATTGTTCTTGGTGATTAAACTGAGTTTTTGTGTGGTTGAAAGGCTAAAACAAAATTGTACTTTTTTTCCCCCAGTTATCTGGCTACATGTGGACTAGACCTAAATTTAGTGAATTTTAATCAATGTTTGCATTAAGTCGATATATACTGAAATTAAAATAATAAATGCTATAGCTAACGTTGTTGTAACTGTGTAATGTTACATTATTCCGACAGAAGAAGCCGCTTTGAATAAGGTCATTGTACATTTCTGCATCAATTTTTAGACTTCATAAAGTTAAACTACTTTTTATCCTGAAGTTTATCAAACTGAAAATGTCGTCAGATCCTGCCTAGTGGAAACTTGTGCAGCTTCATTGTTTCTATGATCTGACTCGAAACAAAGAGTTACTTACTAGCCTACTAGCTTAGCATTAGCATGCTTACTCTGGTTTATTAAAAAGAAAGGTTTTTTGATTATTTGGCGAGTGTGTTTTACCTCCTCAGTCGGAATATCACAGCAGCTCTGAGTGATATTTTATTGCATTTCTAGTTAACTGGTTGCAGATAAAACTTGAAAGAAGTCGTTCTCCTGCTTTTGGGACATTTGGAAACAATCTAAATCATATGACTATCAACATATGACTGATAGACCAGGAGCTGCAGCGGCCAATACAGTCTCTATCACTGTGAACTTCATTAGTTGGGGTGAAAAAAAAATACTAAGACATTCAGGAAGTGTAGATTTGTGACACGTGTGGCGTCTATTATGATTTCCATGGAGGAAATATGTTTACAAAAGAAACAACTGCACAGCTAGCTAGAGCTAAAAATCACAGACAGAAGGCCTAAAATGCCAATAGCAAGTTTTTTTTTTTTTAAAAAAAGCCTAAACCAATACCTGGGATCGGATCGGGACATCCTTAGTCTGTCCGTATCTGAAGCTAAAGAGAATCTCGCCGTGAAAGAAGAAAACGTGTCTGTTGGGGCAGAGTTTTCCTGTGCAGTTAAAGGTGTACTAGATTGGAAAAAAAAATAAATAAATAAAAAAAAAAGAAAATGTGAGAAAACTAGAATAAAAATAAGCATTTCTTCTTTCAGTATTTTTACGATAATCATATGCAAATAAATTATTAAACACATCTCTGGTATTCTCTTTGATTCCTCGGCGGGTTCACTGGGCCGAAAGTTCCAGGTCTCCTCTGATGCAACCGCGGGGATGAAACGAAGGGAATCGCGAGTGTATTTTACCTCCTCAGTTGGAATATCACAGCAGCTCTGAGTGAACTCATTAAGATTTAAGATTAATCAAAGCCCGGATCGGCGTTGCTCGCCAATTAGCGAGACCGCAGGACTGTTGTGGGGATTTCGGTCTCTGCTGCTGCTGGAGAGGCTTCAAGGAGGCAAAGTTAATCTGGCCTTTCACCAAGCGTCGGTGTTGTTTGGCTTTAATCTGCCGAGCAGGACGCGGAGCGGAGCGGTCCGGCTGAGCGGCCCGTCACCCTGTGTCTGTATTGACTGAGCAGGCTTGGCCACTGAGAGGCTCCTGGGGCTCTCGGGCGTCCAGGAGCAGATTCTCACACGATCGGACGTACGAATCCAAAATCCAACATCGAAGCTCATGTTTTAAACTTTGATTATAACTAATTAAAGGTATTAATTATGTTTTAATCAATTCAGCAATATAACTGCAAGAAAAATATAATATTTAATATTTGTTCATGTTTTTTTCTCATTTTAATGATTTTTTTTTTGTTTTGTTTTTTTGGCTAACCTCTCTTTTCTGGTTAAAATTTGTGCATGATCTTACCTTTATGTACCTGTCGTTCTCCACACATATCTCTGTGGCTCTGTTGTAAAACATAAAACAACATTTCCTTTAATTTTTAAAAATCTGCCACCCAAAGCGAGTGGCATTCAACGGTTCTGCTCCATCTGTGTTTTGTAGATTTGCGCACATTCGTAATGGAAACACGAGCTGCGTTTCCATAGCAAATGTGCGGCTTTTTGGGGTCACTTTTGATTTTACAGAAGAGCTCTGGATTCAACATGTTCAAATGACAACTTTTCATGAGCGGTGCGACGCTGTGAGCTCTACAAGAAAACAAACACAAACCATCTTCTTCCTACCACTTCCTGTCGTCTTTGTCGTTTCCGCCAGTAGTATCTGGCTGTTGGTCACGTGACTCGTGTGATGCGGAAAAAAAGTGTTTCCGTTGCTCGTGTGAAATAGTTAAGTTCACTACCGCTGAAAAACCACCTCATCCTCGCGCAAAAGCCTTTTATCAAAAACCGTGAGCTTTTTCGTAAATGGCATGTTTCCATTAAGCTAACTTATTTTCGTGATTTCAATTTGTGCAATTTTTAGGTAAAGTTTAAGCCATGACACTGGCGCTAATCTATCAGCCAATCAGAGAAGACGTCTGCGTCTTATTTAGGCGTGGGAGCGAGAAGCCGCTTGTACTTGGGGAAATTGTCGCCTGTGATTTGCGATTTTACAAAAGGGCTACAGACTAAACATGTGCGAATCTCAACTTTTTTCCAAAATTGATTTCTGTTAAGCAAATTTATTTTCATACTTTGTGGAATTCTCTGGTAAATGGAAACGCAGCTACTGATCCCTAACTCTCCCCGTCTTTGCCGTTCCCGCGCCGGGGGTCACGCTCAGGTTCTCTAATCATCAGCGGCGCTCTCACAGGATGCGACGGCGGCCGGGTCAACAGCCAGGCCGCTGGCATTTATCAAACGTGTCAGCGCTACCTGCTGCTTGCAGAGCAGATAAACGCTCTGTGATGGCGCATCTTCTCCGTCTACTGAGAAATCCTCAAGCTTGGAACTAACAGGAGCGGCCCGGCTTTTTAATCACCAATGTCTTTGTTTGTATTTACCGTTTCCTATGAGACCAGACACAATGTCAGGAAGTGAGAATTTGCATCCTGTTTACCATTAAATATCTGAAGCGTTTACAGCTGCTCACCAAGAGACAACATTCACAGCACCTCCATCTCACAGAAGCTTTCTTTTTTTTCTTTTTTTTTCCCTCTCCACTGCTGCATCTTTGAAGATGATGCAAAATGGCAGCAAACCTGAAGGAAAATCTCTCACCACTGTATTACAGGCCATTAGTGGGGAGAAATCAGCTGCGACAGAGGTTTTAATGAGCGAGCTTGGCAGACTGGGAAAGTCGAGAAAGCATCCCCAGCGCCAAGCGTTGTTATTCGGCTGCCGCCGGTCGTTCGGCTTCGAGGCAGATCCAGACGTCACTGCGCCGACCCCGACGATTACTGCCAGATTAGCCGCAGCGCTGCCTCTAAACCGGACCAGACTTGGACTTCGGCAGGAGGGAGAGAAGCGCGCGCAAATCTGCTGGATTGGAGGCGATTTTTCAGATTTAAACTGGCGGTCCCACGTCCTTTTGAACGCACTCGTCACTTCTCTCCCGGGCTCAAAGGGCTCATTTGCCATCCTGTCCAAAGCAAGTTTAATGCCTCCAATTACAGGGGGAGGCTGGGTGGGGCGAGAGCAGGCAGATTTGGAGCGAGGAGGGCTTGGCAAGAGAGTTTTGCTACGCATCAGGGCCTTTTAACAGAGTAGTGATTTGCTGCTGGTGCTGCTGCTGGTGCTGAGGCTGCTTGTGCGGGCTCATCAATGGAAAACTACCCTCTTTACGGGGAAGGCAGGCAGCACTAAGCCTAAACTGAGAGGAGAGACACTGAAGTCTGGGGCTCTTTAACGATCTGCTATAGTTGCTCTGCGTTGGAAGGAATTTCTGCGCCTGCACCGAGAGCACAAGCGGAAATCAAAGCCCTTTCAGAAGTTTTTCATGCAATATAGTTTTCTGTTTTAATTGAATAATCTGAAATATCCAGAAGAGGGGGGGAAGGGGGAGTCGAGGGTGTGAAGGGAAGCAAAGGATGGAGAGGGAGTGAGCTCAACAGCTACAGCTGCACTGATTATGTCTGACAGTCGAGAAAAACCTGAAATGGTCCCACTGCATTTCTAAACTTTTTACTAAATGGTTATCTTTACATCATCGGTTCAGCGTGTTGGGCTGTGAATCAGAAAAGTCGTGTTTGTAATGCACCGCAGGAAGAAAGACATTCACAATGTGACTCAACCGTGACATCACTGTCAATAATCTGCATTTACCAAAAAGCACATTAATTAAACTAAGAGATGTTTTAATCCATTTATGTAAAGATGAATTATTTAACCATGTCAAAAAGTAGGACTGTGAGATTAATGGAGTCAGCAAGAGGAGACAGAACAATTTTGTGTTTATGGAATATGGTGAGATTTTTATTAGACTTTCTGGAAAACTAAGAAACTCTGGTGTTTGTCCTCAGAGAGTAAATATAAAAACTACTTCTGAGGCAGTGCTAAGAGCTTTGAAAGAAATTCTCCTTTTAGCATCATCAGCAGGCTGCTAGCAAGCTAACATCACTGATACCTTCACTACTAATAGCAGCTAATGCTTAATGCTGCTTACAAACAGCCTTACCTGTAATTCTGTCACCTGTTTTTCTTTTGTTTTGTTTTTTTCCAACAGGGTCACCAAAATGTTTCCAAAAATGATTTAAAAGCGGTGAAGGCTTCTACAATGCTTTTCTAACCGAGTGCTGTTGACTAGTCAGGTGAGCTCTTCAGCGGCCTGAGTAGGCATCCATTTCAAATGATAATTCGCTTTACTCTGTTTGCAGGAATATGACATGAATTCAGCAATGTTTTAGTATAAATGTAAAGGTAAAACTAGCAAGTCAGCGCTAAGATAAGTAAGTAGCTTGGCACTGACAGCATGTGAATGTGTGAATGACTGAAGCGTCAAAGTGTGAAGCGCCTTGAGGTGCTTTGCACTTGATAAATGCTACACAGCTACAGGCTCATTTACAATTTAAGGTGAAGCTCTGAAGCACATGCTAATTTAGCTTCATTAGAAGCTAACAATTAGCCAGCGGTGACATTCAGTGCTTACAAACTGTTATTCTTCTCTGCCATTCTCGCTTCTTTTCCACTTAAATAGACTCTGGAAGCATTATCTGTGTAATCATGGTAGCTTCTTCATCGCTTTTACCAAATATTATCAGCAATTCATATTAGTTAGCTTAGTGCAGGACATTGGGCTCATGTGAAAAATGACAGGAATTTTGAAATATTTTTTGGGGAGAACTAGTACTACCTCATTTTTTCACAGACAGCAATCAGACCAAAATGTTCAGGTTTTAAGCTCATCTAATTCTAAGGTGTTCCTAAAGACAGAAACGCTTTGAAATTGTTGAGTTTTTTTTTTTTTTATGTGTTCACATATGGAAAATCTCAAAGTGGTGAAGAAGCGTGAAAGAATCTCTCGAGTGTAGGTCAGGTTTGATCTGTTTGACATAGATTTTGAATTTGAGATAATTAGATACATTTTCCTAAATGGAGAATAGTCTCATATTGGGGAGGGAGGAGACAAAACCCTAAAGTCATCAGAGCAAACATGAACTGAAAACACAGAGGAAGCAATCAGAGAAGCACAGGAGAGCAGGACCACCTGAACTAGTCAATAGAGAGCTGGCATGGTAACAGACAGAAGCAGAACATATTGCACCTAAAAATCTCCATCAAAATGAGGAGGAGGAGGATATGATAACTAAACAGCATTTTCACCAACTCTGTTCCTCACTACAAACTGGGAATGTAGGGCAGGTCACAATGTTCTCCACATTTTCATTCAGCTAATAACATATTTTGGTTATTAAGGTGCATAAAGTCACAAAGTACACATGACTCAAAGGTTTAAACTTCAGTCACTATCAGATGAATGAATTTGCCTGAACTCACAATAGGCAGCTTTCTAACAATGTTCAGCAGATCTGTACTAAGAATACATTTTTGGTTAGCGTGTATCTTCTGTCTCTTTTTAGCTCAAAATGCTTCCTGATATATTTGATGTAAAAATGGTGGCGGTCTCTTTAGGACTTTTAAGCATGTTTTGGCAGCCATTTTGACAAAAAGTCAACTCAAAAACTACTTGATTTCATTTTCTTCTTTTATTTTTTTATTAAGCGCTTCAAACATCAGCTGAGTTTCCATGACAAACATGTGCAAAACTTTGTCTATATCCAGATAATGTCGAAAAAACAGTTTCACAGTTGTGGTGTTTCCATTGAATAAGAAACGCAACTAAAATCAAGTGAATAAGTTTCTTCACAAGATAAGTTACTTAAAAAAAATGCCACGCCTTCCTGTCGTCATCTTCTTCGGGGGTTTGTGCCAGTAACAACATCCAGTTGTTGATCGTGTAACTCGTGTGACGTGAAAAAAGTATTTCTGTTGCAGTTTTGCTAAATAAACCAATGTCAATACAGCTAAAAAAAACACCCACATCATCTTGGTGCCAAAACTTTTTATCAAGGTTTTCAAATTGCCCTGTTTCCATTTCGCATTTTTTATTTTTGAAAAGTCAAGTTGTGCAATTATATAGTCAATGGAAATGCAGCTATTGGGACCTTAAAACACACACCTTCGAATCAGAGTCCAATTATTCTAGTTTACTCTTACTTCACCAGACAAAACCAGAACCTGACAGCAGATTGTGACTTTACTTCAAGAGGAAATATTCTCCCATTTTAATATGGCGACATCTCCAGGTGTGGGATCTTGTTAAACCCCTGGCACATAGTAATTAACCCCTACCGACCTGTAATAAATGTAGAATTTCACAATCTGCCTCCATCAAAATGTTACTTAACATGAAAATCAGACACTCAGTAAAAAAAGAAAAGAAAAAGAAACTTCCTTCTTTGAATCCTAATAGATTATACCAAGCATTTCTTGTAACCAGATTACAGTAATCTCGTTAATGATAATCCGTTACTCCTTCTCACCCCGCTCTAACTATAACGTGGGAACATTTTTAGCCAAACAGCTGGCACTGCGTGCAGCTATAATCTTTACTGGAGCTTTCACATCTAAAGACGGAAAAAATAAAGAAATGTGGAGTGGTGGAAAAAGCAGCATTTGTTTTCCTTTTTTTGCCATGAAATGATTTCTTCACATTTAATTAAAAGGGCCTGCAACGCCAGAGTCCCTGCTCTCTTTGCACACATGTCTTCCGCACACACTCCTGTGATGGTAAATAATGTTTTCCAATTTTGCCTTTACCTTTCAGCACTGTTGTCATAAAAAGCCTGGGGGACGAGTGATTAGCATAACAGTGGCTTTTTTGTGTGTGTATGCGTGTGTGTGTGCGTGCGTGTGTGTGTGTGTGTGTGTATGTGCTTCTCCAGCTCTGTCAGCCTGCAGCTGGAGCTGCGAGTGGGATCCATTAAAGTAGCCTGTGCAGCCACTGCCATTGACTAACCGGTGTCAGCGCCCTGTCGACTCTGAAGGGCGGGAAACTGTGCGGCAGAAAATCTGCTAAAGCCATCGTTCCCCTCCCCTGCCTGTCATCAGCAGCTCTGATGCTGCTGCTGCTGCTGCTGAGCCAGGGCTGCTGATCTGGAGGCCACAGCCAAAACAGGAGGGGAGAATCAGCAGACAGAACAGCGAATGAGGTCAGGCAAAAGGAGGACGGGAGGGGAGAATTAAGAGGCAAAGGTATACAAAGAGGTGAAAGGATTGGACTAGCATGTCAGCTAGTACTTTTCAGATCGTGCTTGTTATTTTTATGGCATAAGGTAGAAATGATGTGAGATGTGAGAAAGTATTTAGTGCATACTTCTGCTGGGTTCAGGAAGCACGCCTGAAAAGTCCGATTGACTCGGTTTGATTCGTTACATTTTCAGCTGCTGCAGTTCACTTTCACGCCACACTGTGTCAAACGAACCAAAGCATTTGAGAAACCAGTTCTCCCCGTCACCTGTGGTGGCGCTGCAACAAGAACTGCTGAGGAAAACGAAATGAAAACCACTGAATGAAAAACCACTGAGCGTAACTTCCTTCTTCACGAAATGTAAACAAAACTGGAGTCGCGTCAGATTTTAGCGACTGTAGGATTTTTTTGTTTTTGGAAAAAGAACACAAGACATTTCCTCTGGATTTGTTCTGGTTATATTTACCTCTCACTCTGACTTTAACTGGGCAATATTTGGACTGAATGGCTTCATTCACTTCCTTCGCTGCTATTTCCAAACCTTAAATATGCAGACAATCCAGAAGATCCACTTCATCGTTCACGACTCATCCTTCTTCTCGCTGACCGGCTCCGTTAAAATTCAAATACAATGAATCTGGTTATCATATTCTTATGTCACGTATGTGGAAAAAGTTATATCCAAAAAAGTTAGCCAAGTCTCACTTTTTTAACATGACGAAAAAGAAGAGTCGCATTATCAATGATGGAAAAAAAAACAACAACAAAAAAACAATAATATGCATTTCATAAAAGGGGGTGGAGTTTTAAGACGCCGCTGTACTTGGGGAACCAGGAGTAAATCTACAGTTTGAGAGCAACAAGGAACTTAAAGAACATTCAGTTCTATAGTATAAAAGAGAGCGTGACCACGTGGAGCTTTTCATGAGAGAAAGAAAACATAAATCTACAGGGGGGAGGACAGTGAACAGAAGCTAAAATCAAAATATGATCTCTTTCCTCTCACAGGAACTCTAGCTGCTGCGATTTGAATCAGCTGGAAGGCTTTCGGAGAATTTCTTTCAACATCATGATAATAAAGAATTACCTCAACTCACCGTAGGAGTGGAAATGCAAGGACTAGTATTTCTGCGGGACTTTTAAAAACCCACATTCACATAAACAGTCAAAGGGAAGGAGGCGAACAGATGAATTGGATGACACAAGTGGTCGAGTTTACAGTCTCACAGCCGGAGTTGGGAATGAAGAAAATCCTGACAGTAGCTGTCTCTGGGTTCGTTGGGCTCTATGGTTCACTGGCTTCAGACAGGAGGAAAAGAGCAAGCTAAGCAAAAAGTGGAAGAGGATGGCAGCAAAACGTTGCTAAAGCATTTCTCTCTTCCCCCTCCCCCCTTTTTCTCGCAACGAAGAGCGCATCAAATACGAATCACATTATAAATAACCCTCAGGTTTCTCTAGAAAGCCATTTAAAAAATGTAATTAGTGACAACATAGAGTCTCACTCGTCAAGGTAACCGTGACGCTTGTGTCTGGGTCAAGCAGGCCAGAGGAAGTGTGGGCTCAGCGACAGGCCAGAACTGGCACGCTAACCTGGCATCGCACGACGCACGGAGTCGGGCCAAGCCTTTATCTTTGCCCTTTTTAGGTCACCACACATGATCCAGCGCTGGCCTAAATCCACACACAAAAATTGGACAAGCCTTATCGGACCAGAGCTTGTTCTGTCAGCGTGAGCTCCGACAGCAGGACAGCAATGTCAGCTGTCGTCCTGGTAACGGCAGCTTCCAAAAGTATTCACACTCCCTCTATACGTAAACTCGGTCATGTTTTATCACATCACATAATAAAACCTTTAATGTATTGTGTTGGGATTTAACCCATTTTTTTTTTTTTTTTTTTAAGGATAAAAATCTAAAGTGCAGAATTAGTTTATATTCTCCACTCTTGAGTCAGTGTTTTGTAGAATTATTGACTAAAGCCAAACCCAGAGATTAAAAATGCTTCCAAACTTTTGCAAAACAGTTCCAGATCAACCAGATGGTGGCAAACAATATCTTTGATGTCTTGCCATAAATTCTCAATCAAAAGTGAAGCTGCAGTATGTAACAGTTTCCAAGCTTCTGAGCTTCTACATTATGGAGCAGCCCTCTCCCATTCAGCTCCTTCAGACTAGCCAGCAGCAATTAGCAACACCTGGTGGAACTAATCTCATTATATGAGCTACTTCTCAGTGCAAAGGGTTAGAGGAATGATGATGTGATGATTCCTGAAGGTGGAGTTTCATTTTTAAAGAGGCAGAGGCCCAATTTCAAGAAGTTGTCTATTTAAAAACTGACTTATGTTCAGCTTTACTCAGAGTTAATGGTACAGTTTCACTCTTTCATTGCTCTGCAAGTAAATAGGCATTTGAGAAACTTTGTATTTGCTTGAGGATTTTGAGAATGTTCCATTTTGGTTTTATCTTAATGGAGATCCTTTCTCCCCATGTTGGGTTTGAAGCCAACTGGAAACCGGACTTCTCATGACTCTCCTTCACCAGAACCAGAACTATGTTGATACTTAGGGGTATCAGAGTAAAGGGGACTAAAGACTATTAAGAATGCATACTAAAATCATGCATTCTTTTTCTTTCACTTCACATTAGCTGCGTTTCCGGTACAAATGTGCGCAAATCTTTGTTAATACTTCACTAATGTAAAACAAACAATTTCAAAAATGTTGCTGTTTCCATTAAATAAGAAATTAAGGTAAAATCGCACGTGAATAAGCTTGTTTATGCAATAAGTCATTACAAATCATTGCAGCGACGGAGGTAAACGGTTACATGAGATTATAATCACAATTCAGTCATGGCGCTAATGCTTATCATCTACATCCAATCAGAGGAGACGTCGGTGCCAAACTCTGCCTACTTGGGAGCGACTATGTGTGCGGCATTTTGAGGAAATTGTACTGAGTGATTTTACAGAAGAGCAATGGATTCAACATGTTAGAATGACACAACATTTTATGAAGTGTGCAAAGATGTGAGAGCCACCTGCACATTGTCCAAAAAACAAAACAAAAACAAACCATCATCCCCCTACTGCTTCCTTCAGCATTTCCACCAGTAGTGGCATCTTGGTTGTTGATCACGTGCAAAATATGTGTTTCCATTGCAGTTTTACAAAATACATTGATTTTGATAAGGCTGATACAGCCTTTATCAAAAAACACGAGTTTTATCGAAACTGGCGCATTTCTTTAAGCAAAATTATTATTTTGCTTAAAGAAATGTAAACTACAAAAAAATTATTTTTGTAGTTTAAATTTGTACAATTCTATGGTTATTGGAAACGCAGCTTCAGACGCCCTTCTATGGACAAACACATAAAATTCCCTAAAAATTCATTGTGAGGAAGGTGTTGAAGGTAATAAAAAAAAAACGAGAAAAAAAAAACTATCCTATCTTGAAACTGAGGATCTCTCTAATCAATCTCATAAACACTTCAGCGCTCCACAGTGTTTTCTTTGTTTGGATGACACAGATGTATCTGCCGCGGTATTTACCGAGCTTAGAGGCTTCGCTAGCCTCATTCAACACAGCCTGGCTGTTTTTAGTTTCCATGCAGTGACAGGACACTTTAGTTGCCACCTCGATTTTCCCAGAGCGTCCTTCTGATAATAGTCGGGCTCTGACAAGGTGAAGCTGGGAGATTTCACAGCTGCGTTGTTCGTGTTTGACAAGGAGGCCGTGACGACACCGCCGATCTGCCAGGAGGTGAAACATCAGAGGGAACACTGTCCTTTGTACACTAGAATGGATGAAAATGTAGCGTGATACGGCTTGTGAAAGACCACATCTGACTGCCAGGGTGGGTTTCAAAGCTCCGGCGCTGTGTGAAAAGAGGGGCCAACAGAGATCATTAGCATGCATGAGAATGGAGCGGAAAGAAAGAGCAGATTATGCGTTTGTATGTTTGCCGATGAGATAGAGGGGTTTAGGTCCCTCAACCCGGTTTGAATCGCAAATCCTCCCCGATGGAGGGGGGAAAGGGCACGGTTGGAGAGAGGCAGGAAGAGAAAGACTTTTCAGTAAACCTTGTGGGGGTGTGCTGTGGTTTTAAAGCAGATGTCCCAAATTGGTGAAGAAAAGAAAAGGCAAAAAGACCAAAGGGATCGGCGAATCCTACGTGGAAAACTCCTATCCTAACGAAAAATCTCCGCAGAGCGAGCATCGGCGCACATCGCTCCACCGAGCTGCCAGTCAAAGTTCGGAGAGGTTGCTTTTGGCGCCGCTTTTGTTATGGCCTGTGGGACGCATCGGCAACAAGGCCGTGACCGAGAAGGCCGACTGGCTCCGCTTCAGTGGGGGGGACCCCTCCTTCTACGCGTTCGACGAGAAAATGATGATAGACACGGAAAACAAAACAATAAAAAGCTTCCTCGCCGTTGGAGCCAAGATCTGTCTGGTCCTTTTTACCGGAGTTCTACGGAAGCTGATGGCGACGCCGATGTGTGTCACCGCTGCTTTGTAATTAAATGTGAAATGGCTGTTTGACAGAAATTCGCCGTGATTTTCTTTTGTCTATGTTGCACCGACTCACACACGCACACACACGGACAAACACACACCCACACACACACACGCTTTACAAAGGCTGATTCTCATCGCCCGAAACTACCTGTATATTCAAAATAAATGGCCTGCCAAGCATTTGATGGCTTGGCTAGAAATCCCAAATGCTTATACTGCCTTGGCTGCTTTCAAGTAATCATCCCCATGGTAACACCTGACACTAGCTATTCATCATGCAGCCCATATAAACTCCCGCACACTCACAGCGAGGCGACTTCTTGCATCCACGGCTGACAAGTAGCCACACAAAGCATGTCAAAGCATGATGAAGCATTCAAAAGCAAATCTTATTAAAAGCTTTGCTGCATGTCTGCCGTCTGTGTCCAGGTACATCGTGCCCCTCAATATTAACTGCCAGTCATTATGGTTAATGCGACAGGTAGAAGGGAATTTGTTAAAATGGATCTGGCTCTAATGCGTTGCTGTGATTTAGATCAGTCAGTCGAGTGCGCTTGCCTCGTCAGTTCAGGGGAGAAAAAAAAAAGAGGCTCTGATGGCAGCAAAAAGCTGGAATGCTTTGGCTTTAAAAGCAATTACACTTCTGTGAGGAAGTGTTTTCCCTTCACTTAAAGTTCAGGTGATCAAATTCCATCAGCAAAGAAATTGGAAAAGTTTTGAAATTTTGAATTTTGATTTCATTTCTTAAGAGGAAAATAACCTCCTAACCCAACCTGACTTTGATTTTAAAAAGTTATTGCCCCTTTTTGAAATATACAAAATATTTACAAAACCTTATCTAAACTCTACCAGTCACCATAGCTACGATTCCACTGACTCTAAAATTGCGCTTATCAAAATTGCAAAAAAAAACAAACAAAAAAAAACGTTAAACTCAATGGAAACCCTTTTTGTCCCATCGTACGAGTCCTGATCAAAAACTTGATGCTACTACTGGCAAAAACGACGAAGAAGATGACAGGAAGTGGTTGGAGGATGATGGCCTGGCATGTTTTTAAACAACTTACAAATATGTTCATGTGGTTTTAACTGTATTTCGTGTTTAATGGAAACACTGCAATTGCGAAATTAATTTTTTTTTGACATTAGTGGGATATCAACTAAATTTGTAACTGAAACGCAGCTACTGAGTCCTTACTGCGCAATCTCTAGACTTAAGAAATCACTTAAATAGAACTCTACTGACAACATGACGAAGGTTAAAAACTCAAAATACTTGGTCTGATCAGCAAAAATATAACAATAAGTGGGAACAAAGTCACTGATTTCTATCAGTCTGGTAAGTATTACAAAGATATTCCTGAGGTTTTGGGACTCAAACTTCAGTAACCATCCACGTTTAAGTTTGTTTTTTTTTAAATTAGTCTGCCTTGAAACGATAACATTCAAACAGATTTTACTTTTGTCTGAGGTGGTTTTCAGCTTTTCCGAAAAAGAGTTGACGTGCTTAAGAGGGGATGGAAACACATTTGTTCTGACATGGCAAAGATTTACCTCGCATGACTGAAAAGCTGTTTCTACCGTTGGTGTGCCTTAGAGTTGCATTTTTTTCTCTATGTCTCTGGACGGCCTGTAACATCATCAATACCAGCGGACATGACAGAACAATCACACCTCTCTCCTGAAAAATCTCCGTTTTCTGAGATGTGTGGTCCAGGCTAGCTTGCAGCCTCTACTTTCCGTTGATAGCAGCCATACGTACCGTCAACACGCCTGGGTGGACCTAGCCTCACCTTCAAGGTGCAGCTCCTCTTTGGCACTACGGTTTCCACAGAGCAGCCCTCCCCAGCAACTGCCATAATCTGCTCCTTCAGACTAGCCAGCTGCAATTAGTGGAACTGAGCATCTGTTGAGTTCTTTATAAGAGCTACTTCTCAGTGCAATGCTGGTAAAAATGTTATTAAAGGGTTAATAGAGGAGCCATGTTTTGATGACTTCCTGAAGGCGAAGTTTCAGAAAGAGCAGGAGTTTCTTAAAGAGAAAGACACCCAATTTCAAGGCGTTAAATTATGAAGTCAAATTTCATATTTGATATATAGAGCATTTTTATAACTGAAGTCAACATAGTTACTTGACTGCTATAAAATGTAGTGGAAAATACATAATGCTGCTCCTTTAAAATGTGTTTGATGATCTAAAGCATCCAAATATGACAACAAAGTCAAACCACGAGAAATCTCTAAGAGGGCAAATACTTTTTTACAGCCATCCGTCAGTTTTATTGATGCATCTCAAACAGGCCTACAGGGCATAAGGGTGAAAGAAAGGAGTGAAAGTGAGGAAATATTTATGGTGTGCAGACACACACTTCCTCTCATCACTTCCTTACCCTGTCTCAGAGGACACACATAAAGACCTAAATGTTTATCTTGACACTGCCACTGCAGTGTTTCGGAGGCCGGAGGCAGGAAGGTAGGGACCCAAAAATAAACTTTCACTACCCGAACAGAAAACAAAGCCACTTCCAAGACGAGATTTACTCATGGAAGGTTCTGAAGTTCAAATAAGGTAAAGAGTACAAGATGAACTAAAAAAAACAACAAAACAAGACAAACAAGCCGATGGGATCCGCAGGAACAATCTGGCAGTGAGCAAAGAGAGCATAGGATCCTACATCCTGACAGGCTGGTCTCTAATGTGTTTGGTCAATCAGGGAGCTGGAAAGGCAGAACGTAAAAAGCAGATTCATAGTGAAATTCAGTAAAATAACAGGAAATAACTCTGAAGTAAGAGAACTGGAAAATAACCTTCTACCAGACTCTAAACAGACTGAAGAGAACCTAGCAAAATGCTTCATACCTTTTTCACATTCAATTTATTGGAATTTTATGTAACAGACCAGCAGTAATGCATCAGTCAGAAAACCTGCTAATCCTGGTGGTAGAGACGCTACGGCAGTCATCCATCAGCATTCTGTGCTTCTGAGTTAAAACATGTTTAAAGTTGACAGGAGATTTGAAAATATCACTAATTAATTATGCACCAACTATAGTCTTAAAGGGCAAACATAAAAACTAAATCCAAATACATCTTGAAATCTACATTTTTTTTTTGCAACTTCATCCTCATTAAAGTGTCCAAAATTTCTGATCCTGTATCCATGACTTGTCACTTAATTCACTGAAGCTGTAAGCATGTAGACAGGAAGTGGTCAAAGAGTTCTGGTCAATGAAATAAAGAAGCCTGACCTCATACTACCTATGTGTTCATATACTGACTACACTATGTTACCATTGTGCTTCCAACCATTTCGCCGGACACCAAAGTGTCTGTGCTATCTGTTACTGCTGTACAAACAACATTTAGCCTGGTGGGCAGCAAGTAAAGCCTGGTGGCCCGCCAGGTTTATAAACACATTGGAGGACACCCTGACTGAAATAGAATTTTTTTTTTCTTTACATTTTTTTAATTTACTTAACCTTTATTTAACCAGGTACATTGGTTGAGAATAAATTCTTATTTTCAACAACGACTTGTTCAAGAAACATTAACACATTCTGCAAACAGAGAAAAGGAATGAATAAAAATAAAAAATTTAACTATTTTCATACTGACTAAACAGTATAATACACGACAGGTCAACAGTTTTAAAATCAGGCACGTTGATCTTGAACTAGGGTTTTTACTAAGCTGATGGTCGATACTAACGTTAGTGTACTGAGCTTTTTTATTTTTGAAAGTTGCTCCAATCATGGAATTTATTGGAGCGCAGACACTAAAGTTCTGAGATATCTGTTTAAAAGATGAAACATTTCAGTGGCAAAAAGGAAAATATATTGTACAAAAAAAGACTTTCAATTTTCACTGGTAAATTAAGGACAAAATTAACCACAGGTAAGCTATGTTTTAACTATTCACTTTTTAACAATTCTATTTAAGACACCAAAGATTTGGTTTACTCTGCACTAGAAAAATCTTGACTTGACTAGGTTATAACCCAGGTTATCACCTCTAACAATGGGAAGACTAGTGCTTGGAGATCACACATTTGCTCCCACACTTAATACTTTAAATTTGATATAATCTGCTTTATTTCAAAAAGCTGCTATTTCCCATTAAATTTTAAAGTAAACAGCATCAAAATGTATCACATATTTTTTTATGGCACATAGAGAATAGCATTTCTCTGAGTTTTATCTATGTGGAAAAAAATGGCAGTAAAGAGCCAGCAGCAGGGGACTGACATAACTTTCAGGTGCTTCAGTGAGCCCCAGCTGGGGTTAAAACCAGTGACCTGCTGACTGATGGCTGGCAGCTCCTTCACCATGGTGACCCCAATGTAAATCTTTCTGGCAATAACACGCAAGTGTGAGTCAAAAGTTCACTATGAGGAGAACAAAATGAAAAATAGTGAAGAACTGTACATGAAAAAAGAATGTTTTGCTTCTGTGCTTTTAACATTTTTATGAATGAAGAAAGATGTTAAAGGTACATATTGCACACAACGGAGCCCGTTTGTTCAGCCAGTGAGGGGTTGGAAACTCCTCTGAGTGTGGCAAAAAAGGTGAAAATGTTTTTGACTCTTTTGTTGCTGGTTTGTTTGACCCTAGCCGTTGGTGTTCGCTTACTTGCGAGTGAATCCCTCAGCAGCAGGAAGGCAGTATGACACTCAGTCCTGGCAGCAGGCTGTCCAATAAATTTTTTATTGTGTACATTTTGACTCACCAACACAGGAAATCCCCAGGTGTATTAATGATGGTTTTCTCTCCAGGGAAGAGCTCTGTTGTAGGTTCCCTGTCAAGATTTACAGGGCCACCAAAAACACAACTCTGGCACACGTAATGCTATTCAGCGTTATTGATGCTAACGGTGGCAACACAAACAGGGAGTCCCCTCCTGGGATGTTTTAGCCTCGTTATTACTTTTCCAAGTTAATTGAGATCAACAAAATTTGGCTTTTTTGACAAAAAATTGTTACAAAGTGATTTCTACAAAATAATGACAATTAAATTAATATACTAAACATAAAATAACTGATTGCATTCATCCCCTTTGACTTACCTCCATTTGCCTCAGTAGCTGCGTTCCACTTCAAATGTGTGTAAATCTTGTGTTTTGATATTCCACTAATGCTGGAAAAAGCACAATTTCGCAATTGTGATTCCATTACTTAAGAAACACAATTAAGGTCACACATGGGATAAGTTTGTTCACGTCATAAGTTACTAAAAAACATGAGGTGCCATCCCTCCTGCTGCTCCTTATCATCTTTTTCTGTAAGTAGTAACATCCGGTTGTTGATCATGTGACTCGTGGACATTTTGCATTGTACTCTCAAAGATGCATGTCAAAAACAGCTCTTGGTCATTTAGTGCTTGTTTTATTTAGAAGCAGAGGTTTCTGAGCCATCTAACTTAGTCAAGTTAGATGTGCTGGTCATTCCCAGATGACATCACCTTACAGGTGGAATGTGTCATCTGGTCAGCCTGGTGTCTTTTTCTGTGTTTTCTGTTTTTATTGTTAAGTTCTGATTGTGAATAACCATAAATGTTTAATACGAAAAAAGGAAAGTCTAAAATACCAAAATAGGAGAATCTGAGAATCTGAAATGCGAAATATCAAAATAGCCAAGATCAATATTAGGAGCAAGACAACTGGGATGCATGAAACAAATAACTGAAATATATTATTCTTAAAAAAAAAAAACATTTTGTTGCATCTTTACAGCACAATTAACATAATTCAGGAACTATTTAAACAGTTGTCAACAGAACACATTAGCTTAGCCGACTGCTGATGTAACTTTTCTTAGTGAGTCACATTTCAAGCACAGATTCTTCCAAGTGTCCACAAACAGATATTCTCCTCCCTGCTGACTTAACTCCTGTGATTGGCTAAAGTAGTGCTAGTTCTGACCCTTCCTGAGCTACATTAGACATTTTATCTTTTAAAAAAATTAGCTGATATAAACTCAGCCGTTGCCATCTGCTGCTTAGTGATTCCTTCCTGTATGAGATTGTGGGTCATTTCTAAAAGAAGCTGCGCTTTGCGGCGGCTCTCCTGGGCTGAATTCGGCTCAGAGGCCACCAGGGGAGGATAACTGCTTTATGTTGTCTCCAATAATGGGAACATATTGATCGATTGCATAATGAATGGGAGTCGCCGAGCTAGCTAACAGTTTTGTTGAGACTTAAACTGTGTTTGAGATTGATGTCTTCACTTGAGATGAATGCAGCAGTGAGAGACTTACCAGAGATTTAAGAAGCTTTAAGCCTAAGCTGTTTTCACAATATGTGTGCATATCGTTTGTACTTTACATTATCCCAAACATTCAAAGACTTTTAAGTTAATTTTACGGGCCCATCGATCTATTAATACCACTTTTAACTCATAACCTCTGAAGAAAACCCAACTTTGACATTTCCAGCTCATGGATTTGCAGGGTATTTGTCAGACTTTGTGTCATGGTGAGTAAGAGTGGAAGACACTAGACACGACCAAAGACTCTTTAATGAGTTAAGTAAATGAAAAAAGACTTACAGCAGGACAAAGACCAGGAGACAAGCAGAGAAAACAACAAAAGGGCAAAAGGGAAATGTTGGGAATATAATAGAGGAAACTGCTAGAACCTGAAGGGCTTCAATACTGAGGGAGCGATGGAAGTGGAAAAAGGAACCAGAAGAGCTAATTACAGGTAAGTGGATGCAGCAGAGGAAAGGAGCAGGTAGGGGAAATAGGGAAATGATTAATAGCTGGGAAGGGGAGCAAGAAGACAGAGATGAAAAATAAACAAAGAATGGAAAAAAGGGGAAATGAAAACAGAACCTAGTATAAAGTGTAAACAGAAAGAAATAAATCCAAAACACAAACTGTTGCTCCATTCACCATACAGTTGAGAAAACTGGAATTACAACAAACAATTTACTTAATGGAAACATGCCAATTTAAAAAAAAAGATTAAAAAACTAAGATGAGATATTTTTTCAGCTGTATCGAAATGTGTATATTTTGCAAAACTGCACTGGAAACACTTTTCGCGTCATAAGTCATGTGATCAACAACCGGTTGATACTACTGGAGGAAACCACAAAGAAGACAACAGGAAGAAGTAGGAGTACGATGGTGCAGCATGTTTTTAATGAGTGGTTTTCATTGTGTTTCTTATTTAATAGGAACACCATAATTACGTTTTGTTTTGTTTTTGACATAAGTGTAATATCGCTTCATTATCAATATTTTTCATTTTGGCACCAGTAGCCTTCATGAATACCAGTCAAACAGGAAATGGGCGAAGAAAGAAGAGGGGAGGAGAGATGCAGCAAAGGTCACAAGTTCGGGAATCAAACCCAAGATGACTGGTTCCTCCATATCTACCTCCACCAGCAATGACATGCTCTCATACAATGAAGAGGAAAAAGCATTTGATGGATTACAGTTTTGTTTTGTTTTTTGTGTTACACCTAAGTGCTCCAGATCAAGCAAAATTTGAAATCAGACAAAGATAACCAGAGTAAACACAAAATGCAGGCGTCAAATGTTCAGATTATTCAGTAAAACTGAGAATGATGTATTATTTTTCTTCCACTTTACAGTTTTCCTCCAACTTCTTGCTGGTCTATCATGCAAAATCTTGACAAACTAGGCCAATGTTTGTGGTTGAAACGTAAGAAATTTGATAAACTTTAAAAGGTTATGAGCACTTTTCCTGAAAACTTGAGTCCTACTAAGGTTGTACCTACAACAGGGATCACTACCAGCTGCAGTTTGGTGAAATGTGAACATAAAAGATAAAATTACCACTAATATGTTTATTTTTCTTTAATCTATTTTTGTTGCTGTTCATGTAAGCTTTTGTGTTTAAACACTCCGTAGTGTCTCCTCCTGCTGCATGGTTTATAAAGTGTAATGTGTGTAAATGTCTGTTTGCTTGCTAACTTGAAGCCATAGGAAGAAGACAACACTACAGCTACCAGAGGACATCCCACATATTTCATTAAAACTCAGGATATTTGTGCCTGCTTTGCGAAAAAGGGCAAAACATTCAGAGTGAGCGAGTCTTCCAGGCTTACATGGTCAGTGTGAATGCCCTATATGTACACTTTAAATACCGTGTGAAAAAGGCTCCGAGTTAAATGTCTCTGCAGCGGAAATCCAGAGGCGTTCAGTGACCCTGTGATTATTACAGCAGGTTTTTCCATTGTTCTCTCTCAACAAATGTCAAACGACTACAGGAGCAGTTTGATCAGGATCGACTTTAAATGTCTGGTGTTTTGGTTCCTGACCTCAAGAATGTAAAATTACTCCCTCCAAGGATGCACAGTACTTTAGATTTGCACTAATTAGTAGTAGTAGTGGTAAACTTTGTTCAGGAAGGGAGAATGTACATTAATTTCACCATTTGATGCGCTGTGAGTTAGCATGAAAGCTAATTTGCGTCTGCAGTCCCTTGACAGATTACAAAATTAGATATACAATAAAACAATGAAATAAAACAGAACATATAAAACTACTGGTTGATTTCTAATCACTGGCACACAGTCATGCAGTTAATATTTACATACATGAGCAATTTTTAACAATATCCTCAAGTCAGATTTGGAGCTGCAGCTTCTCAAATTATCAGCAATGTTAGCCAAACTCTTCTGTTCGCCTTCAGAGACCTGAAGTTTTTCTGAGGCAACTTCGACTACAGACTCTTTTTTTTTTTTTTTTTTTCAAATATAGCATTTATTTTTGCGAAGCTTTCATTTTCTGCCGTCTTAATTTGGCATGAAACGCGCCTGTTTTTCGCAGGGTTTGTGAATTTCTTTGTGTCTTTCTCCCCTTTCGGAGCTTCAAAGCCTGGAGTAGAAGAAAGCCGAGCTTCCTGACTGCTAGAGATTCCCTATCTGTGGACTGCAGATAATGAGGTTGCTATCTGTTAGCTCGAAGAGAGCAGCCGAGCCGGACCGGAGCATCTGTCCACAGAGAATCGCCGCCTCGGCCGGTCAAACAGCCCGCATGCGGGCTTTTGTGTGTGTGTGTGTGTGTGTGTGTGAGGTACACGCTGAATTCCTTCAAGTTTAATGTCTCCATCAAAAGAAGATCAAAAAGAGAAGGATTAGAGCCGTGTAACAAAGGTAAGTGTGGAGAGGAGTCTTCTCTAAAACTCCAGTGAGTTTTTTTTTTTTGATACTGCTCATCCCTGCCAAACCGTAGCCATGGCAACAGTGGAGAGAGGGGAAGTGTGCGGCATTGATAAGAGTGCGACATGGGATGAAGGGGTTGACAGATCATTCTGGAGAAGTCTGACCCCTACCGCGGTTACGTCCCAGAAATTAATGCCGTTGTACGCAGATGGAGTGTGGAGATTGACAGCGTCGGAGCCGATTCTCTCTGGGAGAGCAATTTAACACATATCATACTACAAAGTGTTAACTTCAGACACCAGTGGAGGGTATTTTCACACTGTAAATCTCTGTGACTGCGGGTCTCTTCTTCAAATACTTAAGGATTTATCTGCTCCGCCGAGCTTTCCTCCGCCGCACATTGTTAGGGAAATATGCACGAAAACTCCTCCGCCATGCCTTTAGCCGCACTTTAGCATGCCGCCACGGTAACGAGTGTCACACACAGGATCAAAGGTCCGGCTGAAAGGGAACAGACTCACGTAAGAGGGGACGGAGGGGGACTAATACCGACACGCGCTCCGGCTCCTCATTTGTTAAAGTCGCGCTCTTTGGAAGCGGGGTTTAGTATAAACAGGACTGGGGAGAGAAAAATATTCGCTCGCAACAGAAGAACCAGAGGGAATTCTTTATTTCCTCTCTTCATCTCTGAACACATCAAGGAGAAGAGAGGAGAGAGGGGGGGAGAAAGGGAAGGAATATGGGGAGCGCTGTAGTGTAGAAAGGGCCTCCAGCCTGCCTCAGGGGCAGCAAGCCGGATACAGCGTATGATTTGACAAACAACGCGAGTCTTTGCACCACTGATTCAGACAGAGTGTACTTAATTAGCAAAAATGGACACTAATTGAGCCCCAGCTGTATGTGAAAAAAAAAAAAATAAATAAAAAATGTGAATCTCTGAACACACACCAACCCAAGAGCTCCCCCCCCTCCCTGAGCTCCGTCTGTTCACTTACTGAGCGGAGCGGCTTGTTGGCACGCCGGGAGATTTGTAAGGATAATGAAAAGTCGAGAGAGAGAGAGAGGCATAAAGGAGAGGGACTTCAGTTAGCAACACCGTGTCACGCAACGTTACAGGGGTCCTGCAAAAAAAAAATCTAGATTTTATATACACATCTAAAGTGTTGTCAATTGATTAAAAAATGTAATCAGATCAAACACTTGTTCTGTGATTAATCATGAATCATTATGCCTCACTTTTTAAACTTGAATGTAGTTGTTCATGGAGGTGTGGTTAAGTCCCACCTTCTGCTGAAGCCCAACCAATTAAAATACAAGAAATTATCTAATTAGTTTTTTTTTTTTGGTACTGGTAGTCTCCCAGTACTCAGCAGTGACTCAGGGAAACGTCCTCCATCTCTCATGCATACAAGCAGCAGCAAGCTTGTCCAGGGATCAACTGATGGATAAGATAGATTTTATTTTCCACTCCTTGGGCACCACTCCTTTCTGATGCTGCCCTGGGTAATTGCCCATAAAGTCCCTATCAAAAACTGCCACTGTGCACATGGTTTTCAAAGTATGTTTTATCGTCTCAAGCCCAACATGTTTTCAGATTCTCGATTTTTCAGGTTTTTATATTCAGGAAAGTTTTAAAGGAAGTCATTTTGTTTTAAACATTCATTTAGAAATGTTCCTCTACATTCATTTCCTGTGAAACTTAGGATTAATCTGTGTTATCTGGTATTGATTTTGAAGTTTTCAGATTAATTGCATGCATTATTAAATGTTGACAGCACTAATAATAATTAAAAGAAAAAAAAAAAGAAACAGTTTCACAGCTTATGTGTTACTCCCAGCCGGCCGCTCCCGTTTCACCGGGTTGTATTATTTTTCCATGCTGCTTGCTGAACAGGAAACAAACTGTAAATGTGATTTCAGGAGCTCTTCCAGCCTGATTAAGCTGCTGCAGCTAAATGAACAAATTCAGCAAACTTGAGCGCTGACTTTCCTAAAACATGCAAATAAGCTTTTTAGTATGCTAATGAAAATGTAAATATCCCCTCCACCCCCTTTCCAAACAACAACAAAAAAATCTAAATAAAAGCGAGCAGCCAGGAGGAAGAGCAATAAATGGTAAAATACATGTTGTGTGGTTGTGCTTTTAAGCCGTCAGAGATTGAGGAATTCTGTCCTCACCGCAGGTTTCAGCCGCTGTGTGATTACAGTCATGTAGTGACTGGGCTAATTGTGCTGCGGCTAGCATACTGACTGACAGATCGTTTTGTGTTCAAGTAGATGCTGTCAAACAAAGCCTCGCAATAGTATTCACACCCTTCTTCAGGTTTAGCCATGCTGCAGTGACAAACTTCGGTTTATTTCGATGGGATTTTATATGAGAGGTGTGAATATTTGTGCAACAAAAAAAGATCAGGAACACCCTGGCTTTATCTTCCATCCATCCGTCTGGCCGGATCAGGCTTCATGTAGCTAGCCCAACACTTTCAGACACTCAGTGGTTTATCAGTTTTAATAAAAAACTGACAAACAAAAGCATTATTGCGCCACAGACTGCGGGTCAAGAAAAAGTTAATAATATGGTCTCCATAGGATTTCTAAAGTCTCCAAAGACACATCTTTTAATCTTCCTCTTCATTTTGCGCAGACACACACACACACACACACACACACACACACACACAAGCAAGCACACAAGCAAACACACACAAACACGCCACGTTGGAAGAAAATGACTAATGCGATCAGGCTTCTGAAACCGCATAATAAGTTAGAAAACATTATGATGCATAACATGCTCATGGTTAATAATCTATTTCCCTCTCGGTGGAGGGCGCTCCCATTAATAATGTGCCATCAAACCTGTCTCATTTAAACTAAATCAGCTGTTTAGGAGGAATTATTTATGGGGACTTTTATAATCAGCTTGTAAAACAGATTGAATAATGGCTAAATTCAACATCATCTTAACGTGCGTTTTATTTGCCAGACAATAAACAAAACCATGTGGTAAAGCCTGCTAGCGTCTGGCCTTGGTCTGGAGTGCCTTTGACACTGTGGACCATAATATCCTCCTACACCGTCTTCATGTGGAGGTCGGTCTTTGTGACACTGTTCTGGACTGGTTTAAATCTTTCCTAACCAATCGGCTGTTATGTGCTGGCCTTTGCAAGGCCAAGTCCCAGGCTGTCTCTGTCTCCTGTGGTGTCCCACAAGGGTCAGTCCTGGGGCCCCTGATATTTTCCCTCTACATACTGCCTTTGGGTCAAATCATTAATTGGCACAATATCTCCTTCCACTGCTATGCCGACGATATAGAACTTTACATTAGAACTGGAGCATCATCATCACCACCATTTTCACTCACTGCCTTCACCACTTGTCTGGAAGAGATAAGGACGTGGATGAATCAGAACTTTCTCCAGTTAAACTGCTCCAAAACTGAGGCCATGTTGATCGGAACACCTCACCAGGTTCAATCTTCAACCTTGACGACAAGCTTCTTTTCTGGACAAGACATCCCCCTTTCCACCACTGTTACAAATCTTGGAGTTAGAATGGATTCTCATCTTACATTTGAAAATCATATTAAGCATCTATTTAAAACCTGTTTCTTTCATCTTCGCAATATCTCCAAAATTCGTCCATCTCTCTCTTTCTCTGATGCCGAGACTCTCGTCCATGCCTTTGTCTCCTCCAGGCTTGACTACTGCAACTCTGTGTTCATTGGAATCCATAAAAAACATCTTCAGAAGCTTCAATACATTCAAGACAGCGCAGCCAGGATTCTATTGAGAGCCTGTAAATCTGCCCATATTACACCTATTCTGCATGACCTTCATTGGCTTCCTGTCACCTACAGAATTCAGTACAAAATTGCTCACATTACACATCAATGTTTAAACAGAACTTCACCAGATTATCTGAAGGACCTTCTCATTCCACATTCATCCACCAGATCTCTGCGATCACAAGACAGCAACTTCCTCCACCTTCCTCGCTCCAGATTAAGGACCATGGGAGATCGGGCATTCGCTGTGGCTGCCCCCCGTCTCTGGAACTCTCTCCCTGATTATTTGAGAGCTCCGCAACCACTGGTTCACTTCAAAAGAGGCTTAAAGACTTTTTTTATTTAAGCAAGCCTATTCTGCCTCCACATGATTTTTATGATGTTGATTTTATCTATGATTTTAGTTGCACTGTGTAGCACTTTGAGATTTTTTCTAATGAAAAGTGCGGTACAAATTGAATTGATTATTATTATTATTATTATTATTACTATTGGAGTCTGATGTCAAGAAGTCACCGGTACTATCTGGGTCCAGTTAAAGTCTGAACTGAAGTGAACATGCTGGTTTTGTCCTTGGGGGTTTGCATGCAGGGCAGCAAGACCGGGCACATGTCACGATTACAGCTTTAAATCATGAAAATTCATTTTATTATCATACAGATAACCTGATTAAATGCAAAATGCAGTTTTCAAGTAATGATTTCATTTATTAAGGGTAAACAGTTTCCCTGGCCCTGTGTAAAAAAATAATTTCCCCCGAAGCGTAATTTAAATCATATTTGAACAATCGTTTTACTTTATTCACTCTGGGGTGTTATTTTGAGCATGAAATGCAATATTAAAAATGATTATTTTTTATTTATTTATTTTTTTAAATCTGGTCATTTGGGTCCCAATCCGATGGCCTGATAACTAGACTGATAATTACAAATTAGCTGCCGTGGGGTTCTTCACTGTTTTTATAAAAAAAATCTTTGCAAAGCACCACATTTACTTATTTACAGGAATTACAATATATGAGTTACAACATTTAATTTCCCTTTGGGACCAATAACGTAGTTTTGAATTCAGTTTGGATATTTGGAGGTATAAATATTTGTACCTCTCTTTCTGAAATGGGAGTTTAAGATCCAGTAGCACGCAGGGGGAAGGGGGGCATTTATTACATCTTTTTGTTTTTCCTCTGCCGATTCAAAGGGCAGAACTTCGACTCGGCAGGAAATGTAGTGTTTTTGATTGTTTATTCAATGTTGCATGACTCTGTGTTTTTGTGAAAAGTACTTTGAAATGCCTTGCTGCTGAAATGTGCTATTCAAATAAAATTTGATTTGATCATTTGTTAATTATTGTAATAAATTCTTTATCACTAAGACTTTTATTTGTCGTCACAATGAATTCCAATTAATGATGTTTAAATCGTCCGTATTTCGGGATTATTTTTACTATCTTTCTCCACTTTTTGTTCAATAAAAGGTTCCAATAAATGTCAATAAATTTGAAAATATGACTAAATGCAGCTTTAGTTTTAGTGATACAAATCGCACTTCCTTATATGACTTGTGTCTTGAAAAAGTGCATTATTACAATATTTTTCCAGAGCACTGTTTGTATTTGTGGGGCTGTAACTGCTGTGCCATGCAGTCACAGCCATACAGTTACCTAACAAAAAAAGTAAGTAATAGTTTTTATCGTGACTTTTATCTTTATCACAATAGTGTCACAAATTATCGTGATAAAACTTTATGTCCATATCTTCCACCCCTAGCAGCAAATCACAGACAGATGCATCTCAGAAGGTTCCTCAGTTCTGACTCTCTAACATCACAGAGGCTGGAAGCCGACAGCCGTCTGGCTGGGGGCGAGAAAGCAGGACGATCTGCGTGAATACAACAAAACACCGCTCTCTATTTACGCCACATCTCAAACACGTTCAACTTCAGGCTTTGACTAGGTCACCCCAATACCCTCTTCTCTTTTTGAGCCATCCAGAGGTGGGCTAGCTGTTGTGCTTTGGGTCATTTCGCTGCATTTCCATTACAAATGTGTGTAAAACTATTTTTGATATTCTGTTAATGTTGAAAAAAACAATTGTGGTTTTTCTGTAAAATAAGAAATACAGTTAAATTTCACACCATGTCGTCGTCCACCTACCACTTCCTGCCTTCTTTATTCATGGTTGTTGATCACATGACTCTTGTGACGCAAAAATAAAAAGTGTTTCCATTGAAATACACTCCTTTCAGTACAGCTGGGGGGGAAAAAAATCACCTCATCCTAGCGCCAAAACATTTTATCAAAAAAACCCAAACAAAAACAATTGGCATGTTTCCATTTGGTGAATTTATTTTCATAATTCCAAATAGCGCAATTTGAAGGTGAATGGAAACGCAGCTAACCTCCTGTGGATAACGGCTCTCACTGTGAACGTTTACCAGAGACAGATGACTTTGTCCTTAATTTTTATCTACAATGCTTTGCTTCAATTATCTCTGTCTGGTAATAATAATAATAATAATAATAATAATAATAATAATAATAATAATAATAATATCTGAAAACATTTATGTGCAAAACAAAATTTAAAAAAGCTGAACAACAAATGCAGCTATGGCCAAAGGAGTTGTGTTGTGTTTCGCAAATTTTGAGGCTGAACTTTTTGTGGCGATAAGTCACACTGCCGACACTATCAGGAAACGTGATCTGATGTGTGCCAGCTCGCTGCAAAGAGCTTTGCTATCTGCAAAGATTTACTGGATAACAAAAACCCATTTTCGGTGTGTTAATGCTGCGGCATTTCAGTACAGTCATCAACACAGGTGAGGCTGTGATAGAGTCCATCTGAAATCACTTTATCAATCTAATTAACGGACTGATTGCTGTAAAGGAGGTTCAGATGAGCTGGAAATGATCGTTTTCAGTGTTCGACAATGTTTGCCACTGGAGAAAAAAACATGCAGCCAGCTGCAAAGAACTCTGGCCCTGATAGCTTTCTGGATCATGGAGCATGTTATTTATGAAAGGTCCAATCACAGTGAAAACAGTCTGGTTCATCAAAAGTCATCCTTTAAATATGCACATTCTTCATGCCTTCCTAACCAACATCTCAACATTAAATTTAAGATTAAAATTGGCATATTAAAGCTGCAGTATGTAACTTTTGCAAAAATATGTTTATTATAGATTTTTTAAAAGTATTTCCATGTTGTGACAGTATAAGACACGTCCTCTTTGCGTGTTTTATACTGCAGTCTGCAAAAATTGCGTCGCTCCCGGTCAAAAACAACCAATCAAAGCCAGGATTAGGGTCGTAGCACTGTCAATCAACTTTCTGTATGCAGCTCAATGTGCTAAAACTGTAAAAACAACTTACCGGTACAGTAAAACTATTTATCAATGGCTATGCTAAGCAGCCTAAGTATTCATAGCAGGCTATGTCGTAGCTTACCAAAGAGCAAGCAGGGGAATTACACAGAAGAGCTAAATCAGATGCAATTATTTTTGCTTTTATTGATAACAGGGGAAATCCTAAACGCAAATCCTTTCCAGAGAAAGACAGTAAGATTTAAGCTCCGCCCCTTTGGTTCCACAATCTCAGCTGCATGTTCTGAAAGTACACATTACCTGTGGTCTCAGTTATCAATTTGAAAGACAACACAGTGATCCATAAAGGAGACTTTTGTGGTTGTATGTCTACAGCAGATGGTAGCTGCTTTTCTATTACAAATGTGCGCAAAACTCGGTTGACATTCTGCTAATGTAAAAAAAAAATGCAATTGCAGTGTTTCCATTAAACATTAAAGGTGAAAAAAGTGAAATACGCTACTTTCAGTACAGCTGTAAAAAGGAGCTTAATGTTGACTTAGCAAGCACTAAAGGAGAACAGTCACCCCCTGAGGTGAGCTGTGTCACCACCAGCGTCTGATTAACTTGGTGGATGTGTAAACATCTGCATGCAGAGTCTGGTTAAGATTTTTAATAAAGAGCCTTGTAACCATAAAAGTGGGGAAAAAAAGCAATTTATATCCAAGATAAAACTTCAAAGAATGACTGCAGTCCTTCAAGAAGTACAAAGATGATCAGAAGACTGAGAAAGAAAAGTTTGTTGGTGAGAGCCACCATGAGTCCCATGGTGTTCCCACCATAAATCCACCTAATATGATGTACTGAATGTGAGGGTCTGCTTCTCATTCATGTGAGTTGGTCAATGCTGCCCCAGAAGACTGAACTAAATAAAGCCTGGGACCAAAACATCCTCCGAGAGGAACTCCTTCCAACATTCCAGGCCCAATCCGGAGATGGCCTGAGCCACTTCCCAGCAGCATGGAGCACAGTGTTACAAGAACAAAGAGAAAACAAAGAGGCTTAGACAGCAGAATTACATTTTATAGCTAAGACAAGGAAACGTCCCACATCTTAACACCTTGAGAACCTGTTTGTAGTTCTGAAGAGGCGGTTAGATAAAAAGAACATTTTTACATGAACAGATCATGATGAGTCAAGCTGCTCCAGTGGCTGATTTATAGCAGAAAGATTGTAGAAGATATTAAACAAAAGGGCCAACACCATAAATACTGACTCCTCACATAAATATGAAGCGTTTGCGAAAAAGAAAAAAAAGTGGAAACTCAAGTACTTTTTTTTTTTTGCCCTCAACGTTCTCTGCTAAAAGCATAAGAATGAATTGTGTCAGCTTGTTTCAGTGGTTGCACATGCATATTAAATGAAATTAATTTTGGATTAAAAAAAGGGTCTCCTTTTAAACTACAACAGCACCAGATGATCCGATGCCTCAGAAGGAAACGAGAATTTTTCTCTCTTTGTTCACCATGATGTTTTCATCTGTATTTGGTTTAATGCAGAATTATTAAGTTGGTGCTAATATTTTAAAATAAAATTCAATGAATCATGTACAGGACATCATAGCAACTGCTTCCTGTGGTGTTAATCTGTTGTTGACCACATTCTTTATTTTAACCACAATTGAATTGAATTTGCATCATTTGGCAAAAGTGCTACATTTCATAAAGCACTGCTAGCTTTGTAACTCACTATTTCCCATTTTCCAAATCCTTAATCTTCTATAGTCTTTGGTCTATAAAAACTGCTTATTTATGCTACGTTCACACATCAGGAAATGAGATTCAAATCTAATTTTTCCATCATAGTCTGAACACAATGGAATTAGTTTTTTAGTAAAAATACAAATTCCAGTCTTTTTACCCCCTAAAAATTGATTTATGTCACTTCTACATGTGGGCATGCATCAGATAGCTTTTGAAAGCGTTTTTAGTCACATTTTATTCGACTTTTCTGCACCAGAAAAAAGCTAAATGTAGTAATTCCAGACATTAACAACGGCTGAAGCATGTAGGGCCAACACTTAACTTTCCTCTGAGTTTCCTAAGACAATACTGTCAACTCCCATTGATCATCGTTAAAATCAATCCATCCATTGTTACTGCCAGAAACAGTGAGCTGTTGTGTGATGTTCAGAAGTCTGACTGCAGTAGCCTTTAATTAGCAGCATGTACAACCAAGCAAAGGAAAAAAAAATAGAAAGAAAGTCGCTGAGTTGACAACATTGGGGTGACTATTGCTCAGGGCAAACGTGCAGACGTGACCTGGTGGGCCAGTCTGTCAGTCAAACCTCTGTCACCAGAGAGCAGAAGAGGACAGTGGTTGATTTTTATACCTTTGCTGAGATAGAAAAAATGAGCTTCACATCCAAGTATCAGCTGATCACCGACCGCCTAAAAATAAAGGAATCAGCAGGTCGATAAATCAGTGCACCCTAATCAAGACCTGGTGAACTTTACATAGAAGGTCAAAACATTTCACATTTATTCAAAAATGATTTCCATTTCAAAACGTAATATCACAAGAACTCAACAGAAGATGCTTAGTTTCAACCCTAATTTGCATCTGCAGACTTGCTGAGATTTCACATCTCATCACAGAGGCTCAGTTTCTGTTTTCAAAGGAAAAGAGATCTCTTTTGTTTTCACCCCCCATCTTATTTCATCCTCATTAATATCAACAGTCTGTTTGAACGCCATCTTGAATACTCAGCAAAAGTTTAACCTTTGGCTAAAAGCTTTAAGGTTCAACCAATATGACCACAAGTGTATTGTCCTCATTGAAAGAAAGTTGACATCCCGGCAACACATTTTTCCTAACAGCTAACGTAATGGTAAGTAACAGGTAAGTTTGATTAATTATCCCTTGTAAATCACTAAAACCTGGGGATTTATCTTGTTTAAGATAATGGATGCAAAAACAGAAAAATACTTATCTTCACTAGTAATTACAGATGGAGTTCAGACCATTGTGTGCTTTAAAAAGCACACAATGCACCAACCTGCCTCTTTCACAAAGCAGGTTGGTCGTGAAGTGTCAAAGATGAACCCTCTTTAACACCAACTTAGCCAGATGTATCCTCCAAATACGTGAGATTTAAAAGATCGAAACAGGCTCACAGAACCAAAGGAAACTTGAAATTACATAAACTAACCATTACATATAAAATGCATTTGAAACATCTATAGCTCTGAAAAGTAAAATGCACTGTTAGCACCATAGATCTTTTCTAGTATCATTATTACTCATACAACTTCCTCTGGTTCAGTGATCTGTCCTGTCTTGACACACATCATTATAACCCATCCTATGTGAGTTAATGGCAAGTTTTTGCCTTAAATTCCCTGGCTACCTCACCACAGAGGCCTTCTGTCATCGATACATCACAACCTTAAGCTGCAAAAATACCCAACTCTTTCAGGAGCTGGCCATGACAAGGCTCTGACTATCTTGCCTGGTTGCTCAGAGTCACATCAGCAGAGGGTTGACTTCAATCCCCTTTGGAGAAAACACACGGACAGCGAGAAGGCACCTGAGTACTGCTAGGAGTGGTTTGTGACAGAGGCTTTTTGCCTTGTATGTCTCAGTGATTGCATGGCCCGCGTCTGAGAGAAAACATCCCACCGTCACATAAAGCGGGAGGCAGAGGTCACCAAAAGGTCGACAGCTACACTAAAGAAACTGCTTTGAAATGCCTGTCTTCTACGTGTCATACCTTATGACCGAAGAGGAAATTAAAGTTTTAGACTTACCCAGAGTCCAGAAGTAAATCTGTCAGAAAACCTTTGGGATCAACTGAAGAGGGCAGTGGACAAGAGATGTTCTTACGATCTGACCGATTGGAAGAACTTTTGCTAAGCAGAGTGGGTAAATACTGTCTTGTCAAGCTGTTGTCAGGACTTGCCCAAAGACTCTTTCTAAACAAGACTGGATGATGAAAGTGAATGAAAAGGTGTTTCAACAGGGTTAGTTTTACTGATACTAAAGAGAACAACAAAGGTTCTTCTTTGTTGACAAGCAGGATGGGTTTGAAAAGCATCTAGGCTTTACTGATCCGGATCGATGAGGCCGTGTGGCTTGGAGCGATTGACCCATCTGACATTAAAACAATGACGAATGCCTGCTCATGTTTTTATTGGCATGAAAACTTTGGATCATTGTCAGAATGCTCTGATACGACGTGTGCTGATTTTTTTTCTTCTTACAGTACAGATTTGATTGCAGGCAGCGAGGAAAGATTTCACATCTCTACACTTACAGCTTCATGCTGTGTTTCTTATTTCTAAGACGAGTTGCTGCAAAGCAATGAAAGTATGTCCGTGGGTGATCTCAGGCCATTTCTGTACATTCACTGCCTCGCAATAGCACTCAGACACCTTAAATCCAGCTGTTCTGTGAAGGTCTTGCGGGTTTTCCAGAGCAAACAGCATCAAGGAGACAAAGGCACACAGCAGACAGGTCGGGAGGAATGTTGTGAAGAACATTAAAGCAGGATTTAAGACAATATCCCAAAGGTTAATCGTCCTCTGGCATGTGTGTTCAACCTATCATCTTTGAAAATGGAAATAATATCCCACAACTGCAAGTCTACCAATACTTTATTGTTCACTTAATGGCCATTGTTGAAAAAAAAAATCAGTAACTGTATAACTGTTTCCATGTAGGAGAAACAGCAAACATGTGGAAGAATGTGTAATGATCAGATGAGATACAAAAAAAACGTTTGTTTTTTTTGTGCAAAACACAATGTGGGTAGGAGACTAACTACACATCACCCTCTACACAAAGTCACCACAGTTTTGTTCATGGTTGTTTTGCTTCTACAAAAGAATTTACTCTGGGGGTGTGAATACATTTTTTTAGGTTATTGTATTTTCTGGATGTTAATTCTCCCTAGTGTATGAGTTTCATCAGGCACAAAATGCATCACAAAAAGGAAAAAAAACACAAGAGCTGGACTGGAGTACAAGTTGCATTTCCTTAGAAATTGTCAAACGTAAGGCAGACCTCGTCTGTTTTAATGGTATGATCCTGTGACATGTTGTGTCCAGTCACCTGCTTTTCAACGAAGTCCTGGAAACTATCCACCCCATGGTGGACAGTCTGCTCGGAGGTCTGCTGGCATTTTCTCGGTGTCCACTCTCTCTCTGAACTGGGCTGGTCAGGAACAACTCAGCACCGCTGAGCACTTCACCTGCAGAGAGGAGCAGAGGCGCATGCGGTGTAAACCTGGGGTTTTAGAGAGGCTGTTGCGTTAACCTGGCCTGCTTTGAAAGTTATTCTTATTCATTTTCTGACAACTACCAGGGTGTGGAACGAAACTCCTGCCTGTTCCAGCAGAAACTTCTGCAGGAAGCCAATGCAGACTGGTTCCTCCGGCTCTGGACGCCTATAGCTGCCAGCCTGCATTAGCTTTCTTCCCGTCTGGAAGCTAATGTTTACTCCTTGGTTCATGTCCGTCAGTATGAATTAACTTTTAACCCATCAGTCAAAAAAACACATCATGAAGAGGCGTAAAAAGTATTAAAGACAATTTTCCTTCCACTTCGCAATCATTTCCTTCTTTGTGTTAACACAAATCTCTTTTAAGACACATTAGTTTGTTGCTATAATATAAAAATAGGAAAGAAGAAGTTGCCTTTGTTTCTAAAGCACTTGTAGTAATTGATGACTGATTGGTGTCGCAGCTTAAAACCAGGGATGTTCTGCGTCGCTGGCAGCTGCTGAACGTTCCAGCATTTCAAGCCTTTTTTCTTTTCCGCATTGCACATCTTCTAACTAATGCGAGAGAAAAGCAGCAAATTGCAAACATCTGTGTCAAAATCCGACAAGATTTTTTTTCCCCCACGACAAGAAACAAAAACTGGGGGGGAAGGAAAAAAAATCATTTTAATTATCCTTGAAATGACAATTTTTCAAAGATTTTTCTGCATGAAAGTGTTTGACTACAGACACCGGGGGTAAGCTCACCGGGCTGAAGATGACAGAAATTTGCTGTATAAGTCGTCACCTTCTCTTATTTAATCATTCACAATGCGACGCCGAGCATACCTGAATGAGAATGTACATTTCCTTTCTGGAAACACAACAGACTGAGGCGAGGATTAATTAACATGTTTTTTCTTTGTTTTTGTTTTTTTAAGCCTCGTTAAAATGCGCTGCTTAAGCTTCTATTTGAAGTGTGTTGCCGCAGCCACCAGTCTGAGGTCTAAGATGAGTCTGACTGCTGTCTGCTTGAAACAAACCATATTGAGTCATTTCCATTCAGGGAGACAGATGAAAACAGAGAGGAGCAGAGCGTAATCTAATCCTGGGACTATTTTTCAGACGTCCTGTGCAGGTTACCAGCAGCCACTAGCAGATCAAAACAAGATATGGAAGCGTAGTAAAGTGAAGGGCACGCTTGATTTAATTAGAGAGAACATTTTTTTTTTTCTGTCGCTGACGCATAATTCACCAGTGTTGTTTTTTTCTCTCCTTTTCTTTTCTCCCTTTATTTTCCATCAGACTGTAATGAAAGTCAGCGCTGATTGCAGCTACACCGGTGAATCCTCTACTCATTTTAACACATTAACATAGTTTCCAACAACTAGATGAGCTCTTGATGAAAGCGATTTGATTAGGAAATGGTGGAGGCTTATGAAACCAAGGCAGAAGCATCTGATTTAATTCAGCTTTGAAGTGTTTTATATGACAATCAATGATTACATGTCTCCAAAGCATAAAATCTCTTTTTCTTTTTCAACTAATCATTTTTTCCCGCACTTTTGTTGGCAAGAACATGTTGCATTAGTGTAATTCAATGACAAATACCATAATCTTATCATGCTATCATATCAACAGACATGTGATATTCCGTGTGCTAGTCAACAAACCCACTGCAGTATTTTGGTGTCTGTGTTGCCTCTGAGCCACAGCCTTTTATTGAGAATGAAAATCTTTAAAAACTTAGACTAAACCCTCTTTCAGGGGGTTTTCATATGCAAATTTCAGGAGTTTCTAGACTGAAATTAGACAAATATTAATATGAAAGTTCACCATGAATGTGGATGGATGGACAGACAGATGGGAAATTAACAAAGATGGTTCCTGTGTGTGCGACCCAGTAAGAAAACTTTAATATTTACGCTTCTGATGGAAGTAAATTGAGCTAAAGCTAATTAAATGGGACACAAACTGACACATAGCCTGTTTCTTTATAGTTTTTTTTTAAATAAGAAATAGAGAAATGTACTGCTATTTGCAAGAATTGCTAATATTAGCTTGTGTCTGAGCACCGTAGTTAGCTTATCCTGTAGATTTTTGAATGTGTAGCAGGGACATGGTTAAGTTGGGTCGAACCTCATTCCCAGATTCCCCTTTGAGCTAACATGGCTATTGACTTGCTACGCAATTCCACTTCACTTCTCTGTCTGGGCTTTTCTCCCATTGACTTGGATTTCTCCGGTAGAATTTCAACCTATCAGCGAACAGCAGGAGAAGTTGTGAATGATGACGTTGATTTTCTGTACTGTTTTAGAATTGTATGCTGTCTGTTGTTTTAGCAACAGCAGGTGAGGATGTGAATGAAGCCATTTAGTGCGGGTTGGCCACTCCTACAAATTTTCAATTAACATTAACAACCATCTCTGCACTTTTCTCTTCGCAATGGGGGATGTTTACAGTGCAGGCAATTTCCGGTAAGCTTCATAGCACTGAAACAGACAAATGTTAGCAATTGGGTAAAACTTAAAACCTCAGCAGAGTCCACGCCTCCAGAAAGCAACCGTTTCTCAATAGTCGAGGGTCCAAACCGCTGCTTCTTCTCCTTTCATGATCTTCACTGTGAGAAAATCTCCCTATTCATATTCATTGTGTGATCTCATATTCAGATGGGAGATCTTGCTGTTACTACTTTCATCTTTTTGCATATTGAGTTTTGAGTCCGATTCTGTTGGCATCCTTAGCTATCCTAATTCTTTATCTGTTTCATCTTGTTTCTATTGAGGATTTTAAATTCAGACAAAAAGTTTTTTTTTGCTTGTTTGTTTGTTTTTTTCATCCCGAAAACCATTTAAATGTGAAATATTAGTTCTTTAGGACATGGGGTATAGATTTGTGTTGAAATGTCAATAAACAATCTTGTTTTGCCTTTCAATTCACCACACATGTGCAACAAACTGCATGCATAAAAATGCATAAAGGGATTGTTTCTGCAGCCGCTTTCCATTTTTCTAATGTTCAAGAGAAAGTTGGGGGATGAGAGTTCATGTAGAAAAGACCCAATTATGACTTGCATGCTCTCACACTGCAACACAGGGAAAAACTCAACACACCAACACAAAGTGCAGAACTTCACAAGAAAACTTCACATTATGCTCTCCTCTCTTTCTCCCTCTTTGTTTTTGGCTCAATGCAAACTGGCTCTCTTCCTTTATTGTTCGGTGAATTCTTTAGGATTTTGTTAAAGGTTCAGCTGCAGTTAGTCTTTTAAAGTCGTGCAGCTTTATTAGTCCCAGTGGGAGAATTATGTAGTCATCCATCAAACAACATGAAAACCAAACAAAAAGCTCTGTCCACAGTAAATTGTTGAAGCCTTTTAAGTCTTTGTTATGGTTCAAATTTAATTAAATTTTATTTATCATTGTTGCACAATTTAGCTTAGTGGCACCACTGTGTTGCACAATGATCTATAAAATTATTGATATCAACAGTTAGATTAGATTAGCTAAGCTATGTTAACTGCTTAGCATCCAGCAGTTAACTTAGCAGTTAGATTAAGAAATACTGTAAAAACAGCAGATATGGAAAAAAAAAAAAAAAAAAAAAACTTTATGCAGCCATGTCTAAATGCATGTGGCTTTTAATTTAAACTGATGTCCACCAGAGCAGTACCTGCACGGCTCAATGTCCATTATCGGACCATAGGCCATTTAAGAGTTCAGACTGGCACTACTGTAATTCGACCTCATCCTCGTCGGCCATGTGTGACCACTCCAGCACAAGATCGCCACATCCTGCTCGTCCATCTGTGGTACCGGCTAAGACCAGAAACACACACAGCTGATGAGACAATTGGTCTGCACAACAGACGCCTCACACCTCAGACTGTCCGTAACCACATAGGAGAAGCCAACTTGGTCAAGATCAAATTCCTCAACCTGACCCCTATCATGTTCAAAGCGCTGTCAATCTGCTACAAATGGCCATACCACAATGTTATCAATGCCGATATGAAGATCAGTAATTACTGAAAATATATTTTGAGTTTCTCTATATATTGCGAAACCCAAATGTTCATAAAACTTAGATTTTTTTGTACTCTTTTTGCCGTTTCTCCTCTTCTTCCCTTGAACTTTCTGAGACGTCCCTCGCGCCCCCTGGTGGCCTCCCAGTGGGCTGCGGGCCTCACTTTGAAAAGCAGGAATACAACTTTGAAGAAGTAAAAAAAAAAAGAAAAGGAGGATGAGTTAATGTTTGACTTCACAAGCCACAGTTTCAGCACAAAGATACTGATGATCTTAACCCGTCCAACAGCTCCGCAGTGGAACATCTGCTCACTGGTAGCCATGATTTGCTCTAGACAATTTTATTACACACGCACACGCACACACAGCGCTGACAAGTAATGAAAATGCAACTTATTGCTGCGGAGCTCCTATTGTTGCTATGCCTTTATGGCTACTGCAGCAGGTACAATCAGCTCCAAAAATAACGAAAACACCATTACACAACAAATAAATTTGATAGTTTGTACTAATTGGATCCGCTCTGTCTTTCTGTTTTAGTAGTTACTCTCCAAGTTGATTTTTTTTTAATTTTTTTTTTTGCACTAAAACCCTCCTGTTGTGCCGAGAGAAACAGGCTACTTAAAAACAAAAGGAGAAATAGGAGTTGCTTTGAGAATTAAAAAGGCGCTTGACAGCAACAGAATGTAGTGTGTTTAGCAAAACGTGAACGTCTGAGTATTTATTAACTGAAGTCAAAGTTCAGTCTGTGCTCCGTGTAAGGATCTTAGTTTTAGTTGTTAATTATCAGACTAAACAAGAGACTTAGGAATACGTTCATCTGAAGCTTTGCTAACACTGCAGAAACACTAGTGCTTTAGCTAAACTATTTTTTTAGCTAACTATATTTAGCTTAGATATAGTTTTCTACTAAAACTATCATATATTTTTTCCAGGTAAAATATATTTTTAAAATCCTTGTTATAAGACTGAATTTATGAATATTCAACTCAAATAGCTGCGTTTCCATTAATGAAAACTTTGTCAAAATTCCCCCAATGACGAAAAACCACAAATTCGCAATTGCGTTGTTTCCATTAAATAAGAAACGCAATTAAAAATCACATGCAAGTTTGTTCAGACAAGTCATTAAAAACATCCTGAGTCATCATCCTCCCGCTACTTCCTGTCGTCATCTTCGTGGTTTTTGCCAGCATCCGGTTGTTGATCATGTGACTGTGTGATGCGGGAAAAAAAGTGTTTCCATTGCAGTTTTGCCAAATAAACCAATTTCGATACGGCCAAAAAACCACCACCTAAACTTTTTAATGAAAAAATGAGTGTTTTTTCGAAATTGGCAATAATCAAATTTATTTTAAGAATGTCAAATTGCACAATTTTACACTCAATGAAAATGCAGCTGTCGTTTTCTTTATAATTATGTATTTTTTGATTCTCATGTTAGCTGTTATGGGTAGTAGACAGAAATCATATTTACTGTTTAAGATTAAATATACAGAAAACAGTTTAGAGCTAAGGCTGTCTGGTTTATGTTGGCTAATAATGATCAATGTTTTTCTTCAAGGTCTGACCTACTTTTTTTTTTCTGAGGACCGTAATGCAGAAAGGAGGAAAAATTGATGTTTCTTTTGTAATCGTACGGAAAATGAGGGATTTATGAGAAAATAAAGGAAATAAAGTAAGCTCTCCCTTATCACTTATCAGTTTCCATTACCTCTCTGTCAAGGACAAATCTGTAATAATTTGATTTGATGTTGATTAGAGGAGATTTTCTTGTTGCTACATTTTTAAAAATCTGAGACGAAACAGAACTGTACTTCCTCCCAGAACATAAACAGTCACTGATAACTACTTTCAACAGCTGATTGTATTTTCTATGTCCCTTAGTCAATCTTTCTTGCAATATTTCTATTACATATATACAAGAGTTCAGCTTATCGATCAGCGTTGGAGCTCTATGGCTTAGATATCATTAAGCTGTTGCTACATAAATAGTATTTCCCAGCTACATCAACATTTGAACTCTGTGACAAAATCATTGTTTCACCCGTGTGTTTTCAATAAATCATGAGTGCGGACAGTAAATGCCCCTCTGGGTCACAAACGCAGCAGCCAAGAGGTCAGATTCTAAACCAGCGTCGGTGATATAAAGCTCATCTCAGCACAAATATTTCCAATTATGACCTACTGGGCTTGCTGCTCTCTCCTAATAGCTTCCTCCGTATCTGACACTCTTCATTTCACGTAATGAGGGTCTTCAAGAAGTGAATAAAGGTATGCATGTGATTTGGTACAGGGGCAGAAAACGAGATGTGTCTCGGGGCTAACTTCAAACGAGAGCAAATTTACAGCCCAAGAGGAACTCTGTTGCTTTAAACCAGACATCTGTTCTTTGTCCCTCATTGGGGCTGGAAGGAGGCAGTCTGAGCTGCTGAGCCAAGGAGCCTCGTGTCTAATTCTTTGCCAACTTGTTTGTCACCGTGGCCTGATTGACCAGAGAAGCAGCCGGCTAACTCAGCCTAATGGGACAGTCACCTGGTACCTTATCGCAGAGAAAACACAGAGACTGGAGGAACGAACACTGAATGAATGATTGGATTCATTCCTTCCTGTCCTTTTCAAGTGAGTTTCTGTCTATATCTCATCTGCAGTAGAAAACTTTTATGGGATCTTCATTGATCCATTGGTCTTGGAGGCTAAAGCTAATAGCTAAACCATCAGATGTTGATATTTTATTCAGGCGTTGCAGCGACAAGCCCTTCATACTAGGGAGGCACTACGGATGCGGCGTTTTGGGGAAAATTGTAGTTTGTGATTTTGCAGAGGAGCTGTGGGTTCAACGCTTTCCAATTACAAACTCAACTTTTGAACTTTGTGATGCTGTGAGCGCTCTGGTGGAGCCAGCTGCGAATTGCCCATGGAGGCCAGTAGCTGCGTTTCCATTAACCATAAAATTGCACAAATTGCAACTATGAAAATGTCACATTTTTCAATAAAAGTATTTTGCGCTAAAATTAGGTAGTTTTTCAGCTAAAATTTACCAGTTGTCCGAAATTAGTGCATTTCGCAAAACTTCAATGAAAACACTTTTTTCGCGTCACACGAGTCATGGGATCTATAACTGGATGTTACTACTGACAAAAACCATAAAGAAGATGACAGGAAGTGGTAGGAGGACGATGGTTTATTCTTGTTTTTGTCCAAACTATGATTTATCGCATGAACAGGTTTATTCAAGTGTGATTTTAATTTCATTTTGTATTTAATGAAAACAACGCAAATGTAAAATTGTGGGGTGTTTTATGTTAGCAGAATGTCGGTGAAACTTTTGGAAAGGAAATGCAGTCAGTGGCTACAAATAGACGCTTCGCTGTGGCATACAAACTGGCATGATGCGGAAAAAATAGTTTCCACTGCAGTTTTGTAAAATTCACTGCAGAAAAAAAAAGTTTCAATCAATAAATACGTTTTTTCAAAATCGCCATGTTTCCATTAAGCAAATTTTTATTCGTAATTTCAATTTGTCCAATTTTATGTTTGATGGAAAGTCAGCCAATGTTCGCCTCTTGGACTAGCTGTTCGTTCGTACCATGGGACTGCCTAATCTGGATGTAGAGACCACAGGTACTGTCCTTACCCTCCCAGACCTTCCTGTGTTTTTATGGCGTTGAGGAGCCATTTAACATGTTTCAGTTTCCCGCTCCACCCACCGAGAGCCACATCAGTCCCAGCCATCTTCCGGAGGAGGAGGTTTACCGTCCTTCAGCCGTATCAGCCTTTAACATCTCGGCTTTATTCCGAGGCTCAGCCCTGCAAATGGAAGTCTTTCCAGCTACAGTTTATCATAAAAATAGGCTTTAAAGTGCATTACACAGTTACCTTGAAATCAAAGGGGGATGTAATAGAGATGTTTTAGACTCAGAGCAGCAAAAAAAAAAAAAAAAAAAAAGACTGCCTGGAAGAACAATAGACAGGGAGATGGGATGAAAGCCCCCTGACTCTGGGATATAAAGAACCTGTCATCCAGCAGCAGCTCCCACTGTATCTTTTAATTAACATCTTACACACCAAAACAAACACACCCTCAATAATGCAGCAGCAACATGCTACAATATTAATGTCAGATGGAATGAGGTAATTAGAGGGGATGCTATTTTAAGCAGGTGTTCGCCCCTGCCAGTATGAGCAGCAGGATTATTAACAGGGGGAAAAGAAGAAGGGGATCCTGCTAAAAGGGATCGGAGCAGCTGATCCCGTGTGTGCCTTGGCCAAACGGGAGGCGAGCGGGGCCCGGCGTTTTGTTTGTCAGGTCCAACAAATGGTGACAAATGACGGCAAATTGGAGTGAAGGCCCCCTGCTGGGCTGTGGTCTGCCCTCAATGGACCAGGGGTGCCGGCTCGGGGGAATAAAGACACACACGTATGAAGTTGTCGAAATGTAATAAGGTTCAAGGGATGCAGAAAGATTCTTTAAACAAAACTTATAAAGACGATTAAGAAAGACGCCATTGAAGGAGGAGAGACAAAAGGCGCCACGGCGACCTAATCCAATGTTTCACACGAGGAGCAGAGCCTCCTCCTGCTCGCCGTTCGCCATAATCCCAGGAATCTATAAGATCGAGACAGATGGAAAGAAACTTTTCTGTTTCTTTGCGTCTGGGAAAAAAAAAGAGAGAGAGAGAGAGAATAATCCATGCATCTCTCACCTCAGAGCTCTGATTTCAAGCTTTTCTGAAGGGCATATTTGAAGTGAACGTCGTCAAAAATAGATTTCTGGGGCCGGGTAAGTACAAGAAAAAAAAAAATGTGCGTTTCATTTAATTGACTGGGATCGGACGAAGATTTTTAATTTCCCACGGGATCGCAGGTTGCTTACTTTTGTTTTCATACGCCAAAGATGAAGAAGTGCACTCAGAGAAGAAATTAGTAGAATATGGGTAACACTGCTTTGTTCTTCTTCCTTATTTATTAGATTACCTATGCTGATGTGTAAAGGTGCAGTACTATGTATTTTCCAGGCATATGGCACCACTTTGTAGCACAATCAGCATTACCTTCAGTTGTTACAAAAATGCTACAAATATCAATGTATAACTTAAAAGAAATTTGACTTCATAATTTAACGTCTTGAAATTGGGCTTCTGTCTCTTTAACAAGCTTCTGCTCATTCTGAAACTTCGCCTTCAGGTAGTCATCACAACATCTCACCTCTATTTACCCTTTTATGAACGTTTTTACCAGCATTGCACTCAGAAGTGGCTCACATAATGAGCTCAACAGACATGCATATCCACCAGGTGTTTGCTAACTGCTGCTGGCTAGTCTGTAGGAACTGAGTGGGGGAGTCACAGAGGAGGGAGAATCTGTTTTGAAGCGCAGAAGCTTGGAATCTGAAGCTCTGAGGAGGAGCTTTATCCTTGAAGGTGGAGCTAGGTCCACCCAGGCGTTTTGCACAGCTGAATGGTTGCCATGGGAGATTCAAGGATTTCTCAAACGTGCACTAATGAGTCAAAGCAACACTCCAGGTATGTTTTTGGTGAGGGAATAACATTATAACACGATGTGAAACTAAAAAAAAGTCTTTTGTTTTTTTAACATAACACTGCCCCTTTAAATCGTTTCCAGTCTGGGAACTTTATTTTGTCTTGTTCTACTAAGAGCCATCACAGCACTTCCAGCTTTCACCATCTCTCTGCTTCCTTCCTCCCTCCTCCACACAGACTGGCCATTGTGTGCGGCCCACCGATGAGATTTGCATGCGTCTTAGACTGGATTACACATGCAGCCTCTGGGAACCCGGACCCCTACGGTCTCCCTTCAGCTGACAGCGGCCTTTCGGCACGCTACTTCAAATGACGCTCACGGCCTAATTGGCTCAGGAATGGTTTCGAAGCAAAGGTTAAATTCCAAGATTTGGGAGAGCATGAAAATAATAAATTAAAGGGTTTGGGATGGGTTGTTTTTTTTGTTTGTTTGTTTGTTTTGCAGCTGCGTCAGAGAATTGACGTCCTGAAGCGTTTCTCGTTGGGTTTTGTAGCAGACAGGTCTACTTATAAAAAGCGCAACAGGCAGGATTCATCTAGAACAAACTTCTAGAAAACTGCAGAACAGCTGAAACACTGAGTTCCTTTGAATCAAGGCTAAAACTCCCACCTGGTTAGAGCCGTTTTTGATTAAAACTAACTAGAACATTGATTGATATGTCTGATGTATATTTGCTTGAATGATTTGATGATGGGCATTTGACAAGATGTAATGTTTATTGCTTGTTTCATTATTGATGACTGTGTGATGTTTTTATGGTGTACAGCACTTTGAACCGTCTTGTTGCTGAAAAGTGCGGCACAAATAAACTTGAGTTAACAGTAGCAGAAATTTTATGCGACATGAGTGGAGAATATAGTTTTGACGTCAATGTAAAACAAACAGTTCTCAACATACTTTTACAAATCAAAATCTATAAAGTGTGGCGTGGTCATTGCCCCATGGTCAATAGTTTGTACAATTTTTTTTTTTTTTTTTTTTTTTTTCGCAAAAACCTTTGAAAAATACCTTTTATTTTCCAACTAGTTGTGCACATAAAATCCACAAAGAACATGAGCAAATGTAAATGTGTTCTTGGGGGTATGAATACTTTTGTCAAAGCCAAACGCTTGATCTGAGGATGGTGTGTGAACGAGGGTAACGATGGCAGATAAGAGCAGACAAATCTGCTTAAAATAGCCGAGGACGCCGCAGTAATCTGCCAGGAGATCCAACGGACATTTGATGAATTGATTTCAAACAAATAATTTCATATTGCTTCCATGTCAATACTCCCCTTGATCACGATCCTCCGTGTGCGTGTGGCAGTGCTTTGCGGTCAGGCCTCGTCAGCCGTCATCTGAGTATTTTTAGTGCATTTGCTGACACCGGGGGGAAAAAAAATAAAAAAATTGCTCTGAACTGCATTGCAAACAGACAACAACAAAAAAATCTCATCTCAAAGTATTTGTGTGTCATTCCTTTTATTCATATTGGTATTAAAGGTAAATTGACAGACGGCGTCTTCCTTCAAGCAGCCAAAGCCCCGCGGAGCCTCTCTGCCCAGCAGGATTATAAATGAGATAGGATTTAATATTGATCCTCGGCTGACCTCCTATGAAGTTCTCATCATTGGATAATATTCTCCACACACGCCGTTAATGAGCTCAGTGTGCTCCCGCAGCCCTGCGCACAGATAAACCTTGACCTCAACGCCGTCCGACAACAGCCAGCAGAATTGGGCGTTTGCCTGGTTTTCTCCAGTCAGGGTTCCTTTGCGTGTTTCCAGGCAATATTCCGTACTGCGCCAGACTCGAATGTCTGGAGGTCTCAGGACTTTTTTTATTTTTGTCTTTTTACCAAGATTTAAAGCAAAACTCCAAAAGTTCAACATGATTTTATAGCAGGACAGAAAAAACCCCCAAAACAAACAGGAAGGAATGGACAGACAAGGAGTAGCTGCTCCTCGAAGGCGGAGCTAAGCCCAACCAGACGTTTTGTACAGCTGAATGTTTGTCAAAGGAGATTCAAGGATTTCTCAAACATGCATGAAAGAATAAAGGCAACACTCCAGGTATGTTTTCGATGTGGCACTAATATTATAACGTGATGTAAAGCTAAAAAATGTTGCTTTTATATAATACTGCCTCTTTAAACATGGAAAAATAAATATTTTTGTGCTCTATCTTAATTTCCACTTTTCTCCAGGCCTGAAAAACCCTTCAACCCGTCAACTTCCATCCATTTCCAGACTGCTTAGCTGTCTCATCCAGTCCTTCCCACCCCTCTCCTCTCCTCCATCATCTTTCTGCTGCCGTTCCTCAGTTCTCTGCCGAGCAACGCCACCTTCAAAGGGCCAGACCGTGAAATATCTGCTAATTTTTTACCTCGCACTGGAACGAAACGGGTTGATGAGCAAATTTGACCGTCAGCGCTCGGGCTCTCATGGTTCTCCTCCCGCTTCACGAGAATCAGGCCCGTCTTCACAAAGCAACAGCAGGTTCATAAGCAAGCCACACACCCAAATGAGCCCGATGATTATCTGCATACATTTCCAATGCTATTACAAGCGGCTCCAATCAGCGAGAGCGGCTGTCTTCAACTCAGAACATGCGCATGTCCCACAGGCATTAATTTCACCTACATATTAGTTCGGGGGTGGAAGCTTAGTGTGGGTGGACGCAATTGATTCAGTGCATCTGAGGCGACGCCAAGCCGCACGGAATCCAGAAGGGACGGCGATCGGGGGGCCTGCAGATGCTCCCCTCAAATGTGACTGTCACGTGCAATAAATCAAATAATTTCCCCGCCGCCAGCTAGTCCTGGTTTTTCTGATTCCGGAGCCACTTATGAGGAAGGGAACGTGCGAAAAATGGTGATTTGCACTCATCGATACTGTCCCCTCTCTGCTCCCGCTCCCCTGTCAGCTCATTAGTCGCCCATCTCGATATTGCTTCAAGGTGTGGATCCAAACTCTCATCTAATTATGCCTGAACACAGGCTGTGAATTAGATAAAGCAAAACTTTTGCATAATTAGTTGGAGAGAAAAAAAATATATATTCCTGCTTGAGTGTTAATCTCTCGCCTAGAGACAGAGAACTCAAGTAGGTAATGTCTGCAGTCACAGTAGGCCTTTCCAAAGGAAGGTGTTTCTCAACAGACACAGCAGATTGGGCGAAATTAATGTCTGTCATTTTACTTTTTCTTTCTTAAGTTTTTTATTTTATTTTTTTTTGTTACACTAATGGGGCAGAGAGAAAAGGGGAAGACATTCAGCAAGAGAACAAAGGACGGGACTCGAACTCGGGCCTGCTACGTCGAGTCGTCTCCTCTGAGTGCGGGAACGCAACGCCTCCATTTTTTTCTTTTTAAATATCGCTAGCCTACTTCTCTGGCATATCAAACTTTCATTTATGCTTTTAGTTTCACAATCTCGCTGATTTAACCCAAAGTATCAGAAGACGTGGAGGGTTAGCTACGCCTTCAGCACTTTGACATAATAACGGCAGGCATATTGTGTCAGCCAGTTTCCGTAACTTCTCCTTCTGCCTATCTGAACAGAGAACGTCCGGTTACATTTCAAAATAAGAGCATCAATATAAATCACACTGTTTTCATATTTCACGGTTTATAAGTTGGGAGAGTTAAACATCGATACCTTGCCATTACATTAAAAGTAAAATCTGATGATTTCTATAAGTTCCTGAATGATTTCCGCTGCTGCAACTACTCAGTCAGTGTTTGCTCTTTTAGAAACACCCATTTCTCTGTCTGCCCCCCTACCTCCCCACCCACCTCTGACAGAACTGGGCATGAGCCACACCCTGACAAAATCATCCACAGGTCGCATTCCCAAGTCAGCAAATGTGGGTAAAACTGTAAATCATTGACCTATTTGGTGCAACACCAAGGGCTGAGACTTTTTGGAAAATCTTTTGATGAACAGTCTTCTCTGGAGAAACAAAATCACACCCTGAATATCTGAAAAAAAATATATATATATATATACATATATGTATCTCCCTGGAGAATTAAAGCTCTTAATAAATTATTTAGAAGGACAAACCTCTCTACAGAAAATATAGATGACAGTTAAAGAGGGGGAAGGAAAAAAAAAAAGGAGAACCATGGAATGAATATAGCTGCGCTGCACTATTTCATCCCCCCTCCTTCACAACTAATAACTCATCTATCATCTTCAACCTATTAACAAGCAGCCTCAGTCCGGCTAATCCCATCAGGAAGAGGAGAGCCACTCGGCTGCTGCTAGCATAATTGTTACATATTGGCTCCAGTCGGACGCTGGTTTTCCCTTCAGAAGCGCAGACCTGTTATCTTTTGTCAGATGACATCGCCAATTTAGCTTTAAAGCGCGTCAATGCCAAAATAACAGCCTCTAAATGTATCCCTTGATACAAGCGGTTTGGTCTGCTGCATAAATTAGGAGATCTAATTTTTAAATGCAAGCGCTGAATACCAACATGACCCCACCTCGCATTTCATGTCAGCCGGCGCGGGTTCTTTCAGGTATAGAAACGCTGTGAAATTGCAGGCGGGCGTACACATTTAGGTGTGCTCATTGTCGTGGTTTCACATTACCATAAAAAGCAGATGCTTTTAGCCACCAGGAAACATTTAGTAGTTTCCTGTAAATTCCAGATGCATTTCGAATGCGCGGTATGTAATTACCCAATGCTGTCTCGCAGCGATGTGTCAAAGATGCACCAAATCTAAATTTCAGCTTTCAAAGCCGACGGCCGTCGATTGTGCCTTTCGTGTTTTTGTCACTCTGCGTGACATTCAAAGAATTTTGCTTCTGAGGAACTTTCTTTAGAATATCCAACATACTCTGTTTTTTTTTTTCTAGGGTGCTAGACTCATAACCTTGAAACTTTGCCTGTGGGTGACTTGAGGACCCACAGGCAAGAAGTGGAGACCAGTATGAGGTAGGTTCTAAAATGAAGACAGGAAGTCTCTGAAAAAAACCCCAGAATGAATAGACATGAATGATTAATGAGGAATCGGTACGTCCAACAACAGCGGATGTAATCTTTACGAGTGCTGAAATGAATCCTTGAATGAATCGATTCAAAAGAATACTTGACGCAAATACGTCTGAGTCGATACGTCACCTATTACATATACCTGAACATTAAGTGGAGTGGTCGTGTTTTTTTTTCCCACTTGTTCTCAATTTTCAGTGAAAGGACAATCTGAGAAAAAAGAATGTCAGTAGCCGTTCTACTAGTATTAGAGCATGCATCGTTCTTATTGGAAAAAAAAAAAACACAAGGTGTGATGCAGGTATATCGATTACTTGAGAAATTAAGAAATTATCAGATAGAATACTCAATTCCACTGAATATTACTAAAATATGATATAGGTGCAGTCATATACAGAATTGCATTTACAATACATGACTACTCTTTGGTTTCATCATCAGGTAACTCAGAAACCCAAAATTATTAGCACTTGTTCAATCAAACAAGTGCTAATAATGTTGTCTAATGGTTCACAAATACACGCGGCTGTTCTTGGGTTTCCTTTTAATCATACTCAGAGGAAAGCTTGACATCAAACAAAGCTAATTTTCTGGTAAGTAGCGCTAATCAGCAGAAACACTCAAAATGATGAGCTTGTATTTCAAGAACTCCCTTAGAAACTGAAGCAGACGTCAGTGAACAAACAGGAAGTGCCAGTGGCTACTTGGTTAGCTCTGAAGCCCGATTTAAGCATGTTCTAACTGAGAGGTGGATATGCTAACAGCTGGACTCAGTGACAAGCTAACTACTGTTAGCGACACATGCTAACAGCAGGGTATTTCTTTAGTATGTTTCGTAAATCTTTTTAAACAAATCTTTTAACCAAGAGAGGTTGTTTGGTATAACATGTGACAGATTTAATGTGATACAAACTGACTAAAGTGTAGAAAACTAGCTTCAAACTAACGCCATCACTGCAGTGTGAACTAGCAGAAGCCTGATGAAGATCGATGAGAAATCTTCAAGTTCTCCACTCAGAATATGAAGTTTGTTTGCTATGTCACCGTTTTCCTTGTTTTTTATGCTTTTGAGTAAAAATTGAATGCACTATAAAACATGTTTCCTCAACCATACAATGGTGACTGATAGGAGGATTTTTCTTCCTGTTTTTTTTTTTTTTTGTTTTTTATATAAACAATGCAAGCTGAAAAAATCCAGTCCTTTCTGTTCTCAAATCTACATCAGTACAGTTACATATGAACAAATTAGTATTTACTGAGGTGATGCAACCACTGAACTCAGTCAGGCCTCAGTGTTTTGTAACATTTTGACCAGACAATATTCCTCATCACAGTGAAATGTGTCCTGTGAAAATCCTATGTTTTGCTTCTATGTTAGAGACTTCCACCATGTTTCATTTTGACTTGTTTATACTCTGCTTTATAAAGTATGCAAAGCAACTTTGCATACTTTGAGCTTCTAATATAGAGGCTCATATTCCTATGAGCTTCATAAACTTGTTTTGTTCATCAAACTGAACGTTTAGCGTTTCAGATGCTCTCTGGTCAGAAAATACCAAGACACAAATAGACCAGGAGCTTCTTCAACCTTCACTGTAAAAACTGAAAACATGTAATTGCTTCAGAAAAAAATAGATTCATTGAACTAACAAAGTGATGTGCGCAGTCAATAAAAGCTGCGAACCTGAAAATACACTTAGATTTTTCAAAATTGACCTAAAAAATATAACATATATATATCTATATATACAATACATTATTGTATAGCTTGCAGCGGTTGAATCTGACAAAATCACTGACAGTACATTAGAAACAAAGGGATCAAAAGTTTAATGAGATGTTCAGACAAAAAATAATTTAAAAGGCCTTGATTGGAAACCTGAGATGATACCTTGGACTGGACCGGAACATCCGTCCAACAAAGACAGTGATACTTCACAGTACAGAAAACTTAGGTGAAGCACAAATTGTGCAGCAAAGCAGCAAAGCAGATATGTAGGGTAAAAAAAATAAAGATGTTACACATTGGATGCTATTTTATTGATTTTCTTTTTTTTTTATCTCACTAGAAACACTTAATCTGTTCAATTTTGCAGTAGGTTACGTGCTGTGTGGTGAGCTGCAGGCCTGTGTAGACTACAATAATATAGTGTTTGCAAATCTGTTTCAACTTTTTTCAGATGGAAGAAATTTGTGGCTCTGACAAATCACCGGCTCTCCGAGGCTGCGCATTTTCTTTTCTTTAATCCAAACTGTATATAAAACCCTTATCTACTGAAGGTAAGATAGTAATGATTCATAACTTCTTTACAGAAACTATTTGAGACAATCCAAGCTTCCTCTTTTTGTAATTATCTGACCTATTCTTTCCAGCGTGCAGACCTTCATTCATCAGAACATTGTCATCATTTATAAAAAAAAAGGTTGAAAACCCGGTACAGTGTACAGAGCCTTTTATTTATCGTCTTGCTAATGGAATGTTGAACTGAAAGAAGAAACGTTCCTTCCAACAGAGGAGGAAACTGTAATTACTGCTCCGTATCTGCTTCATCGCAGTGGCAGTAACAGGTTCCACACTCTGCTCCACCAAAACATCCACTGCGTCCACTCTGCCTGGCTTCGCCGACTGATTCCCCACTACCCCCACCCTTTGCAAAGTCCCATCTCCATAGCGACGCACGCCTGTCCTTGGCTAACAGAAATAATTGGTTGCCCCTACATCAAATGGTTGTTCTGTGTATCTTTAAAATATTTTCACCGCCGCGGCTGCTGAGCTGGCTGGTTCGGTTCACGTGAAGCCACGAAGGCCCTCTGACTTCTTCGTTTATCTTCGTTTAACATGGAACACACCGCACGCCGCCTTTTTAATTCTCACAAAACGATGGTAAAACAGCAAATAAAAAGACAGCAGTGATGGGAGTTACTCAGCAGGTTTGTTAAGCACCTTAAGCTCCTGTCAGAGCACAGTGAGTAAAGCAGTTTTGTGTATTTTTCTCTAAATGCTATCTAGCTGTGCTTTTTTTTTTATATATCCATAAATACCCAAATGAAAAATAAATCCTCGCAGATTAAAATGCAGGTTCACCGTAAACTGTTTTCGTTAGTGGAAAGGAGAGACGCGTCCTGGAAGACAGAGCTACTGTTCAAAGTGAGTCAAATTCTAGCCTGACCCGAATCTGTGCACTCTGTTATCTCCCTTAAAATGTCAAGCACCTCAATACGCTGATCAGGGCATAAAAGTACTTATATATATTATGTCCTTGAGTCCCAGAGATTAGAATTTCCATTTCGGGCAAAAAGAAAAAAAAAAAGAAGGCAAATATCACATGCTGAGCGAGGAAAACTGGAAAGGTTACTGAGCCTTATCTGCAATTATGCAAAAACACAGAGGCTGGCCGAACCAACACTCGTTTCTACAAAGAGAATCGACAATGCCTTGATGTTGCTTACAGCATTCCTCCCTCGTCTGCCGATGTGTAGCACGCAGCACATCCTAGAGGAGAACACAGGCAAGAACAGCTGACTGTACACTACTCACACCTTGTCAAATTGTAAATTATGAATGTATGTTATTAAAATTTAATTTGTTCCTTTTAGTTAAAAGGATAGAATTGGCAATTTAGCAAGTATATTTTATTGTATTGTTTTTTTCTTAACTCCATGAGTGTGTCATTTGTGCAAGCCGAACAGGAAGGAATCCAGATAACAACATGGTGTAATTACATCCAAGTCTGTGTGTGTGTGCGTGTGTGTGTATATGTGTGTCACTTTTTTCCTCTTTTCAGAAAAAAAAAAGAAAGGTACCAATAAATCTGTGAAGAATCACTGTCTTTGACCCTCTTCTCCTGTCAGGTTTCTTGACACGAAGCTGCTAAGATGTTGACAACTCCACTTTCTGCACTCATTGTGTCAGCCGTTTCATTTTCAGAGAGAGCTTTCCTCTTCACAGGGGGAAGAATAAACCACATTTCTGATACACGGGTCGCACAGGAAAGGAAAAGACAAAAAAAAAAACAGCTTTTTTTTCCTACTTATACATGGGAGTATAAATAGTTCTCCTTAAAAATAATAGCTTTCATCTACAATTATGCCTGTAAGTACTCAACGTGAGAGCAATGGTGCCCCCTTGTGTAAAATGTAATTAATTATCTGGTAGTAATATGAATAATGCGGTTCATCCCTAATGCAGGCTGATGATGGTGGAGACGGTGTGCAAAGCTTTTTGATAATCTTTATTCCGCGCTCATACGCTTTCCTCTTCAGGAAACTTGGATTTATTCTCTCTGAAGTGAAGGGCGTCCCCCTCCTCCCCCCGGTCCGTCTCGGCCCGCTCCTCTCCCCTCTACTCTCCGCTGTCAGCGCTCTGGGCACACTGCACCACCCTCGGCTCGGCCAGCCGCTCGTAGGACAGGACTGTCATAACCTGCAGACACATACAGCGGCATGTGGCTACGGAGAACGGAGGTCTTTGAGTAAAAACGTGTGGGCTATTAATGACATGCTGAGCAAAGGATTTTCCTTTAAAAAAAAAAAAAAACCTAGCGGTAACTGCTTTTTAACTCATTGGGTCGCACCATTATCCCCACGTAGACAAAGTGCTATTGATCAAGACAATTAGCTATTAATCACAGCAGGCCGGTTAAAGGCCCAATGAAAGGGATGTTTAAGTTTAAACACTGAAAAAACAGAAGGATTTAAGGTTTGGAGGAGAAGCAGACAATGCAGTGACCCCAAAAACCAGGTTTCCCCAAGAGACCGTGTTTAGTCTACAGGCCATAATCTAAGACATAATCTAAGAACACCTGACACCTTGCAGCTCGTTGAAAACGTCATCATTCACTGTTTAGAAACCGTAATATGAAGTTAAGACTAAGATTATGCACACCCACGCCCTCACAGGATTAGATTTTAACATTCATTTCTTTCCTTGGCGTCACCCTGCAGCAGCTGAAGTCCTAATGTCCTGAGACTTTTAGAAGCATCTCTTCTCCACTTCACTGAAATCAAATGAATGTGTCGTTGGCAGGTCTCTACAGAACTGAACGACTTGTTCATGAAGGACCTCAATCATTTGACTAAAATGTGTCGTGAAAGAGATGAAAAGTTGAAGGACAGCAGCTCTTGAGGTTTGAAGTTGGTCAACACTGGTTTAAAGCTAAATCTACAAGGGGAATGAACAAATCTGGTCTTAACTGTAGAAATGAAGGTGATAATGTTGAATACATTTTAATACCAAATGTTTTATGTAGAGGTTGAACTCCACCTTATCTACACTGTGCACAAAACAAGACACAGTCAATGAGACATTGTAATGGGTGCATCTACAGTGGGGAGCTAACATTGAGAAGTAGCTTGTTTTACTAAAGGTGTAATGAGATCTTGGGCTACGAGCTCTCGTAACATTAAACCTCTATGATATTTCTAGTTAAATGAAGCCTGTATAATGAAAAACACTCCAGTTTTTGTCAGTATTTCACTTTGTCTGCTAAAATGAGGTTAGCTTTTGTTTTGAGTCCCGAAAATGTGGTTGTGTGCTTCAGGCTTGATGACCAGGTGTATCTTTACATACAGAGGCCCATAAAGGTCAACAAAATGCAAAGCCAAAACACAACAACCAAAACCTGAAAGATGCAGAATTATGTGTTTTCCAGACACATAGTGCCATTTTATAGCACAATCAAGATACTGTTACATTTACTTGTAATGAAAATGCTGTAAAAGAAATTTGACACTGAGGGACAAGGGTGTTCAGAAAATGGATGGATGGATGGAAGTTAACGCCTTAAAATTGGGACTCTAGCTCTTTAAAAACTGCTCTTTCTGAAACTCCGCCTACAGGAAGTCATCACAACATCGCTCTGTTTAAGGACGATTTCAGCAGTCAGTGAAAAGCTCCGGCTCTACTTACTGTGATCATGACGAGCAGAGCCAGCATCATGCCCAGCATTATGTACAAGTTATTGGTCAATCCTCCGGCCCACAAAGGACCCAAGATGGTAGCCAGGCCTCCGACGGAGCGCCGGACCCCTTGGCTGAACCCTTTTAGAGAGGCAAAACAAAAATATTTCATTTTTATTTCACTTGTGCCAATATTAAAATATGGCTTTGACATACCATATTTGCAAGTTTTTTTTTATTTTTATTTTATTTATTTTTACAATCCTATGTGCACAGCAACGATCTGTTGTTTGCGCATCTTGACAACATAACATGAGCACACCTTGAGTTTTCTCAGCAGTGACTTTGGAGAAGAGCGACACCTGAGACACAGCCACGAATGGAAGCCCCAGCAGCTGCAGGAAAACTCCCACTATGAAGGCTGAAAGCTGCCACTCAAATCCACCTGGAAGGCACGGGAGATATGGAGAAATAAAATCGATAGATATAAGTTCTGTACAAATTTTTTTCAGGTTTTTATAGAACAGATTTGCTTGTTTTGGCTTTTCAGCTCAGTGTCAACAGACTGAGCAGAGCGACTGGTTGCGTTTCCATTACAAATGTGCACAAAGCAAAGTGCTGTCTATATTCCGCAAATGTTGAAAAAACACAATCGCAATTGTGGTGTTTCATTGAATAAGAAACACATTTAAAATCACACAGATAAGTCATTCAAAACTTGCTGCGCCATCCTCCTCCTACCACTTCCTTTGTCATTTTTGGCAGTAGTAACATCCGGCTGTTGATCATGTGACTCGTGTCACACTTGCGTCAATGTTTCCAGTTGAGTTTTGCGAAATGCACAAATACAAGATATTTTTATTGAAAAATGTGTTTGTTTTTTTTAAATTGTCGTGTTTCCATGAAGCAAATTTATTTTCATTATTTCAATTTGCGTAATTTTATGGCTAATGAGCGTTTCCAGCTATATTGCATTTTGCGAAACTACAATGGAAACTACAACACATTTTCTTGGATCACACAAATCACACCGTGTCACGAGTTTCGTTTCTCATTGAAACGTTTTGAATCCATAGCTCTTCTGTAAAATCGGCTTGCATAAGTCCAAATAGGCGGGGCTTGTCGCGCCAATGCCTGAATAAAACGCTGACGTCTCCTCTGATGGCTGATGGATGATGAGGCCCGCGGCTAAATTATGGATATATCTCAAGTAACTGTTTACACCTGTCACTGAAATGTTTTTTCATGACGTAACGCGTGAACAAGTTTGTTCACATGTGATTTCATCTTGACTTCTTATTTAATGTTAACACTGCAATTGCAAAGCTGTGTTTTGTGGACGTTGGTGGAATACAGACAAAAATCTGGGCACATTTGTGGTGGAAACGCAGCTGGTGGATCTCGGTTTCCCCCTCTCCCTCCACTGGTTTCTAGGTTCTCCTCCATAAACGGCCTGGCTCCTCCACAGAAAGCTCTTGTCTGCAAAATAAAACCTCTGCCAAGCTGGCAGCCAGTCCGTTTCTGCTCTGTGCTGCCTTGCATCATGCACATGTTAGTGGGATTCTGTGCCCACTCGAACGGTTGGATGTTCCTGTTCAACTTGAACGTCTATAATCTTACGATGAAAAGGCAGTTTTGCAAATTAAGCCGCTCCCTCAGAGGACCGAGTCTGGAGATGCTTTTTTTTTTTTGCTCAGGTATCTGTCATAAGTTTGATGCCATTGTTTGTTTAAGTGGAACTGAAACAAATACAGAACAAATGTAGGCTACGCTCTAACAAATAGCCTCCCCCCCATTTAATTAGATTACTGTAATCCTGTTAAATGTACCCAGGCTGCACCCGGTTCCAGCACCTGTCACTGTTAATCAGAGCGATAAACGTGACGAGCTGCAACAGACGCAGGCCAACATGAGCACACAGGATCCGGCCTGCCTGCGTGAGCTCCTGCTGGCCCACCAGAGCCTGAATGATATCATTTAAAGAGCTCATTCATTTCATCTGCCAGGTGACCCAGTTCCACTCCGCTGTACGCTCCCGCACACCAACACCGGTCAGACAAAGACGACTTGGCTCTGAGCCTTGAGCCTCCGTGCGTGCTCGTCGGGTGTGTCTGCGTGTTTTCACGGGCAGGTCAGCACCTCGGGGCTTGCAGAGGAAAACGAGGCACCAGATACAGGCGGTGCAGCAGATGACCAGGCCCACGGCCAGCACCACGCGGTCCGCAACCTTGCTGCTCAGCCAGCGCACGAAGAAGAAGCCCACGATGACCTCCACCCCACACAGGCTGTACATCAGGCTGTTGCCCAGCTCGCCGAAGCTGAAGTAGCGCTGCGTCAGAGGGGTCACCATGGTCTGGAGAGGGAGGGGAGGTAAAGACAGACAGACAGGTTAGATTTGATAGAATTCGAGGTAAAAGGAAAATTACTTATAACAGGATTGCAAAACATCATTGTACAGAGAAAGCGCACCTACGGAGCCCGTCTGGTGAAATGGGAGGAAAAAAAATAAATTCATGCCCACGTCTTAATATCTCATGGCCACGACTTCATAACGACTTGTTTAATTCGTGGGCACAGCTTAATATCTAATGGGGACTACTTATTTATTTCATGGGAACGACTTAATGATTACAAGTTGTGGCCATGAAATATTAAGTCGTGGCCACAAGTCTTTTCCTATCTTTAAAATAAACCATGTATGTCACTCAGTTTCATAAGGTGCTACAAGAAAAAAAAACAAACAAAAAAAAAAACTAAATAAAATTGGATTAAGTACAGTTTCAAATGAAATTCTAAAATTAAGATATAGAACCAGAAACTTTGAGGGAAAAACCAGGCTGACGGGAAACTCGAGTGGAGTACGTGTGTTTGGAAACCTTTTCAAGTTTAGTTAAATATAATCAAAAGAAGTCCAGCGTAGAGTTCAACGCGTCGTGTGAAGAGAACTCACTGTACTGTGACTAAATAACTGTTTGGCCTCCTGAGAGCCACTAATCTGAGAGACAAATAAAAAATTGGTTTCATTATGTGGGCAGTAAAGACAGAACCCTGTTCAATGGAATAAGGTCGTGTGGTGTAATGAGTTTCAGAGTGATGCGCACATTAAGAGAAGAAATGATGGGCTTATCCTTGCGAGTGGGCAACATAATGATCTGGAGCTACTGTAAATGGTCAGCTTTGGACTCAAATGTTTGGTGTCAACATTAACATCAGCTGACTTTCAGGTTTCATGTAGTCGGATTTCTACTTTTCCAAAGGGAAGCAGGATGTTTGACAATGGGAGTCCTGGGCCTACTGGGGCTGAGACTGGGAAAGACTGGGAAAGACTGGTTCAGGCGTCATGAAGGTATCATTTTCACACATGGATTGGTCTCCGCAGAGCCCCGACCTGAACGCTATTGAAAATCTTTAGGATGTGCTCCGGAGGACTTTACCCAGCAGTCTGAGCGTCCCGTCATCAGCCCACAATCTCGGTGAGAAATCGATGCAAGTCCAAAAGGATACAAATGACTTTGGGTACCTTGAGCTAATTAAAGACAATTACACAGGAAGCATGTGGTGCATGCTGTTGACTGCTTCCCCGCTCACAGAATTGTTTTTTTTGTTTTTTTTTTCTATTTGCTTTTTCTCAAACAATTTTAAGGGTTTCACGTCACCAAACAAATTTTACAGTTTTTCTCAGTCGCTTTGGTGAATTTCTCGAATCGTTTTAGACATTTGCAAAACAGAGTAAGTGCGTTTCTCAAAACTATTCATATAAACAGCAAAACACCACGGATTGCCTGCAAAAGTCACAGTTCATCTCTCAAAAGTAAATATCTGTGTCAATGAACGCATATTTACTTACAGTCAAACTGATTAGTCCTGTTGTCAATATAACAGTGTACTCTGGAGGGATGATCTGTTGTAAACTATGACTAAAGTTTTGATGACAAGAACTGTTGTAATTATGAGAGATCAATGGCAAGAGACTGTAATTTGTTGATGAGTTTCTTATACTTTTCCATCTCCATGATGAGAAAAACTCCCGTCTGGAGTTAAGGAATGAGGAGGAGTAGGGTGAGAGGAACTCCATTAGTGTCTCGTTGTGGATCACAAAACCATAATGTGATGATGTTGGATTGATGGAAACTGGCAGATGTGCTCAGCCTCTTCTCTTCTACCTTCTAACTCCTCTTCCTCTTCTCTCTGGGTGCTGACCCCATCCAAGTCCTCGTCCTTCCATTGTCAAAAGTGTAACACTGTGTTTTTCTCTGGCTGTATACACTACATACTTGCCAACTGATGGTTCAAGAGATGTACCTTTGAGATTTTTCAGAAAACCGGTTGATCATTTGTTGATTTAATCTAACACGTTTACCCATGTTGACGAAAACCTAAATTCACCAAGCAGTAATTTACCAATTCAGGACAGATTGAGAAAAATAAAAAGTTGAATGAAAATAAATTAAAATGTGATTGACATATTATGACAACCTGTTGAAGCATTTTGCATGTTCAGACTTATACGATGAATTTACTTTGGACATCGAGTCTATTCAACAGAGACCCCTATAGTACATTTTGATCAATGTGACATAAGAAATTGAAAAGGCAGAGGATTGTACATAATCGCGTTCATGACCGTACATTTGCCTTTTGCTCACAGAAATGAGAAACTGCTTTTTGTTTTAAGTATTGAACAAGTAGTTTTGAGGATTTCTTTTCTGTTCTGAGAAATGCACCAAAAAGAAAAACTGTAAAAATGCTTTTTATGATCTGAAACATTTAGGTGCAAGATGAACAAAAATCCACAACAGAATATATCTGTAAAGGAGCAAAAACACTTTTTAGCACCGTTCACCCCAGTTCACCCTAACATTGAGAAAAGGTTACTTGATTTTTACTTTGTGTTTATTTCATCAAGAATCTATAAAAACAAAATTGTTTAGGTGTCTTGAGTTTTTCCATGGAGGGATTCGCTGCTGCTCTAGCCCCGAGTAAAAAAATGAGCAGAATGTTTGCAAGCTTTGGCTGATAGATCGAAATGGTTGCTCCTCACCTCCAGCGCTGTCTGGTTGAATAGAGTGATGAACTGAGCCGTAAGGAGAACAACCACTTCTTCTCTCAGGAACTCTGTAATGTGGGAGACAGAAAAATCAACGAGAAAATCAGCAAACAAGTTCGACTGAAAAAGCTCTCGACTGGCACGCGATGCGGAGATAAAGTTCGGTGCGGAGAGAAAACTGGAGAGCCTCGCCCAAGCTTCTTCTGCGTGAAGACAAGTGTGAATTGGAGTTTTTCCTCTTGTGAGAACGAGCGATAAATAGATCTTAGTCAATTCCATGTCTTGGTTCCATCTTTTCCTGGAACAGAAGCTCCCGTATGGACGGAGCGGGGTTGGAAAACGAGCTGGGCTCGCAGCTAAATTTGGATGTTCTCAGCAGATGGCTGGAGAAAAGCCTCCACGTTACAGCGAGTGGTCTGCTCTGGTTCAGATGTCTTTGTTCTCTCCTCTGTTGTTTACTGGAGTTCGGCTTTTGTAATTCGCTCTTTTACAGTGTGTGTGTATGTATACTGTCTTAAAGCAGCTGGTGATACGTAAATACGAGCCAGAATAGGTTCAAATGTTGACTACAGATTTTCTCGATAAGTTACTCAGAGGATTGAATGGTTCCTACACATTTCACATGTCGAAAGGTCAGAAGCTTCCACTGTCAGACATCCAGAGTGGCGATCCTGATTTGTTCCTTCCATTCACAGATAAGATAAGATAAGATAAGATAAGATAAGATAAGATAAGATAAGATAAGATAAGATGAACAACAAATAAAACTGGATGAATGGATCTTCATTAGCCTGATGTGTGTTTATGTGAGTATTTATATGTTATAATGATCCCAATGTGTATTAGAGAACATCTACAATAAATTCAAACTTTTTCACTTTGTTCTTCCTTTAATAATCGTTGTAACGTTTCTCACTGGATCAATAAGTGTTGAGGATGTTCTCAGAAAATAACCAAAATGCTGCAGTTTTCTGTAAATGCACAGGGAGGTTGATCCAGTTCTAAGCAAATGAAACTGTAAAGACTACAAGCAAACTATTAAAAAACACCAGAGCAGTTCAAAAGCCAAAAAGTAAAAAAGAAAAAAAAAAGAGAAAAAAATCACAGTGATTTTATTTTTAACTATTTTTCTTCTCCTTGGCCCCTGACAGAGATGGGACTTAATGAAAGAAAACATATGCTCTGCCACATTTTCAAAGGTTCTCCACAGCTATAGATGAAAACAAAAAAAAAAAGTCCAGGAGAATCAATAATTCAAGGGAGCGAATACCAGACACACTGTAACAGCTAAACAGAGCGGGGTTTCTAGTATGGCAGATTCTCTTCAGAACAAACAGGAATCGATGGGAACTCTGGCCACTTTACCAATTCTGTCTCCATTTCAGCCACGAGTCAACCACAGCAGGCCAGTCAATAAACAAGGAGGTCTGCAAGCCTTCTCTTTGCCTCAACTTCAAAGAGTGAGAAGATCGATAAGAGGGTTTGAGACACACACACACACACACACCCCCACACACACACACACACACACACACGCAGTCATTTACAACTATCCTTACTGGGACACCGTACTGACTTTCATCAGCAGTAGAGGGCCTGACCCTAAACCTCTCTCCAAACACTCAGACTGACGATGAGATGTTTTCTAGAGTAGTCACCCATTCAGTCCTTAAGGGAGATTACACCAATATGAGGAGAGTAAAAATGGCTCCTTGGATTACAGATCAGGTCTAGAGAAAACCTGAATATTGGGGCAATCGTTTCCAACTAGTAAAAGTCAACACATCCTACTTAGTTAGCTAGTTCTACCATTGCTTCCTGTTCTTGCAGTATGCAAGTATGCTGTTCCCAAATGTGTCCAGTCAGCGCCCACTGATCAGCGTTGCCAGGTTTAGTGAAAGGCAAGCAGAAAACAAGGAATGAATCATGTGGCGGGTAAAAATATCCCTCCTCAATTCTTTAAGCACACGTGTAACAGCCAGTAATGGAAGATGCATTCAGGTCCTTGGAAGCGGTGGAGTCACAAAGTGAAACGTAAACGAAAAAAAGTGAAGACAGAGAAAACAGGTCCTCACTTTCCACAAATGACCTGCTTTTGTTGGTAAATATTGTGAAACTGGTCCTCTGTATGTGGTATATACCAATACACACACACACACACACGCACACGCGCACACGCGCACACACACACACACACACACACACAACAGTTCAGAGTGCAGCAAAAGATAATCAATGATGACAGCCAATCACCCCTCGTCTTGTATGTATCATTACTATGAGGCTAATGCAGTAGGACGCCTAACATCATTTATATGTATTTTCTGCTTATACAAACACATATACACAAAAGTCCTGTCAATACAAGAGAATCTGATTTGATACGCTGCACAAAATCCATCTGAGCAGAGAAAGTCAATGTAACTCTGTGTGCATCTTTGTGTGACTGCAAGAAAGTCAATAAAGCAGATTCAGAACTTGTGCATCAGCTGTGACACCTCTTCCTACACGAAGCCTCCAATAGCCTGGAGGAAAGTTGACAGTCAGTCTGAGCCGAGCCATTCGCTCACCGTTGCTGACGCTGAAGTTTTTAAAGGGGTTTGAGGTTTGGTGGGCTCTCTGCGACGCGGACGAAGTCTCCGATTGGTTGGAGTCGACGGCTCTGTAGGTACGCGCCTCCTCCTCGTCTGAACCCATCAGGGGCGCCTCCTCTTCCTCCTCTTGTTTCATCTCCAACACGACGACTCCCCCCTGCGAGCTTATGGGCGGTACGTCCCAGTACCCAGCCAGGACGACGAACTGAAGCAGCGTCCACAGCAGACACATGAAGATCTGAAAAAGACAAACATCTGAATCCTAGATGTCTGAAACATCACGACGCGAAATCAGCTTCAAATTATGTGGAAAATTGAAACAAGTGTTGAGGGAGGGGCCTCTACATTTCATCTTGGCTGAATCGGTGCAACAGGTGTTTCATTAAGGCACGGTGGGATGGAAACAGACAGACACGGGTTGTTACAAGCCTGAGCTTTGCCGCATATTGTTTTATTTCTATTGTTGAGAAAATAAAGCAGGGGGGGGGAGGGGGCGGTGGGATCCATAAGAGTTCAGAATGCAGAGCAACTATTTCTACGGCTCGTTTCTGTATTCATGAGCCTTTCAGAGAACCTCAGATTACTGATTGTGTGGATGCGGTTACCCCAGGAGACGTGTACTTGTTCACAACAAAGGGCCCCAGTTTGAAATCACACAGCCGCAGGAACAAGTTGAACGCCGGCCCTGGAGAGACGGGAGGAAGAGCTTTAAAGATGAGACAAACGGAGGACGTGCACAAGACACTAGCCGTACACCCAGGTGATTTTATTGAATGGCCTCTTCTCCTCGCAGATCACACCGCACATCAAAGCCAAAAGATCCTTCCTGGTGTCTGATGTTTCACCGGAATACAGAGCAGAGTGCGGAGAGGTGGGAGAGGGAGGAACGGAACTGACCGACGAGAAGGCCGGCCTGACGACAGGCCATGATGGCGGCGAAGATACCGGCGCGCTCCTCTGGCAGAGTGCTCCGGGTTAGGAAGCCAAAGATGGAGGAGCCTGCTCCTGCACCCACACCTGAAAGAAAAACAGTGCATTTCTGTTCTGGAGCTTCGCCCTTGAAGGCTAGGTTCCACCCAGGTGTTTTTGGACAGCTGGATGGTTGCCATGGGAGATTCGAGGATTTCCCAAACATACATTAAAGAATCAAGGCAACACTTTTGATGAAGAAATAACATTATGACATAATAAAGAGAATGTACTTTTTTTTTTATCAAATGCTACCGATAGAAAAGTTTAACAAACTCAAACTTGATTTGTACAAAAATAGAGAGTGAATAATGTGTTTATTGTGAGGGCATTGATTTGTTCAGGTTTTCAGAAGTACTGGATCTAATTCCAGCACCCAAAAAGGTAAGAGGCAGCTAAGGTCTCCAACTCTTCTCCTCCTGAGGCAGATGTAGTTGGACTCTTGGAGGAAACCAGATGTAACGGAAAAAATGTTTTAACAACCTGCAAACTTCACACCAAACTGCCTCTGAAGACTCAAACTGCCAACAACTCCAACCAAAAGACCTGGCACAGTTCAACTACGTCCTTGATGGTGAGTAATCCATGACTCACACACATGCCAATGTGAGTGTTTGTGTGTATTAGTGAGTATGTTACCTGCTACAAGCCGACTGCATAATAACAGCCACTTTGAATAGCCAATAAAATACATGAAGTTACCTGGGGACAAATGAAAAAGAACAACGCTAGTATTCAGGCTCTGCAATGACAGCAAAGGCTTCATTTAGAAAGTGTAACTCTGGATGTATGTTTAGCTTGAGTCTTTGCTGATATTATAGAACCAGATTTTTTTTTTATTTTAAGTATCACGTAACCTCCTTTTGAAGGGAGATGACATGTCAAGATCTCATAACGCAGCATTCAGTGAAAAGTAAAACTCTCACCAGCGATTTCAAAGAGGTTGGAGAACAGGATGATGGATTTGGTAGCTTTACTTCGATCCGACCAGACTCCAAAAAGAGGACCCGTGAGCAGCGCACTCAGGCTGAAGGCAGACAGGCCCAAACCCAGGAAGTAAGGTGGAGCCTCCAGAATCTGCAGATACCTCCATATTGTGGGCAGAATGACGGCTGGGACCGCAGCAGAGGAACAGGAGAGGAGTTCTTACAGATGAAATTGGTGCAAAAATACTGATACTGCTTGACCTGTTTTACATTCTTTGTTGGGATTTTTTTGTGACAAATCAACACAAAGTGGTCCAGGGAAGGTAAAATGGAAAAAAAGAGCACATGGTTTCTAAAAAAACAAAACAAACCCCCCCCCCCCCAAAAAAAAAAAACCTAAATAAGCTTTGAAAAGCATGTTCTTATGTATTTATCCCCCTGAACAACCTTGGGTTAGACTCTGTAGACCTAATAGTCCTTTAGAATCGGTTCCATTGAGGATCAAAATTGCAACTTTTATTACATTTTCAGCTAGCGAGGCGCTGCACCAATATGCAAACCCTCTGAAGCACACACTGAGCACAACTTCATTTTTCACGAAATTTAAACAAAAATGGAATCGCATCAGATTTCAGTGGTTGGGACAGTTCTTCTTTGTCTTTGGTAAAAATAAAATAAAATAAATAAATAAATAAACACAGCACGAGCCATTTCTCCCGCTAGCGCTAGACTCTGGCGTTTGTTTTGGTCGTATTTACCCAGAATGCCCTGTGCTGCAATCTGCTTCCTGCTTTTGGAACGATCTCTGCTCCGCAAAATGCTATTACGAAAATAAATTTGGTCTCAAAACAGACATATTTTTCAATAAGATGTTTTGGCCCGAGGATTAGGTGATTTTTCAGCCGTATCGATTTCGCATTGCTTCAATGGAAACGCTTTTTTCACATCACTTAAGTCGTGATCAACAATTCCGTTACTACTGACGGAAAAGACAAATAAGAAGACAGGAAGTGGTAGGAGGATGATGCGGTGTGTTAGCAACTGACTTATCGTGCGAACAAGCTTATTCACATGTGATTATAATCGCGTTTCTCACTGCAATTGTGAAATTGTGTTTTTCAACACTTTTTTTTTCCATTTGTAATGGAAGCGCAGCTAGTGATGCACTGCGTTGTGTTGGTCCGTCACATAGAATGCTAATGAAACCCTTCAGTTTGTGGTTGCAGTGTGAAGGTTGGTGGAGGATTGTTAACACAGCACTGCACATCGACATTCAAACAGAAGCCATGTTATCTGTGATGTGCTCTACCAGGAGAATGTTTCAACAGGATTATTTGAAAAACTTACCGTACTCTATCCCGCTCAGCATGAATATCAATCCAATGGTAAGGAAGGTTACAGTCCTCTTCCGGTGATTCTCCATTGTGCTGACTTACTTGCCACCCTGAACCGAGTACATGTTGTCATGAAATGTCGTTCAGTGGCGCCACAAGATAACAAGACACACCGTGCGTCCACTTACAGCCACTGGCCCGGATAATTGGAGGAATAAGTCACACCATTGTACAAGATCAGAGCACGGCTTCCTAAAGACAGACAACTGAAGCGAGGACTTAGCCGTGTGAAGATATCACATCAGCACAGAAACAGTTTCGCCCCGACTTGAAATAATTACAGCAGTACAACTCCATTAGGCATTTACACTAAAGATGAAATTCTGCTCGAATCCCATTACAAGTGCAGAACCAAAAGCTGTGAGCCTCACGGTCAAGGCAAGGTCTCAGGTTGCCAGGTGAGGCAGAGAACCCGGCGCTTAATACATTTTTAATCTTGTTTTCTTCAGTTACATCAAAAGCATCAGATTCTACTGCCGTCCTGTAAGGAAGTGGGCGCAGCATACTGTATGTGCAAAGCTTTTTTTTATTACAAAAAAAGGAGTTTAGTGCCAACTTAATTCAACAAAAAAGTCCAAATAAACATATACGGTTGAAACAAGGTGTTTACATAGAAAAGGTCACAAAAACTTTATTTTTTTTTTTTTACATAAATCAGACAAATGTTTCCTCTCTCAAGTCAGTCACTTTCTGCAAAATCCAAAGTGTTCTTACAACATGACAACACCTAAAACACATCAGATCATGTGTGACATCATGACATTTGTGACAAAAACATTTGAAAGATAACTCCAAAAGTCTGGTTCAGCCTCGGGTACAATTTCCCGATGCCTAAAAATGCCACATTAATGTTCACATTCAGGCCAGAACAAATGCTAACGATCTTGTGAAGATGCAGAACTGATCCTTGTGGCACCCAACAAGTCAAGGAGTCAAGGAGAATCTCATTAATGTAAAATGACTTAAGATCCAATAGGATCAACACAGAGCTGTCCATCACTTCAAAAAGAAACAAAAAGCCAGTTTACAGTTTGCAAATGCACCCTAGGAGAAAAAAGCTTGGACAGTAAACTAAATCCAAACTTTTTTCCCCATTAAGCTGCCTAAATTTAGTTCTTAAGGGTGCTATCTTTTTGTTTCTGGGTTCACATTTTGGTATTTTCATTCTGGCCTAAAACCCTCTTTCACACATCACCATAACTCTCCCTAAAACATACAAAAATGGTGCTAGATTTGTTGCTAGCCACTTCTTTAAAAATAAAGTCACTAGAGGGATCTGGAAGATCGCTAACAATAGCAACAAAATCATTAAGCTGGCAATAATGCTTTCCCTCATCCTGATGACACTCACACTCAGCCCCCTCTGCTTGACTTGGCCACACCCCCAAAGTATCCTGGCTCCGCCCACTCTGGTGCAATTTTTCAAAATTTGTCTGGGTGTGGGGTTATGGTTTCACAAGGGGGTTAATTACACTTTGTGATCTGATTAAACCACAATCAGACCACATTATTGTTTGGCCATAATATTGTTTGTATTATTGGTCATTATTGTTTGGCCATAACAACCAGTTTGCAATTAAATGGCCTAAAGGGGTTTTTCAAAAGGAGAATGACTCTGAGAATAGCACCACATCAGCTGCACAGTGTGTTAAGAACAGCACAGTCAATGTTCTGGAGCGGCCATCATGAATTTCTGATCTCTGTGCAGAGCTGAACAGTGTGTGTGAGCGAGTCGGATATCAAATCTGACTCAGTTCCACCAAGAGGAAAAGACCAAAATTCTAGCAAACTTGTACGATTGTGGAAGGAAACCCAAAATGTCTGCAGCAAGTCTGAAAGTTTTACAGGCAATTTTCCCAAGTACTTCAAGTTCAGACTTCTAAAAAAGTAGAAAAGGATTCTTATTATTGCTCCTTCTATGACCAGAACTCTTCTACTTTGGTATCCAACACCAGGTTGGTCATAAATACTAGAATCTTCAAAACTAGTTGGCCTGTTTTTAAACCCTCTGGAGCTTTTAGTTTGTGGTTGATCTTCCTGTTTCTTACCTTTATCGGCAGTTTTTGTATTTTGCTTCAAAGCGGCCAGACTTTCTGTTAGCAGCGGTTCTTCAGGCGTTCTGAGAGTCTGTCTTTGAACATCGGCTGCGTTCAGAACCGCTCATTGCAGAAGGACGTGTGTTTTAAGATTTCTGAGACGTCCAACTATTAATTATTAAGGTGAAGGAAACACCTGCAGTATCTTCCACAGCTAGTCGTACGCCTGGAACTTTTCCAACTTTTGTCACAGCACAGCTACAAACGTTGACGTGTGTTTAGTGAGATTTTATGAGATCGACCAGCAGAGAAAGGAAAATAATACATGTTTTCAAAATTCTTTACAAATAAAGATCACGGTGAAGATTTGTTATGTATTTCTTATTTCTGTTAACATTCTTCGCACATTTTTAGTTGAATATGTTATCAATATGATTAATTACAGTGACTGAGCCCCATTCTTTTGGTTCCCTCAGGGGCCACTTGGTGCCCCACGCGCAGTGTGTGATGAATGTGGGCGGAGCTACAGCCCTGGCTGCCATTAGTCAAAGTGTCTACTTAATAATAATAATAATAATAATAATAATAATAGTAATAATAGATTATTGTCTTTCTATGTCATTACAGTATGTGTATCTCATAAAGTACTCAGAAACATGTGGCTGGAAAGTTACAAAATGTAAGTTAAAGAGATGATCTTGAAAAATGTAATCCACATAAATGTAACACCCAATAAATAAACAAATGTATAAAATTACAAATAAGATTAAAAAGTTAATACAAACTTAGATATTTTTTAAAAAAAATAAGCTGTGCCCCCCCTAACAGCTTTGCTGGCCTACCTGGGGTCCCTGTATGAACATTTTCTGGGGCCGCCACTGATCTTTTAAGAATCCATGTCAGGCCGGGGGGCGGGGGGGGTATCATTATTATTATTATCATTATTATTATTATTATTATTATTTGCTTTCACATTAAGAAACATGTTTTTTATTTAGCTCAGGTAGATATAACCAGAAACTGTTGGAAAACTTGCAAAAAAAAAATAGTTTCGGTGACCTTCAGAAAGCCTGGCGGACTATTGATCAAATCTACTTTAAAATTTATAGGAAACAAAACACAAAGTAATGAGGCGCGCCTCCGGCTATCTACATAATACAGTTTATAAAGGAAAAAGCTTAACTGAATTCAATAGTGAGTGAAGCGGGTGAGACATGGCTGCTGTGTTTCCGGGCCGCTCGTAGCCTTGGGCGGCTTTTATTAAACTCAACTGTCAACAGGTTAATGCCTCGATCTGCTTTCCAGCAATTCATAAATAATATAAGGGAGTCTGATTGTTTGAATAACACATATAATCATGCTCGGCTTCTTGCACTGGAGCCAGATAATCTGAGACGCCTCAGCAGATCAGAGGGATTAAGATGAGGACTCACGTGCTCAGGTGAGTTTGTTTTTTTTCTACTTTTTATCCTGTTTGAAAGCTTTGAATTTGTCTATAAAGCAAAAAGCAAGCTCAGCCTTTTCATGACAAACAGCTCCAGCTGAGTGACACAGGCCAAGTGAGAGCCTATTAACATCCTACCTGCCTTACCTGCACCAGTTTCTATAGAAACACATATGAGGGTGGAAGATTTTGCACTCACCTTTGAGCTTTGGTAAACAACAGGAAGTTCCCTGGTGAATAAACTGGAACCCGGTGCATTAATCCCGCCTCGCTGCCTGCTGGAAGACATGAGATGATCTTTTAGGGCGCAGGAAGGACATTTGACTTTCAGATACAGAAAAAAAAATACAGGCTTGTTAGGAGGATACAGGTACCGGCGGGCCAAGGGAGGCGGCTCAGATAGAACCGGGCATGTTCTTGAACACGGCTTCTCCCCGGAGGTCGTTTAGCATCCCCATTAACATCAACCTGCATGGTGGTCGCAGGCGGCAGACACGGTAAGAGCAAATGATGGACTGGGCCGGGCGGCGAGGGCTGGAGGAAACGCAGCTGGGAGTTCATTACGGCTGAAAAACACTTGGAAATGCAAGCAGAGCTTCACCAAATAAACTCTGCTGGCGGACGTTGGGGACGGCGAGGAAATAGTAACACGGACGGCTCAAGTTTGGAAACTGCTTAACACTGCGACTTATTTATTCCAGATCTACACTTGGATGTCTGTGGCGACCTTTACAGTCCAAAGAGGCGTTCTGTTGCCCTCGGTCCGGCTAAATAAAACCGCTTCAGATCCTGGAGTGTTACATGACCTTTTAGAGAAAGATAACTTATGTTTTTTGAGGGGAAATGTCTACCACAGTTTTATTCCTAATTTTAGGTTTGAAAGTAGAGGGAAAACATTCTTCTAAAAGAAGATGGCTACATTTGCTTCTATTTGCAGTTTCCTGCCTGTTGACAACAGACAACATAAAATAAATAAAAACATACAGATTATTCAATTTAGCACTAAATTATGTCATTAGATTATTAAATATATCATGAAATTATGAAATTGCAATTAAATGATCAGATATCCCTATAATAATTAAAGCTACCTTTTTAGATAATGAATTTAAATCATAAAATGTATTTTTAAAGAAAGCCTTTATTCAAGAATCTAATAATTTCACTGTGTATTCATTCATTTCATGGCTCCTGTGAAGTAATTTAGACCGTCAAACCCAGTGGGCGGGACGAATCCTGTGAAATGCATTGATTTGTTCTGTTGTCTGTTTTGTGTTCAAACGTTTTCTTTTTTTTGTAATAGATTGTGTTACTGCAATAAATTCATATATTTTAAAGCTTTCTATACATATTTACAAAAATAAATATGTCAGAGTTGAAGCCCTAAATTGGCAGATGATTTTGGTGTTTAACCCTCAAGTGGGTTAAACATCCTCAGATTCTTTGTTTGCTTCAAAGATTCTGAAGCAAACATCTTTTACAGCATCAATCAATACACACCATAAAATCTTAGGTTGAGTGGCATTAAGCCGTGTTGCTTAAACCTGATTTGTGTCCTTGTGTGTGTGAGAGACACAGGGAGATCCAGCACACATCTGCGACGCAGGAGCAGGAGAGGAGCCAAAGAGGGGACGGAGGGGGCGCCGAGGGGGCCCGGAGTCAGATGTCTACGTCTAGTGTCGGAGAAGAACGAGCCATCTTGTTGGGCTTCACCATGATGGCTTTCTCTGTGCTCATGTTCTTTGTGGTCGGCATTACCACGGTTAAGCCTTACATTGACAGGTACTCTGGTGTACACATCCAAGCTGTCAGTGGGGCTGATATATTACATCTTATTTAACACGCACTGCTCACCAGTGGGGTGGGCAACTCTGGAATGTGTCTTTGCTCTGCTCTTCTGCTGGAGTAAAAATACGGCTCTACAGTAGGTACCATGTATCTACCCATTTACTATACCTTCTTTGGCAGAGCACAGGGAACGAAGGACGGACAAGCAAACTCCAAATAAAAAGACCTCCATCTAAGATTTAAACCATGGACATCGTTGTTGTGATGTAGAAGTGCCAACAATTGAACCTCCCATGGCAGATGTAGTGCTACATGGTCCTTAAGAACACAAACTAAAGTGATTAAGAGAAAAAAGTTGAGACATGTTGAATAAGATGCTACCCTAACTCAAAATCTTTTGTAACCCTTTAAAGTCTGTAAGGTTATGAAGCTATTGAGATCCATTAGTCCATAGTTATAGGAGAGTCTTTGGCTGAGATATTTGAAATCTGATGGTAGGTCATCCCATCCTGCAAAAAGATAGTTTAGTCCAAATGGTACCTCAGTGGGAAATTCCACAGAACTGCAAACAAAATGAGCTCAAGAAACAGATTACTAGTCTTAGAGACCACAAATGGCTAAAAGGCAGTGAGTCCATTGTTTCACTCCATTCAGTTTGTCAAGGAACTGCTACACCACATGTGCAAATGCTTCTCTTCGTCTCAAGAGTGTTGTGTCTCTATGCAAGGTTTGCTTGAGCTCAGTCAGTTGGTTCCTCTCATGCCAATATTCTATCTGACATACTAGAATTATTGTCATACTGGTGATAGTTTACAATGCCAGAGGGTTTTGGTCATTCTTCTCTAAAATGTCTCTGGTGACTGTTCTCCAGTTGCTGGGAGGAGGCTAGCTGTGTCCTGCCTCAGACTGATATCCTGGAAGAGTGGGTGGACTGCAGAGGGGTGAGCACGGTGCCCTGCCTTACTGTGACCGTCAGCGTCACCGGCTCCAACGAGTCAGCCTTTCTCCAGTTTGACGAGGATTCGGTCTTCCTTCCGAACGAGGTACACGTTTTAAATGCCTCAAAATTTCCCGAGTCTCTTGATGTTATGTGTGACTCTGCACTAAAGTTTACTGAGATCATAATGGGCAAAGATGGTCGTGCTAGTTCAGATGGGATAGATGCGAAATGAAAGACTTGAAGTCCATGAATCGATAACGCATCCGTTTTAGCAGATCCTGAAGCAACAAGCAACTTGGATTGTTTTTCTTCTGTTCCAGTGTTTCTATCTCCCCAAGTGCCAAATGGACAGAAAAGGGCTTCAGGACGAAGTGCAGAAAGTAAAGAAGTGGGTGGACGGCCAGCTGAAGAACAGCTCAGCGTGTTTCAGTGACCAAAAGGGACACCCCAACCATGTCATCCTGAACAGGAAGTACACGCTGCAGAGAGCGCTGTTCGGACTGCTGTGGCCCTGTCTGATGCTGGGTGGCGGATCTTTATTGGTGGGACTTGTAAAGCTGACACAGTGTTTGGCCCGCCTGTCCACTGATGTGAGAAGTTATTCCAGAGGAGGAAGGCGGACTTTGAGATACACTCAGGGCAAAATGTACAGACTCCTCCAGAGGTCAAGCATGCAATCTATCTTGTGACATATGGTGGAACACACACCGGTCGGATTTGAGAGGTCACTGTGATCAGAAAAAAAAAAAAGGTTGAGAGTACCACTTGACTGGTCAAAACGTCAAAAGAGTTTACAGAGATCTACATATTTCTAAATCCCGTTAAGCCTGAGGAGTTGGTTATTGACCATGTCAGGCCTAATTTGATAAGATCAAAATCTTATGGTGATTATTTAATCTCACTTCAGTCTGAGCCAATGGTGGTAAAGTAGTAGAAAAAAAAAGATCTGTCAAGTCTAAGTATGCTTTATCAGTGATGACTTAATGTTGTTGTGTTGTGTATGAAGTACCAGCTGTGTAAAGTTATTACACTGTGTACTATACATTAGTAAAGTACACAGTGTACTCTATACTAGCACACTGCAAAAACACAGCCTAACATATTAACACAGTTTATATGCTATGCTAGCCTGGAGCCTGCTGCTTTACAGTAATGCTGCTTGTTGTTCATCAACTGCCTATTTGTTACCTTAAGACTTATCTGTGCTACTCCTTTAGTTTCAACACAAAGATAGTCCATGTAAAATGATCAGTACTTTTGTTTGCAATTTCTCTTCCATATGTCCAGCAAGTTACTCAAATTTTCTCACAGAGTGCATGTTGGGGCGTATGCCTGAATTTAAACAGTTAGAGACGCTTCTATGGCAGAGGCTTTTCAACAAAAATCAGGAATATCTATTATAAATGGTTTTCACAATCAAATCTGTGATCATAGGTGCAATTTTAGCAGATAGATTAAACTACTATTAGATATTCCTGGCTGCTGGAAAAAGCCAGAATATCACAAAATCACAAAAATACTGACTCACAAAAATATACTTGTACACCTCAACCTAGACATATAAATATGGGTGAATATAAAAGGAAGAGAAAATAGTATTTCCATTTAGGTTACAGTTACAGACTCAGTTAGCCTAATAAACAATTGTGTGTAGTAGAATCTAGGTAATTATGTTATTTCTATACTACTACATTGTAAAAACAGTCTTGTCAAGTAATTTTGGTCTAGTTTCTAGGACAAATATCCTAGAAATATCTTGAAATAAGACAAAACTAACTTACAAGTAACTTTTCAGAAAGATCTGGGAGCTTGTTTTAAGTTTCAAATTCCTTCATATTGATGAAAAAGTACTAATTGACTTGGCTGATTATTTCACTTATAACAAAGCATTTTCCCCATATTAGAAGTGAAATAATCTACTAGTGGAACTAGTACTTTTTCATCAATATTAAGGAATTTTTAACTTAAAACAAGCTACTTATAAGTTAGCTTTGTCAGATATTTGCACCAAAAACTAGACCAAAAATACATGGCAAGATTTTGTGTTTTTGCAGTGTACATTGTTTTCTATTGTTAACAAAAAAAAACACTTAATTGTTTAAAATGTTTGTCCTGTATCTTTTTCATAATCATAATTAACTAACTGAAGTAAAATCACCTAATTATTCAATGATGACATTTAAAAATAAAACATATCGGTATCGGCGATACTAGCCTTGTGTTCACTACCTATCGGATCAAATAAAGATTTCCAGTATCGCACACCGTCTGTATTATTTAATCTCAGAAAGAAATAACTTATACATTTGGAGGGGCGGGGGAGGTTACTGTTTTTCTGTCTTGGCATGAAATAACTTTATCCAATAACGAGCATCTCATGAGTCTATCTGAAGCCACCAATCGGATAAGCTGAATGACTGCGACCGAAGAGGAGCAGATGTGGTTCAGTGGCAGTGACGAACACTTCAGGACGATACGAGTGTCTCCTCCTGAGGAGGCCGCAAGAATCACATTGGCTCCGTGGCAGAGCTCGCCCGACACTTGTACCAGGAACGGGTGAGTGGATCAGCTACTCACACCCACTTGGAGAGAATGATGCGACAAGAAGCTACTTCCGCCCCCAGAAAAACATCCGAGTACAGACAGAAAATCAGCAAGTAGAAGAAGAAGGAGGGGAAAAAAAGAGCAATCCCATGAGTCGTGTGCTGTGCCAACGCTGAAGAATCCTGGTACAATGTGTAGGGTTGCTTCTCATCCAAGGCTGCGTGTCTCCTTCAAGCTCGGTCCAAGAACACTGCCATGAATAAAGAGCTGGATGGAAACGTCCTCCGGGAGCAACTTCTTCCAGCAATCTGGGAGCAACCAGCATGTTGGAGCAGAACGTCACACGGAAGAAGTGGCTCACTTGGAATATTTTAACACGACTGATGATTAGCTTTAAAAAAAGAAAAACATGGTGGAGAAACAAACCGAGATCAACTCCAAACAATGAGGCAAGAGCGGGAGGCCGTCACTCAGAACATCATGGAACATTTTGCGTCACTGCAAAGATAAACAGCATCAATTCTGCACTTTTGTCTTTTCTCTGAATCATTAAAAAAAATACTTTATCAGCTTAGCTTTCAACTACACAAATGTCTTTTCTAGACATTTTACGGCAAAAGTCCTGAGGCAAAGTCTACTGGCGATCATTTTAAAATTTAAAAGTTGATCTGCAGAGGTTAGCGGGAAAATTCAGAAACAATTGAAACCAGAAGTTTATATATATAATTTCTTTTCTCTGTCTGAAGTTAAATCGCACCAAACCTCTCTTGCTTCAGGTCTGTTAGAAATACCAAAATTATTTGTATTTGCTTGATGCCACAATGAGAGAATGTCAGATATTTATCTATAAAAGCAACAAATATACTTAAAAAATGTAATGACAGACTTAATGTCTTTCAAATGTAAAGCTTACATCCAGAATGATTCCCGCCTCTTTAAGCAATGAGGGAAAGACCAGAGGATGATGTCATGACTTTGGAAACTTCTGATAGGTTAGCTGACGCATTCAAATGAGTATGTGGGGAAATTTTCTGCTATAATTTGAGAGCACACATTTTGAGTTTGAAAGCAGGGTTTTGTGTCTTGTTTTCAAACCTTTTAATACTTGTGCTTACATTTTCATTTTGAAAGCAAAATGAAAAAGTTTTTCTTTGTTACTTTGTGTCTTTCTCAAAACCTGTAATGCTTGTGCTCAAAACTTCTGCTCTCTTTCAAATATTCACTGTGCTCTCTCAAACCTTTCTCCTCATGCTCAAAATTTGTCTCTGCTTAGATCAAATCTCCGCATGCAACCCTCCCTGCGAGCAGAGACAAATTTTGAGCGTGAGGTTTGAGAAAGCACAATGGCTAAAAAAAAGTTTTGAGCACAAAACTCAAAACTTTTGTGCTCATGTTTTGAGAAGAAAAACACAAAGTCCTGCTTTCAAAATGAAAATGTAAGTGCAAGTCTTAAAAGTTTTGAGAACTAAAGATATGAAAATCCTGCTTTCAGATGGAAAATGTGTGCTCTTGAATTATGGCAGATAAATTTCCCAAAAAATGAGGAAATGTATGTAAAAATTAAGAAATAAGTATCTGACATATTCTTTCTCTCATTTGTGGTATTTGTTAAATAAATGTTTTGTGATTCTCACTGATGCAAAACAGGAGAAATTTGGTCTGATTTCACTTCAGTGAAAAAAAAAAGTATTTTTATTTGGTGTATGTAAACTTCTGCTTTCAACTGTAGCTGAGATTGAAGCCGCGTCGTAATGAAACCATTTCGTAAATTCTTGTCGATTCTACACACACTTAAAACGCGTAAATTGAATTTCAGAGAAAAATCTAATTAGGGAAACGTTTTTTTTTTTTGTTTTTTTTATTCAACAGCACAATAAATGAATGTATAGTTTCTTAACAGACATGGTCATATGAGGATGCATGAAACAAGTAATCCGAAGAAGCTCTATGGGTTCTAGACGAGTGAGTATAGAAGAAACCCAAAAACTGGTCTGCTTTAAAACATGCAATGTATGGTTCTTCAAAAATCATTTTGTGCTTACAGAGTTCCACTTCAGGGGCGGGAAACGAGGATGGTACATGAGAACTTGTCCTTTAGTCACTCCGTCCTCACCACTAATGGAGGAAGGCAGCTGGACTTGGTAGGAGACTGGGTTAGGTAACGCACCGCTGCCTTTTTTTTTTTTTGTTTGTTTCTTTTCATTTACCGATTACATACATGAGTTTGTCTACATTTCAAAAATACAAAAATATATATTACCTCTGTAGTTATTCAAGGAAAGCATTTGCACATGTAATAGCATCTTGTTATCTTCATTCGGACTGTACCTCACACGAGTAACAAGATCGTTTCTGTACATGAAATTCAAGTAAACGACGTCAGACGAGAAAGGAGAGGGAGGCGTTCATGTCTGAGGAGTTCATGCGTGACAATGTGGAGATGACAGGAGATAGTCGTTTAGAGGGGGAGGGGTTTCGGGATCGTGCTTCGCCATGATGGGGTTTGGCTTCCTGAGCAGCAGAAAAGGCCAAGGGGACTTTGGATACGAGGAGCTTCCTAAACGCGTGGAGACCGACTGATCCACCGGGGAAAAGGAAAGGAAAGGTTTGCAAGTAAGACATGGGCTGGTGTCAGGCTGCCATGGTAATGATTGGATAGAGCACTCAGGCAAAAAATGTGGTTTTCCGAGTAAACATGGTCCGTTTAAAAGGTTTTAAAAGGACCTTTTAAGTACTTATAAAGTCATTCAAAGGAATTTAAAACTGCCTTATCAGACTTTTATTAAACATTTTTCTTAAAAATGTTTTATTGTCCTGACGTGGAATAAAACTGTGGTCATAGTGTCATCTGCAGAAATAACCTGGTCAGAAACAACCAACCAGAGTCAGGAGGAGGATCTTAGTGATGTCAATCATTCTCATGTACGCGCTGCTCACACCCTTCCCCCTTGCTCGCTGCTACGCTACAGCTAGTTAGCATAGCCACCGCTGACGGTGAATAGTTTTCTGTAGCCGGAAATTGTTTTTCTCGCCATTAGCACAGCTAGCCTACATGAGGGTGATTGAAAGCGCCAAGGCCCTCCTTCTGGTTCCGATTGGTCGTCTGCATTCCTGCAGTGGAGAAGACAGAGGAGCTTGATTTTTTTTTTTTTCAGATCATCTATCTTATATTACACCGTTGCGACATGTTTTTAAAACATGCTGCAGATTTAACGTTTTAACATTTCTGTAACTTTTTTAGGAGCAGCACCTAATTCCACCCATGCCTACTTGAAAACTTCAGAGAATGTCACCTTTCTTTCTAAATCGGAAGATGAAGAAACAGAATGAGGCATAATAACGCACAAGGCTTCGGCAAAGAGGAAGAGAGAAAAAAAAGGGGTGGGATTCCAAAGCGTTTCCTCCACACAGTTCGTTCTGCTGGGAGGAAGAAGCAGTAGACTTTAGTGTTCCGGGGAAACGGTTTCGCTTCTTCTGCTCCCACCCCCAGAGGCAAGCCGTCTGTCCGTCCATCACCGTCACGGTTCTGAGTATCCTTAGGGAGCTTTCATTCGTTTTCTAGTATACAGTACATGTTAGAGCCACAACTTGCATAGTGGAACAGAACATCAAGCTAAAGGAACATTACACACACTTTTTTTTTTCACTCCTGTGTTTCAACGCTGGACAAAAAAAAAAAAAACTGAGTGGAGCTAGGTGATGTGGGGGGTTTCCTCTAGCTCTGCTGGGTGGCTGCGACGGTAATACTGACAGACAAAACAAATACTGCAGAGATCAGTGCTATGTGTACACACAAAACATGGAATAGTAGTGACTGGGTTTTTTAGGCTGTTTAAAATAAGACTGCTCTGTAGTGGGGTTTTGAACACACACACACTATATATATATATATATATATATATATGGTACTTTGGCTCAGTAGAAAATTCTGTTATAAAGAAATATGTGCACCAAATGCATATAAGCAAAGAGATATAGTGCTGTAGAAAACTCAATCACGCGGCGCGCTCACGAACACGTCACCGACGACTTCCAGGTTCAGTCTCGTAGTGTGCTGCTGCAGAAAATGTGAAATTTTTCAGACCACAGATCGTTGAGTGTTGTTGACGGTTCTGCCGCGTCGTAAACCAGGAGGCGTTCTGTCCTTTTCGGGGTCGGGGTCACCTTCATCAAAACAAGGTAGTAGAAAACGCTTCAGTCAGGTCGTCTTCAGGGAAAGCTCTGGCTGATGATTGGAGATGTACGGGAAGGAATAAAAAGTAAGAAAATATTCTTTTGTGTCTGTATGTGTACACACACACACACACACATATACATATATATATATATATATATATATATAAAGATCAGCGCCGTTCAGGTTCCCTCTACTCATTCTGTTTGTATGAGAAACGTCACCGTTGCTTCTCAAAGTCATCATTAAGGGGAAAGAATATCTCGACTTGGATTAATAGATGCTTTTAGGTGTTCGTTTTGTCTTCAATGCAGGCTTTTTTTTTTTTTTAAAGCATCTTTGTTTTTGTTGTCTAGCTCAGCGGCTATAACCAGACCTTCACGTGGTTTTGGGAAGGAAATGGAGTCCTCTCAGTTCATGCAGAGTCCTCTCAGTTCATGGCGTGCTGGCGGATGGTGTGGAAGATCCAGTCCATCTTGGTGGTCCAGCCGCCGTGATGGGCGTCGTTCATCTGCTTCATGAAGTAGTCGAGCGCCTCCTGCTCAGACTTGTCCAGGGCCAGGGTCTTCCTGATGTAGGCGATGTCGTCGAACGACTGCAGCTCTGGCATGCCCGAGCCCAGCATCATGGAGAACAGGTTGATGAAGAGGTTGGCGTGCTGCCGGATGGCCAGGTAGGCCTTGTAGCACATCTCCTGGAACCTGAGAGGGTTGGTGAGCAGGGTGGGCAGGGGTCACAATAAGCAATAAAACAATTAGTTCATTGGACAATAAAAGAATTGTTTTTGTCTCCAGTAGATAAATGTTCTCAAAATTAAAAGCTGGATTTTCCTTATTGTTTCAGTTTGATATTCTGCTGCTGGAAGAAAGGCTAATTGTGCTTTTCATCTTTCCCAGAGCTGCCGATAAATTCCCCCATGTCTGCGTCCCGGACCGCTCCCATTCGATCCACTCCAGCAGTCTCACCTTTCGAACTCTCTGGTTTTTGTACACTCCTGCGTTCCTTTGCTGATGACGATCAAGAAGTCCTGCGTGAGAACAAACGGGACCCGCTCTCTCTTGTACCCGAACTTCTTCTTTTTGTGGTCGAGGAAATGGCCAAAGTCTATGTGGAACAGCTGCGAACGCACAGCAGTAATGTTTGATCATTACAAAAAAAACAACAAACAAAACAAAACAAAAAAAAAAAAACAGGGAGTTTTTAGGTGCACCTGAGAACAAAAAGAGGTTTTCCCACCTGTCCGTCGTCTTTCACCATGATGTTGCTGTTGTGTCTGTCTCCAATGCCGAGGATGAAGGTGGCGACGCAGTAGCCGGCGCACGACCGGGTGAACAGATCGATGGCCTGGTCGTACCTAACAGAGGGAAAAAATAAATAACAACCAAATAAATCGTTCAATTCAAGCTGTTGGTGTCTTTGTGGTGCAAAATGGCTTGCAAAAGTATTCACACCAAATTAAATTTTTTTCACATTAGAATTTTAGGTGGCAGACCAACACAAAGCAAAGCATCACTATGAAAGTAAAGGAATAATGTGGTTAAAATAAGATAAAAAATAAATAAATCAAATCAAAGTTGTGTCGCATTAACATCCACGAGTATTATGCTAAGAAACAAAAAATTAAGAGAAAAAATTAAGATTGTAAGAAAAAGTCGTACGAGATTGACGTCACAATATTAAGAGAATAAAGTCGGGAAAATGTGAGAAAAAAAGTCGTACGACAAAAGTCCCAACATTATGAGAACAAAGTTGTAACTATTTCTTAAAATATCAGAAAATATTTTTAAAAACTTGCTTTTTATTTCAATTGTTACAATTTTTTTATATACTTTCCAAAAACGTAAACAGAAAATCTCATCAATCGATAAAATTGATTTGTAATGGCACAAACACGTGGAAGTGGCTGCTCAGCTGATCAAATTGGGTCCAAAACATGGTGGTGACAGCATCATGCTGTGGGGATGCCTTTGTCTTTAGCTGGAACTAACGGGCAGAGGTTCAACTTACAGCAGGGCAACATACAAGCCAGAGCTACAAGTCAGATCAACGCACATTAATGTGTTAAAACGGCCTAGTCTAAGCTCAGACCTAAATGTAATTAAGAATCTGTGCTAAATCTTGTTCAATCAGATAGAAAGTGTGGCTTTCCTTCACAGTGTGAACCACTTCCTGTTGTTCCGTCATATAAAATCCAATAAGTTTGTGTGTGAACAAACATTAAAAACGATTTAAAGGGTGTGAATACTTTCTACATATCAAGTTTTTCCGCTGCTCACATTTCCCCCTTGTTCTTATCCTTGAGCCACTGGTGCAGAGCGTGGCTGTTGAACTGCAGCGCCCCCTTCAGGCCTCCTTTGCACTGGATCTGCATGATGGTGTGAGAGTTCCTCACCACTTCGATCAACCCCACGCAGTCGCCGATAGACAGGCAGCCGTACGGCAGCATCCTGAGAGAAAAACACGGAAACGCAGACAGAGATGACAGGCTTGTTCACAGAATGGGAGGGACAGACGAGTCTGCCAGCATGTAGAAAAAATAAAAATAAAAAAAAATAAAAAGAAACGGGACTGAAAGCGTGTGCCTGCGTCTCCCGCTGTCATGAGGAAGTGAGCGGCCTACCTGAGATCAAGGCCCTGGTTCTGCCAGATGTTCTCCATTATCCTAATGATCTGCAGCGTCAGCATGTCCTGCCTCAGATCTGCGGAAGCACCGAGGTGAACAACTGAATATTAGCCGCTTTGATCAGCAGCTCTGCGCCGCTCTTTGTGGGAGCGGAGTCGTTAAAGTCAGGCCGATCTCACACGAGCTGCAGCCGAGTGTGAATCAGACACGCTTCTAAAAGAGCAGGGGAGATGGATATGTGTGTACGTGTGTGTGTGTGTGTGTGCGTGTGTGTGTGCATGCGCTGTGACACACCCTGCAGGATTTAACTGGATGCTGCACCGAGTGAGAGAGAGCAAGAGAGGCAGGACTCACCGTCTCCATTTTTGAAGATGATTTCGTTGTTCTGGAAGAGAAGTTCGGACATCATGTCCGGGTTTTCCCAGTTCAGCCAGAGAGGTCGCTTTGCCGATGACATCATCCGACATTCCTCCAGGCTGAAAGAAACATTTTTCAGTGAAAAACCAAGAAAAAACAGTCGGCTTTTCAGAACTATTCAGTCTCTCCTCATGAGTGCTGCGGCTGTAGAACTTACTGTACGTCTGCATTATGTCATTATGTCCCCAAATCACATAAACAATATTTACTTTAGAAATTGATTAATCAGATGAAAAATTTGCTCATTTTGCAGATTTTTAATTTGATCACTTAACCTTTTTTTATACAATATTAGGAACACATTAAAAAGACACAAATATTTATTCTTTTTTAAATAAGAAAAACATTTTATTGCCCAACATGCAATCACTTAGCATTCCTTTAGTGAACGTTTGATCATTTCAAGTAAGGTGGGTCTGCTGCTAAAAAATTACATCCAACATATTTTTAATTTTTACTTTTTTTTTTTTTTTTTTTACAGAATTTGAACCATGCGAAGCTAAAACTGGCACTTGAGGAGTTCTAAGTAGAATATTTTTACAAATATTTTTTTTATCTCTAGTGCAAAATGTTGATGTTTTGGGTAAAATGATTAATTACAACTGATCTGATTAATCACAATAAATCAACTAATCAGAATTAATTAAAAAAAAGCATTAATCACAATTAATTTGATTAATCATGATTAATCCAATTAATCACGACTGATCCGATTAATCAGATCAGTTGATCAGAGGTTAATTGGATTAATCACAATTAATCCAATTAACCTCCATTAATCCGATTAATCGTTTCAGCCTTAAACTGCAGACCGGTGTGCTGTTTCGCTGTGAGAGGTCAGAGGGCGTACCGGAGGTTTCCCAGCTGATGTGCCGGGTTGAGCGGAGAGGTAAAGCTTTGTAGTGCATCCATGTAGTCAGGCCTCTTCATCTGCTCGACCAGAAACTTCATTTGGACCTTTTAGGAGATGAAAGAGAAATCAGTCACTTCCATAACTCTGATGTAAACGCTACGGCTCAAACTCATCTGCAACATTTACCGTCTACAACACATTGATTTTTTTTTCTTTTTTGTATGAGAATGCACCCCCTGGTGGCCATATGTGAGGATTACAGCCATAGTGTTGATTGTAAGATTATGAGCTACAAATAATTAAAAATATAACTACAGTTAACAGTTTCATGAAGCCAAAAATCTGAGTTTGGCAGCTGATCTGCGTTCAGATATATTTCACGAATAAAAGAGAAGTGTTGCACACATCCTCTCCTGATCCGCAGCTCCACTTGGCTGGGACACAATCAGGACAATCCGCTTTGGCAGCCGCAGCTCGGAGTTTGGACACAAGTAAGCACAGAAAGCAGAACGGTGTCACAGACACAGACATCCTCGTTACAGGGAGCTGACTTTCACAAGAAGATGTGAGCAAAAGTGGAGGTAAGCCTAAAGGCTGCAACAGCAGCTTTTCATGCGACTTCTCTCATGCGCATTTAAAGGCTGCGATTAGAGCTGAGGGAAATACTAGAAGCGCATTTCCTACAGCCATAATTGTGTGCCTAGGAAGACGTCCAAGCCAAAGCCCACACACTGTAAAAACACTAAATCTTGCCAAGTTTTTTTTTAGTCTAGTTTCTAGTGAAAATGTCTTTGCACACTTGAATACAAAACAACTAACTTGAAAGTAATTTTTCAGCAAAATATAGTAGCTCGTTTTAAGTAAATAATTCCTTAATATATGAAAGTACGAGTTCCACTGGGAGATTATTTCATTTACAACAAGATGGGTTTTTTTCATGTTATGAATGAAATAATAATCAGTGGAACTAGTACTTTAAAAAAATATATATTAAAGCATTATTAGCTAAAATATGCTAGTATATCTTGCTGAAAAATTACTTGTAAGTTAGTTTGTCTTATTCTATGTGTGCTAAGATGTCTGAACAAGAAACTACACAAATATACTGGGTGACCTTGTGTTTTTATTGTGAGTTTGTTGAAAAGCAACTAAACTCAACGTGTCACCAGATCAGATCATCAACATGGACGAAGCTCCGCTCAACTTCAACAATTTCTAAATACATGTGACTTATGCTCCGGTGCATCTGGTGGATGTTTTTTCACTTCATACCACATTTTGTGACTAACTGGACTTATAGTCCGAAAAATATGGTATATTATTTTAGCAGTGGAATAACTGTTATCCATTTGAAATTAAAATAATTAGAACAATATACTGCAAATACATTGTCACTTCGATATCATATTGCAAAGAATTGTTTGGAGAGAAGTATTTGTTGGCCAACATATTTTACAATTGCTGAAGTTTTTTTTTTTATGCTAATGTAATATTAAACCAGTAGGACAGAGTCTCATGTAGAGGTGGGCATTTATTGTATTGTGAATCATTTATCGTGATAAATTTCTTATAAGAATTTAGATTTATCACCGTCATAATAAATTCAAATTAATGATGAAAAAAACAACCAAAACTGTCTGAATTGTCGGTTTCAGTATTTTCTCCTCTGTTTATTTGATAAGAGTATTAATGAATAACAATGAATTTGAAAACATGATTAAATCCAATTGAGCAATACAAATCACACCTCTTTATGTGACTGGTGTCCTAAACAAGCTCTTAATAAATGGGAATTTTTTTCAAGTGCTGCATTTGTGTTTGTGGGTCTGTAATTGCTGTGGCATGCAGTCACAGCCATTATAAAAAAGAAGTAGTTAATAGTTTGTACTGTCACTTTTATCGTTACTGCAATAGTACCACAAAATATTGTGATCAAACTTTCAGTCCATGTCTCCAATCCCAAGCCTCACAGCAGCAAAAGCTCAAACTACTGTAAAAATGCTAAACTTCAGAGTTGGAAGAATGGACTAGAAAGATGGAGAGAAAACCAACATATAATGCTCTTGATATCGCAATATTTGCCAATATTAATGCATGATTTTTTTCATAACATCATGCAGTTCAAAAATCTAATCATGTCATACATTCTTGTTTTATATTTTTGTGTGAAGAGTGTGAAAACTTGGTATTACCCCCGCCTAGCCTAGTGTGGGGTGAGGCTAAGAATATTCAATGTTCAATATTCAATGAATATTCAATATGCCGAAGCCTGGACAAATCTAATAATATTTACTGTTCCCATTCAAGAAGCGTCTATCCTCCAGTTAGCGGAGATCTAACACTCTCGTGGCAGCTCTGTCTCCGGGTCGGTCCAGATGTTGCGGAGGATGAACCCGCACCCAGCGAGGATGAAAGGGAAGCAGCTGCCAGCTGTCGGGTTACCTTCTGCGCCTCGTCTTTTTTCTCCTGCTTGAGCAGGTCGGTGAGATTGATGAGCTTCTCCATGGCCTCCACCTGCCGGCTCAGGTGCTTCAGATACATGCCGCATGCCCGGCAGTACGACTCCAGCAGGAGGCCGAAGCGCTGGCTCACCGTCTTGTTGTGCATCTCTGATCTTCACACACACAAGGAAAAAAAAAAAGAGGAAGTTTTAGGAAGTTAGGTGATGATGCCATCATGTTTAGCGGGACATCATAGACGGATGATTTGAAAAACTATCATCGGATCGCTAGGTCACTTTCAAAAAATCTAATTTTGCCCAAATTTTTGGCCCCAGACTCGAAAACTAGCAAATTTCAACTACAGGGGGATGATGTGGACTTAAAGTTTCATTATGATATTTTGTGGTATGATTGTGATAATGATAAAATGACCATAAGAACAATTTCTTACTTCTTTTTAAGGAAATGGTATGGCTGCAGCAATGTGTCACAGCAGTCGTAGCCCCACAAACACAAATACTGCCCTTGGAAAACTTTCCACTTTTTGGACGCCAGTCACATTAAACTGCACACAGTAACTGCATTAAATGATGTTTTCAAGTTTATCAATATTTATTAATAATCTACTTTTTCTAGAAAGTAGTACAAATAATACCGACAATACGGACAGATTTTAATAGGAATTTATCCTGGCAGCAATAACAAGAAATGTATCTCAACAAACTGTAAATGATACGGTTAACAATGCAAAATTGATTAAATAAAAAATGCAAAATTGAGTTATTTGCAATTTTTTTGTTTTACCTGCTCAACAATAAACAAAAGTTTTATGAAATCTGTATATCAAAAATCTGAAACATAAAACATGTATGGGTCTGGACAAATGATAATAATGTCATTTTGAGACCATTTTCAACTAATATATTGATAACAGCATAATAATGCAAGTTTATTCTCTCAAAAACTAAAAAAGTTTAAGTTTCCACAGATCACTCCAAAACCTGGAAAACATTTAAAATGTCCAAAATATAAAACACAACCAAAAACACCAAATAAAGAGAAAATAAAAAATGTGAAGGTTAAAAAAAACATAAATGTAATGGATTATAAAAACTTTGTAAACAAAACTGCCCTTCGGAAATTACAGAGCTTGTTTTTTATTTATTGTGCAATTAATTGTTCGCATACTCCCAGGCAGAAATGAACTCACTTTAAGTGCCAGAAGAAGAAGTGTCCTATCCTCTGATTGGTCAAAGCCTTTTTCAGCAGGAAGCGTGCGAGCGGGTTGTCCAGGTACTGCTCATACTTCAGAACCTGGACACAGACAACGTGGAAAACCAACTTCATCGTCCTGCTCCTCGGCTCCTGGTGACGGCGACGCGGCAGGGACCCGGTTCTCCTCCGCCTGACTCACCTGGACCAGCTGGATGAGGTACTGCGACAGTTTGTCGTCGGTTAGATATTTCTCAAGGCACTTCACGGCGAACTCTCGGATCATGGGGTCGGGGAAGTTGCAGTCCAGCAACTCCATGGCTTGTTCTGGCTTAATGGCAGGCCAGTCTTTGAGAAGGCAATACATCTGGGATTTACAAAGAAGTAAAAAGGGTTTAAACTCAGACTGTCTGAAACGTCTCCAGCCGATTGGGTCTGTCCGCGTGTGAGGATGTCCACTCACCTGCGCGACCTCGTCTCTGGAGTTCCACTTCACAGCCAGGAGGATCTTGGGAAGGATATCTGGGATGTTGATGCAGTAATGTCTGGAATAAAAGAAGGTTTGAGGTTAGTCCCACATGGGCAACTTGAAGTATTTTCCATCATTCAAAGAAAAAAAAAAAAAGGAAAAAAAAGAAAAACAGAGCAAAGATTTTGTGGTTAATTTCCGAGTTGTAAGATTCAGATTTTAGCCAGCTTTTAGAACTGTAAGCAAGTAATTTTTTTTCATACACAAGTTAAAAATTTAACTGTCTAATTCCATTGAATAAAAAAGGCAACTGAACTCACGTGAATAAATTGGTTCACGCGACAAGTCATTATCAAACACGACCTGCCACGATCGTCTAACCACTTCCTGTTGCCGGTTTCTTCCTGCTTTGCGCCAGTGGCACCATCTGGTTGTTGGTCATGTGATTTGTGCGATGTGAACAGTGTTTCCATTGCAGTTTTGAGAAATAAACCAATTTCGATACCACCTCCTCCTAGCAGCAAAACATTTTAACGGCAAAAGTTTTTTCAAAATTGCAGTGTTTCTATTACGCACATTTATTGGCAAAAATATCAAATTATATTGTCAATGAAAACTCGGCGACTGAAAGTCAACAGCAGCAGGTAACTTGACAAGGACATGGGGTGGAAGTACGAATATAAAATCAAACTAAAAAGAAACATAACAAGCGCCATATCAAAAGAGATAACATATAAATGTTACACTGGTAAATATCAGGCATTGGCCATAAATATGTTCATATCAGTTGTTGATATCAGCCCAAATGTTCAAAGCGGTCCATCCCTGAAAGAAGCTGCATGACGAACAGAACGGGTTTTTCCACCAGAACCTAAAGCTTGAGGTCCAACTCCCTCATGGCGTTCTGCCATGTTTCACTGAAAAACGCCTTTAGAATTGAACTGAACACAGCTGCGGATTTCCACACCAAAGACCACTGGTGACCAATGAAAACTGGTTACCAGACGATTTCTAACCCATCAATGTGGAGCACAGACAGATAGATGTACCTGTGACTCCACAAAAAGTCCTTCTCCTGCTCAGTGATCTCAGACAGAGGGTCCCGGTTACACACTTGGCGCAGCTGCTCATTATCGCTCTCAGTCAGGGGTTTGTCCCGTGCCAATCTGTTGCTCTGCGGAAACCAGATGTCAAACACTTTAATACCCCAAACTCCTTCACCAACACGCTGAATCTACCGTACGGTCCTGCGTTTGCCAGCTTCTCCTGACGTTATTATCTTACCAGGCCAGGGTGTGAGTAATTAAAGCCGAGCTCCCGGGAAATGTTCCAGTTGGCGTGATCCTCGATCATGCTCATGTCAGGGAACTTGACTGGGCAGCTGAAGTGGTCGAACTCCAGCTCCAAGCAAGGGGTTTCCTGTGTGAGGGAGGGGGAAGGGGCTCAATCAGGGAGTTCACTACAGTCAGACAGGTGTCTGCGTCAACGGGTCACTCATTAAAGGTCAGCATTATGTGTTTTCCAGCCACATCGTATCATTTTATAGCACAATCAAGTAAATATGTTTCCTTAAGTTGTTATAAAAATGCTGTATATATAAAATATGACTTAAAAGAAACTTGACTTCCTAATTTAACGCCTTGAAATTGAGCAACTGTCTCTTTAAGAAGCCCCTGCTCGTTCTCCTTCAGGAAGTCATCACAACATGGCTCCTCAATTAAATCTTTAACTACATTTTTACCAGCGTTGCACTGAGAAGTAGCTCGTATAATAAGCTGAGCAGGTGCTCAGTTCCACCAAGTGTTTGCTAATTGCTGCTGACTAGTCTGAAGGAGCTGAGTGGAGAAATCTGCAATGCAGAAGCTCTGAAGCTTGGAAACTGCAACTCAGAGGAGGAGCTTCTTTCTCAAAGGCGGGGCTAGGTCCACCCAGGTGTTTTCACAGCTGAATGGTTGCTATGGGAGATTAAACAAACATCAAGGCAACACTCCAGGTATGTTTTTGATGAGGGAATAACATTACAACATGATGTAAAGCTAAAAAAGGTCAGTTTTACATAATACTGCCTCTTTAAGGCCAGCTTTGAAAAATCCAGTCATCAGGCTCAAATGTAAGCAGCCGATACGTCGTAAAAGACATGAAAAGATCACATTTATGCACATCATTTCCATTTCTTTCAAAACAAACGCTACGGATAAGGTCAGACTTATAACTGTATCCAGAGGTCAAAGAACCGTACCGCTGAGCGCTCACCTTGTTGGGGTTGGAGCCTGTGACACCGATGGGGTTGAGCAGATCCTCCAGGCCGTGTGGGACTGGCCACAGGTTGAGAGCCATCTTCCCCGCTACCAGCGTGTGTGTGTAGTCAAACAGGTTGATGTTGCCCCAGGCCAGGGGACAATGCTCCTGCAGGAAAAATGCCGATGACGAGATAAGTAGGAAAATGTTTCCAAACGGCTCTGGCTCGGGGCTACGGAGCACAATCCCTGTTTAAACATTCAAACATTAAAACACCTCTCCTTTTATTGGCTTCTGATTGGAGCGGGATGGTCGGCTCTGAGGTGGAACAGATGTTAAACGTATAGAGACTTTTGTCAAAATGAGTGTCTGAATGAAAAGCAGGCCAGCAAAACACAGAAAGGTTGTTATGTGTTGCTTTCGAACGTCCTGACAGTAATTTATTGCGGTGAGACGGTGGAGGAAAAAAGAGCTGCAGATAACTGGCAGCGTATCTTTAGCTCCTTTCATTCCACAGTGGAAAACTACAGCCCATCCAAAAACAAAGGCCCGTCTGAGCCGCTCCTTAAATTATGAAAAATCGATTCATGAATTTGACTCTTCTTGTTTTCACCTAAAGAGATTTACGCAGAACATAAATCCATATTTTATCTTTTCAAATTCCTTTTATATGCTAGTATATACGTTCATTGAGACATACAGACAGCGTTGCAAAACATTATATTAAATCTCAATCACAAACTTTCTTGTATTTTCTTGACATTTTATTGTATGTAGCAGGCCAACAAAAAAAATTGTGAAGAATGTTCAGTGGAAGGAAAAAAGTCACCCGGCTCTCAGGTTGTCATTTAGAAGACAACATCCCAACCTCTACAACATCTGAAACAGTTTAATGGCCACTCTGAATCTGTGCAGCCCTACTACGCATGCAGCCAGCACTACAACAGATCGAAGCATATTCCGGTGTTGGAACGGCCTAGTCAAAGTACAGATTTAAATGTGGTTCAAAATCTGTGGCAGCACATGAAAGGTGATGTTTACACACATTTTCTGTGGATTCAGGACAAGTTTCAGATTTTTTTGCAAAGTTCTTTGTTCAATCCCCTTTTGCTGCGTGTCTAGATTTTAACTTCTATAAGCAAAGAACTGACTCCGGCAGCTGAATGCATGCCATGTTTTCAGATTTTTACTTCTTAAAAAATAATTTCTTTAAAAATGGACTATTTTACCCCCACTTGACAAACCATTTCTCTATCGCATAAAGGCCCGATAAAATGACTAACTGGTAAACGGATTAAGTTCACTTAGACCACATTCAGCCAGTGGCTCAAGCAGATACACACACATCCAGATCCATATTCTAAAACAATTGATAACAATTCTTTGATCAAATCATTCATGACCAAGAAAACCCCCAGGGTCAAAGTTTCTGTGTGAAGTTTCTTGGCTGACCTCTTTAGCTCCCTTCCTTCCTTTGACGGAGCAGATGGAGAGGCAGAGTCGAGCGGCTCTGGGAATTTCTGTGACGTACATGTCGTAGGTCAGCCACTCGTTCCACCTGAAATCAGAAGGAAACGAACAAGCAACTCCGTTAACAAAATGAGACCTGGAGATGTAGGTATCATTAATTTAGCGCAGTGCACCACAGAAAAGGAAAGATAACGCATTGAAAAATGCATTAGCTTTTTCAATGAACACGTGATTTCAATTTAAATCACACGTAACTAAATTTTTTATTTAATAAAGCGCCACAATTGTGAATTTGTGTTTTATTGACATTTGCTGAATATTGACAAAGTTTTGTGCACGTTTGTAATAGAAATGCAGCTAACGTCGAAGCACAGCGCAGAATCCCAGAACATGAAGCGCTCTCGTTCAGCCTCCTTACCTGGGATTAGAGCAGGGGACGCGCTGAGTGTTGACGTTGTCGCACAGCTGCTCCCCACCATGGTAGATCCCAGTCCTGACGTAGATCTGCAGTAGGAAACGAGAGAAAGTTGAAGCAGGTAATAAACTAACAAAAACAGCTGAAACCAGAAGTTTACATACACTACATAAAAAGACAGATGCTCATTTTTTTCCTCGCTGTCTGACATGAAACTTTCCATCATTTTAGCTTCGTTGGGATTATCAAAAATGGTTTTTATTTGCTAAAAGAAGAGACAGATCAGCAGCTCTACCTTGTCTATGTCTCTGATGTTTACATTGACGTAGGTAGCGCAGAGGATCCTGATCCTCAGCGTCCCATTGATTGTCCAGAGACACTTGGTGGCCGTCTCGCCGTTCATATAGGGCGTCGCCGTGGAGATCCGCCTGGCGTACGACGGCATGGTGAAGTTCTCCATGGGCAGCTGGGAATACAGGCTCTCTTTGGACATCAGCATCAGGTTGGGCATCCTTCCCAGCATGATGCAGCTGCGGATATACTGTAGAGCACAGCGAGAGGTGAAATGAAGCTAATTCAAAGTTCCCACTCAGCCGTTAATGAATGCTGAAAAGCGCGGAGCGGGATACCTTGTACTGACTCAGAGGGTATTTCTCCAGTAAGTACTCGTCACAGCCGCAGACTTTGAGGATGTACTTCCCCTGGTACTCCTGGACGCACATCTTCAGCTGCTCCTGAGTGAGCAGCATGCTTCGTGTCTTCTTCCGGATGGCTTCGGCGATCACCTGCTCGGGCACGCTGTCGTGGTTGATCTTCAGGGTGTACTTCTGCTTGTCGTTGCTGGGCGAAACGATGACCCAGATCACCACGATAATCTGGCCTGAAGGATAGAAAAAAAAGCGCAGCAAAAGCTGTTCTGTAAAACAGGAATTTCCAGTGTTCATTTTGAATTGTTATATTTCAGCTTTTTTTTAAAAAACAATGAGGGTTCATCTACTTCCTAGACACATAATGCCATTTAATAGCACAATCAACCGACTATGTTACCTTCAGTTGCTATGGAAATGACGCACATATCGAATATGACTTAAAAGAAATTTGACTTTGCATCTGATGCCTTGAAATTGGCCAAGCTAGCTATCCAGGGTACGTTAACAGCTAGTTACCGGTGGCATCAACCAACCACCTGCTGAACACAATAAAGATGTCTGAGTTCAACACAAACTTTTGTGTGACAGGAAAGTCCAACAAGAAAAAAATACATATAGTCACCATTCTAAGTCTTTTTACTTTTTTTTGCCAAAAGTGATTTTTTTCCACCTAAGATATCTTTTGGCAAAAATCACATAGGCCATCATTTTAAGGAAGGTGAAGATATACGAGATTAAGCAGTCCTTCCATGGCAAAATGTAAGACCTGTGATTGATAAATTTAAGCCCAACTTACATTTTTAATGAATTTATGACATTTTAAAGCCTTAATTTTAGAAACATAAATTTCAGACTGGCTCTGTGACTCCAGCTCCAAGGCAGAGCTGTGGGTAAATAGATGGTGCTTTTTATGAACCAGCGCTCAGGCACTGGTTTAAAAAACAATGAGGGTTCATCTACTTCCTAGACACATAATGCCATTTGCCATGGGAGATTCCAGGATTCCTCAAACATACCTGAATGATTCAAAGCAACATTCCAGGAACATTTAAATGACGTTAACAACATAACGTCATATAAACATCAAAAAAAGATTTTGCATAATAATGCCCCTTTAAGAAAAATCACAGAGGATAAAAACTGACATTAAAAGGCCAAAGATTTACAAAATGAATGAAACTACAAAGGACACTGGACGCAAAGTGTGTCTGATGTGTTGAATTCTCCAGGATGCGGTGACCGCTCGGTGGAGCGTCTCACCTTTATCTAGTTTATTGTAGATGTGCCTGGGAAGCTCTGCAGACGATTCCACGTTAGGCGGGTAGACGTACAGCGCTCTGCTGTGGGGGCCGTTGCTGTCTCTGAGGTCCACGGCTTCTTTGCAAACATTTAAAATGTTCCTTCTGAAGTCCTGCACTTCGGAGTCCTTTACCAAATCAAACTCGCATATGGGCATTCCGATGGCAAAGCCTGCAGATAAACGGAGAACAGATCGCAATCAGACACTTGCTCAACATGCTGCGTGTCCCGGCAGCGCTGACAGGAGCCCACCTATTTCTCTGTTGAGGATTTTCTCCTCTCTGTTCCCCACTGGCTCGATGACTTTGAGGAAAGCCTGGAAGAGCCTGAGATCGCACAACCTCCTGGTCTCGTCGTAAAACTCCTCGCGCTCGGCCTCCTGCGTGACGCTGACGAAGATGTAGGAGCTCTCCTCCTGCAGCAGATGGTAGAGCGGGTACTTCCTGGCTTCCTTGAAGAGCTCGTGTTTGACCGTAATGAGCGTAGCCTCCCGGAGACACTCCAACGTGAGGATCATGCCGTTTGGCAGCAGGCAGTCCACAAGGATGCTGGGGGGCATCAAGTGCATCCCCCATAGTTCTCCGGAAGAGGGCCTGGGAGGCATGGCGGTCCCGGCGAATCCTGCCCGGCGATTTCCAGGTGAGAGCTATCAGCTGACTGAGAGGCAGGAAAAAATAAAATAAAACAATTATGTAAGAAATCACAGAACGATGGCTGACCTTTTAAACACAGCAGATATTATACTAACATTTCCTCCAGATAATACACATGTTCACCTCCAAGTATATTATTAACATTTCCCCCCCAAAAAAACTCAGAAATAGAGAAATAAAGGAGAACTGTTTGGAGAAATTCTATTCAAATTCAAAAATACTTTATTGATCCCAAAGTTAAAATTAAATGTTGTTAATTTATCATATTAATTCAAGATCCTTCCTAGCTGGAGGCAGGAAGGATCTCCTGTAGTGGTCTGTATTACGGTGAATATGAAGAAGCCTCTGACTGAAGACACTCTGTTTTTCTATCACTGTCTTATAAAGAGGATTTTCAAAGTTCTTCATAAATTTTCTTGATTTTAAGTAAATAAAAACCTTGTAGATGTAGGCACGAATCAAACAGCATTTTTTTTTTACCCATTACTTTCATTGAACCATTGTGAGTGTGCTGCACAGAATGATACAGAAATCTCATGTTAGAATGTAAAATATTTTAATTCATTACATAGACTTTAATTAATTACATAATTAATCTACTTTTATTTCATTATTTTTTTAACATACAAAAGTCCCAAGCCGGAAGCTTTGTATTCTCGTTTCTGGTACACCCGTAAATCTAATGCGCAAGCTTAAAAAAGTTTAAGGAACAATAAATATATCCGTTATTGAGCTCTTACTTCTATTTATTCAACTTTTTAGCAGCATACATGGTTTTTGAATTGAAAATTGTTCTTATTTTGTTTGATTAAAATGAATTGCAATTAATCAATTACCTGTTGATTCATTTTAATTGAGTCCCAATACTAAAATTATCAACTTTTAAGTGGGTCCAGTTACTAATTTTCAGTGTATGCACTATTTCATCATGATCGATTCTGATTTACCTGGATCGATGTTCTACTCGCCTAGCCTGATCCGTTGTAAGCTAGCCACTACAAAAAAAAAATCTAATCAGGTTTTCATTACTGAGTGGCTTAAACAGGGAGACAGACAGGAAGGTGAATGTCTCCCTTCTGGGTCAAACAGAACAGTAGAGTGTTCTGCTTGACCCGGTTCTTTCTGAAAGGAAAATGTTGGGTTTAGCTTATTGGAGACCTCAAAGCTCAGATGAGCATCTTTCATTCTGCAGGGAGTACACACAAAGCTGTTGTTGTTTTGGTTCAGTACGGCTAAAAGCACCCAATTCATGCTAAGATACTAAAATGTCCTCCTCTTTATTCATGTCATGTTTGTTTTGAGATTATCCTGTTTAACTGTGTAACACAGACAACTAATTTTTTTTTTTTTTTTTTAACTTTTAGAAAGTTGCTACGATGCATAACCGTGGGCAACAAAAGATTGTTTTTACAACTGGGAGCAGCTGATTAGCATCTGAAAAGCTCAAATAATACCTGAACTATGACCCCAAATCTCAGAGGAAACTTTATGGATGCAGAGAGAGGAGCAGAGAGTTGAAAACTTCCTTTCCATCAATCATTAAAGAGGAGCGGCAAAAGTGAACCAAGTGGATTAGCATACCTTGCTAACAACTGAAGGTGTTATCCATGACATGTTACTGTGGAATATTATCTCTGCTTTGCTGTTAGCATGTCATGGCAGTCACGAGGCAGTCATACAGCAACAGTCTTCAGTCAGAGGCCCTTTCAGATTCGTTACGAGACCGACTGCTACTGGAAAACCTCCCTGTGTGCAGCTTTACCAGCCAAAACGACTCTTTGAAGATATTTTGAAGTTATCATTCAGTCATTTAATTTCCGTTTGGGATGAATAAAAGTATTGTTTAACTGAACTGAATTCTTACACACAAAAGTGAGGAAAATGTACATTTTAAATACCTTCAAGAAAAAAAAACTATTTGCTAAAACTGTTATGTCAGAGTCTACAGTTTTGGAGTTGAGAGATTGGTCACAAACTTTGCAATTGGTGGATCTCTAATCCCAACTGTGACATACAGGATTCTGTTAATCTATGGAGGATACAGGAAGATTATAGCTATAATCTCAAACTAAAACTGGCAAAGATCCACTGTATTCTGATGTTCCGGACCTTATTCATTTTTGTCCTGACAGCTATGAATATTGGTCGAAGGAGGTCACATTTGACTTTGTTTACAGACTTACAAAACTTCAGAATAAATACTGCTTACATAACATCGCACATTTGTGTTAGTCTTGTCCATTTGATGTGTTTTATTTTTTAAGTAAAGAAGATACGAGTCCCATAAATTATCCCAAACGGGTTTATCAAATGCTTTAAAGCTGCCTTAATATATATCGATCATCTAAAAAGCTCTCCTTCTGTTAATTCAAGCAAGAAGAGTGACTTGGATTTTGTTTCACCTAATTTAGCTGGCACCTGGGAGTAGATGACCAAACCCTGCCGATAACAAACTACAGAAATGTTTTGGATATATAAAACAGAACGCAGAATGTTTATGTGTGTTTACGCAAAAGCTCCGACAGGTGCCCAGAAAAGTGGGTTTAAGGGACTTCAAACAGCATGTAAACAAACTCAGTAGCTCCCGAAGCCCAGCTGCATGCTGGCCAGAGGCTAACACGGCTGCGGTTTAGCTTTGGCAGCTGGACGAAACGCTTTCTCTACTTCTGCTGTTGTCTTTTTAAACTTTAGCTGGGTGTTGTTTCTTGGGGAGCTAGATGACCATACTAGCCAAGCTCACTAAGCAGATCAATGTCATTGGCAATATGACAACCTCGCCTCATACATGAGCTAATTTTAGTCTAACGTTAATATTTTTAATGTGCGCAAGCTAAAACTTGGCTGGGTGTGTGGGACTTTACAGTTGTTTGGGTGGACAGCGAAAGCGAACAAAATAAAGGAGAAACGAGGTAACAGTACCTGAGTAAGACTGCAAACGCAAACCGGTTAGCCGCGAAGCTAGTCAGCCAGCACCGTCATTAGCTGCGGCTAGCCCAGTTAATCCCATCCGTGCCCACTCGGGAAGTCTCACGCAGCGGCGTTAATGTTATCCTCTGTCCATGAAGACGATAACCGTGGAGCAGAAAGCCCCGGTTCTAGCTGCTGGTGATGTTAGCAGCATGTTGGAGCGATATTAATTTATCATACTTCGTACTGTTCGTCATTGTGCTGTTCTGGAAACAAACTGTTCTGTTTCATAGCGCGCTATCTCCACACAGCTAGCCTGGATTGATGGGAATTTCGGCTCCGTTTTTGGGATCCGGATCGTTTGGCTCAACTGTACTAAAAGAGCCGACCCATTCGGTACCACAACGCCTTCACCTAATCGTTGTGGTGAATATTTCAACACTAGGTGTTGAAATATTTTTGGGATGATGTTTGTAAATACCGTCAGGATCAAATTTATGTACCGTGATTTGACTTTAAAAACAAAATAGGACATGATGAACAAATCCCATGCTTTTTTTTTTAGATAATTGTAAAAGAAAGTGAATTAAACAAACAAACAAACAAACAACTCCTTTTACTGGTTGTTATGTTTTTGCTTACAGAAAAAGTAAAGGACTAACAAAATCTTTGAGCTTATTGCTCAGTAAAAGATAATTTACTGACTATATGTGGACATTTATTTGTAAAACAACTTTAATCTCATAATCATTCAGTCTGACAGAGTATGCTCATCTATGCTTATTATTTTTTTAATTCTAAAAAGAAAAAAAATGATTAAAAAAGCAATTAAATTCTTCCAAATTAAAATATTATTAATTTAATTAATGTTCTGAACCAACCAAAGCCATGAACACAAATGAGCCTCTAAAGTTTTATCACTTATGATTTTTCTACTCATATGGAGTATGTCTGCTTTGTGCATCTAGAGATGGAAACTTTTGCTTATTATTCTTTGCCAAACAGTTCAATCTCTGTCAAAAGGCATGGGGATCGACGAACATTTAAGAGATTCCCATTTGAATTTAGGTTTGGACTTTAATTAGGCCAATCTCACCCAATAATAAGCTTTGATCTGTAGAATTTCTGATCTAAAGAAAGGAAAAATAGATCTAATGAATATCACTAATACGTTTTTGTGTTATCGTGTTGTGGAGATTCAATGCAAAACCGTTGAATTTTTGCATTGAAAATGGATACTTTCCATTTATTGATGCCTGATTATTGTTCTTGATTTGTTCTGGTCTACTACTGAGAGCATTTTAGTTTAGTTATCAGATCAGCCCCTCTCTGTCTAACACAGAGACATCAACTGCAGGAAAGACGGCAGCCAGCTTCTGTCGTTCAGACATGTGAACCGGCACAAAGACTCAGTTTGGTCATGAGTGGAAAAATCACAATTTTGCAGCTGGGGCAGATGTTCCTCATGGGATGATGAGACAGGGGAAATCAACCCCCCAGCCCCCTTCTAAAACAAAAAATAACCTTCCTTGTATTTTTTTTATTTTTTATTTATTTTTGACAAAGGAAACACAACCGACATCTTTAAATAAATGTCAGCAAATAATGAGAAAAGCATAAAAGTATGTTGCTGCATACAGTCTTATGCAAGGCCCAAAGCAAACTGACTCCTCCCTGAACCATGTGAGGGAACATGTGAGGGTTTAAAGGGGCAGTATGATCTCAAATTGACTTTTTTGAACTTTTCATCATGTTACGATATTATTCCCTCATTTAAAGCACACCTGGAGTTTTGTGTTGATTCTTTCATGCATGTTTGAGAAATTCTTCAATCTCCATGGGAACCACTCAGCTGAAAAAAAAAATGCCTGGGTGGACCTAGCCCCACCTTCAAGACGCAGCTCCTCCTCAAAGGAAACACCTGGTGGAACTGTGCATCTGCTGAGCTGGTAAAAACCTTGTTAAAGGGTTAATAGAGGAGCCATGTTGTGGTGACTTCCTGAGGTGGAGTGTCAGAAAGAGCAGGAGTTTTTAAAGAGACAGAGGCCCAATTTCAAGGCATTAATTTACAAAGTAGAATTTCTTTTAAATCATATTTGATTAATGTAGCCTTTTCATAACAACTAAAGTTAACATAGTTACTTGATTGTGTTGTAAAATGGCATTATATGGCTGGAAAACACATAATACTGCCCCTTTAATGTTTCCGTGGTTCCTCCCTCTTCATATAACAGGTTTTGGAGCAAACGTTTTAAATAATATATTTAAACTCTCAAGTCATGTTTTTTCTTCTTCTTCTTACTACTAAATCGCTAAATGAGTCACTCAGGGAGACAGATATTTAGTCAGTGACTAATGATGTGACTTCTGGTGCACACTTGGGCTGGTTGTGGTGACTTTGGGAGATGACTTCTACTGGCTGTATGGGAGACAGTCTGGTTGGGGTACAGCTGGGAAAAAACTTTGGGCATTATTTCTGAAATCTCACACAAGGCTTGGATTAAAAAAAAAAATATGTATAACCCGACAGCTTTTACAGTGTATGTGACTAGAGAAGAACTGTGTTAAATGATAATTAGACACACGTGTAAAGTGCTACTCTCAGACGCCTCACTGCGTTTTGAAGCCATGCAGAGGAAAATCCCGGCTTGCAGCCAGTTCCATGTCTGTCAGCTTCCGGCCAGGAACATCCAGTTGGCTTCTATAAACAAGCTACATCCTCGCTGCTGCTCCGTGGAAGTTTTCAGAGCCCCGGCCCGGGAGGGAAGTCTGCTAAAGGTCACAGCAAGTTCTCTAGATTTAAAAATCCCTTTTATGTCGGATCTGAAAAATCAGCGTTTGCGGAGAACCTTGAACAGAACACGCTTTAGTAATCGAGGGAAGACCCAGATCACGCTGGAGGAACTCTTGTTTCCTTTCTGGCCTGGAGAAATGTCTGGGTTTCCCTTTTTGGACCCGTTGGCCTCAGAACTTGATTTTAGATAAGCAGAAAACAATGGATGGATGGATGGATACTACGCTTCCTGTCATCTGGTTCAACCAAGCAGAACCGTGTTTTCTTCTATTTAGCTTGTTGATGATGGTTTATTTGGCTTTTCTGGTTAAAAAACCCACTTCCTCGCAGCTCACTCAGAGGTATCAACTTCCATTTTTGACCGTTTGTTTTTCATTTCTTTTGTTATTTATGTCCTGTTTTCCAGGCTTCCAGCTTTGGAAGCCCTTCCATTGTTTCATCACATAGCTTTTTCATGTGGGGCGATGTTTTCCTTCAGCAGGAACTCAGTCTGAACTAGCTGTGCACTGATTGCAGTTTTCTGGCCGATTGCCGATTACAGATCTTTAAAAAAAAAAAAAAGCTGACTTGAAGATTCAGATTTTGGCCAATACTGATTTTCTTATTTTGTCTGAAATGTTGCAAAATATAGCAAGAAAGTTACTAAGTTGACAACAGTGGGGTGATTATTGTCAACTGTGAACGTGCAGCATTTTTTTCCATCCATCTTACTAAGAAAAATCCGTGAAATGTTGTAATTTCTCACACGTTTTCTAAAAAGTAACACAGCAGAGGATCGACATCCGTTATCCGTGTTCCCCGTTTTGACTCACAGAAGCTGAACAACTAGACTACCTTTATTTCTTTTTGCTGAAGAAGCGCTGCAAGAAGAATCTTTTTTTTTTAAGCAGATGAAAAAATTCCTCTTAGATGAGTAGTTTCCTTATCTCACATTTCCAGCTGCAGAGAGGGGAAAAAAAGAAAAATGTTGCTGAGGGACCACCCTTACACATCTGAATGAAAGCAGAGACGTTAGCTGCAGTCCCACACTCTGCAGAACAATCCACAAGAGTCTGTGTGCAAATCCACAACAAAGAGTCCTGCTCACATCAGTTTTACTTCTGCTTACAAGTTAGCTGCTTTTCTCCTGCAGAAAAATCTCACTGATCACTGCAGCTTTGGTTCCTCCAGTTCCTGCATTGATTACAACTAAACCACAACCATACACAAACCATACACACTCTGTGACTGTGAGTGTTTGCTGTTCTGTCAAGCAACTTTTTTTTTTCTTTTTGTTTTACAGTGTGGCCCTCAGTCCTTCCTTCAGGCTGAATGTGGGAGTGGAAGGCCAAGCTCATGGGAGGGACTGATGTTTTTCTTAAAGATTTAAGCTAAAACTTGTTCAGTCATGTCTAGGAGCAGACCACCAGCATCAAATGAGAATAAGAGACATCTTTTTTTTTTTTTTTTGTGAAAATGTGAAAAATATTTTTTGCACAACAGCTACAAACTAAAACTATGTGACGTATATGCATTTCTTTTGAGCATACAAGTACAGCACCATATTAGGGTCACTGTAGATAGATAGAGAGAGAGGGAGAGAGAGAGATCTTTGTGATTTGGCTAAAAATGTCTGAGTTTTTTGGCAGAATTTTTTTTCTCTATCTACAATGATCATATTATACAATATTATACAACATGGTTGTATAATACATCTTCTTATATGCAGCAAAGCATTATGGGTTGATTGGGTACCCATCTCATGGAATGTTCCATGGGATTCCTCCAAAACTGCGACGTAGGATTCAGTTGCTTTCAACAAGGACACATTCAGATTGCTGTGGTGAAAGTATTTGATTTAAACTATAAGTTAATCAGGTAACACACAGTTTGAATGAACTAACCTTCCTTTAGACTCTTATTTGTTGAACAGTAAACAACAGCATCACATGGTATTTGGTCATGTGACAGTCGCTGGATTTCCATTACTAAATGTGTAAAACTTTGTCAATATTCCGCTAATGTTGAAAAAACATAATTTCAAAATCGCAGCGTTTCCATTAAATGAGAAATGAAATTAAAATTGTACATGAATAAATTTGTTCACGTGATAAGTTATTTAAAAAAATGCTACGTCATCCTCCTCCTACCACTTCCTGTCGTCTTCTTCGTGGTTTGCGCCAGCTGTTGAGCATGTGACTCGTGCCACATGACCTTTTCAGGTTTGATAAACCTTATCCTAATGTCAGAATCTTTTATTGAACAACTTTTTTTTTAATTGGCATGTTTCCATAAAGTGAATTTATTTTTGAAATGTCAAATAAAGCAAATATATGGTCAATGGAAACACAGCTAGAGCTTGTGGGTAATTTCACTAAAGCAGAGAAAGTCATTGTTGTGGTCATTTTCATCAAGGTGTCGAAAGGATAGTGAAATATGTAATATGTACAATATTGTTAAATATCGGTTATTGGCCATGACATCAATAGTAATATCGGAATCGGTACCAATTTTCATATTGTTGCCATAATCCTAATCCATCTGGATGAGTGAAATGAGTAACAAAGACATTAAGAAAAAGCAGCAGAAATGATGACAAACACTGAAAAATGAAAGTAAAAATCCAATATTCTGTTGTTGTTTAAATACTTTTAGTTTTGTTCAATTCAAAACCCGAAAAAAGCATCTACAACGAGGCGTTTTATACACACTGTCCCATTGAAGTAGGTTAGCACAGGTCAGTGATTTAAAGTTGTTTTCTCGTATCTACTTTGTGTCCTACTTGGATGCGAAAGCACTGATGAGACTACAATAAACCATCAGGAAGTTCCTCAAAGATATTTTAATATTTTTACTCTGTTATATGTCAGAGCATTCAAGTAGGCATATCCTGAAATGAGATTCTGAGGATAACCTTGAGTGAAAAACAACACATCTTCACTTTAAAAAGCTCCAGTCTCAGTCTGTCTCTTGTCTGAATGAGTGATGGGTGGGACTCCTTTAGCTTCCAACGCGTGAGTGGCAGAGCATAGAAACAGGTGGGGGGGAGCAGCAGCGCATTGTTATCCTACGCTCAGTGCAGCTGGAGAAAACTCTGGTCACTCCAGGACTTTTTTTCTTTTTTTCTCTGAAGTCTCACGCAGTGCTTGGATTAAACACTTTCCTCTCAAAGCTTTAAAACCATGCAAAAGAAAGATCTCTGTTTTGTCAGGAACAGCCAGTTCCATGTCTGTCAGCTTCCGGCCAGGAACATCCAGTCCGCTTCTATAAACAAGCTACATCCTCCTGCTGCTCAGTGGAAGTTTTCAGAATCTCTGCCAGGGAGGAAAGTCTGCCAAAGGTCAGAGCAAAGTTTGCTATAGATTAAAAATAAATAATAATAAAAAAAAATCCTCTTCACATGTCAGATGTCGATCACCCAACATTTGTGACCTTTAGAGCCGCCGCACGTAATTCACCTCTTGATCTTCCCTATCTCCTCACAAAGTCTGGAGAGGTACTGCGTGAGATTCACCATGACGATGATGAGGGCCCCAATCGTGAGCGTGCACGAGGGCCACAACAGGGTGTGGAAGGCAGCGCTGTGGTCATAGAGCCGGGTCAGCAGGACCGTGTCCTGCTGCTCGCTGGGGTCGTAGAAGCAGGAGACGTGCTGGTTGGTCTTCAAGTGTTGGGAGATGTTGACGATGACGGCGCGCATGGCCGCGCTGTCCTTCTGGCACCGGGGGATGTAGACACACTGCAAGGCAAACAGAGGATGGCAGGTTACACTGAGCGAAACGTTTATTTGGTTACCCAAGTTTTACGGAACAGCGAATGCTAGTAGCTGTTTTTCCATTCACCATATAATTGCACAATTTGACATTTTAAGAATAAATTTGTTTAATTTATTAGCCAATTTTGAAAAAAAAACAACAAAAAAACTCGTTTTTCAATAAAAAAGTTTGGCGCTAGGATGAGGTGTCTTTTTTGGGTTGCATTGAAATTGGTTTATGGCAAAACTGCAATGAAAGCAATTTTTTTTGCATCTGGCAATTCACACAATCAACAGTCCGACGTTGCCACTGGCACAAACCATGCAGAAGACGACAGGAAGTTGAAGGATAATGGCGTGGCATGTGGGAAGGAGCGTTATGTTTACATATCTTCAAGGAGATTGGAAATATGCAGTCCTACCAAGGCGACACGGGGAAAGCCAATTCAGAAAGAGAACGTCTTAGGTCAGGGAGATTATAAATTTCAATCTTCCTTAAAGTCTCTCCAATACATCTCAGTTCCCAATTATCCAAATGAGTTTGGTTGTTCCACTGAGCCGAAACTAGCAACTTCTCCGAGATCGATTCCAACCTGTCAGTGAGTTTTAGAGTCCTCAGCTGGGTTGCAAGTCTTAGCAAAGCTCCAAACAGCAGAAATCCTGTTATCATGAATAAATCCAGGGTGAATCCTGTCGAGTGTGTCGCCGCAGGACAGGAGGGCTCTCCCGTGCCCAGCCTTCTCTTCGAGAAAATGTTTTTTTAAGATTTTTTTAATGACTTATTGCATCAACAAGCTTATTCGTGTGTGATTTTAATAGCTTTCCTTGTTTGAAAACACCACAATTGGAAAATTGTGCTTTTTCGACATAGGGGAAAATCGACAAAGTTTTGCAGACATTTGTAATGGAAACACGAGTGACGCAAACCACGAAGAAGAAGATGACGGGAAGTAGTTGGAGGATAATGGAGTGGCATATTAATGACTTGTCACCTGAACAAATTATTCACTTGTGATTTTATTTGCAATTCTTATTCATTGGAAACAGGGCAATTACGAAATTGTGATATTTCGAAGTTAGCGGAATATAGCTAAAGTTTTGGTAGCAGCACAAAAGTTGGTATGCACTGTAGGCAGGGGTGAAAGTAGTTTTAAATTCTTGGGGGTACTATGACCAAAACATAAATAAATAAATATATTTTTTGCGAAGCGATAAAAGCTGGGTAGGTCTTGAGTTGCTACAAAATGGAGCTGTATTTCCCTCAGCCCGCTGGCTGCAATGTTGACACCTTGAGATGCCATGAGACCTAAATTCTGAACATCATGGCATGGAGTGCATCCCAGCTTTACATGTTTGGCATATAACCATTCATTTTAGCCTTTAAACTGGTTATATTGATCCTGTGTCCAGATAGAGGGATAATCAATAGCCCAGCATCGTGACCTATTTGTTCTGAAGATCCTGCAGCTTCCGCTTCGTCTTCCTAACATGGCGCCTCCTCCTCGTGTTTGATGTTTGTTGTAAAATGACGTATTCTCACAAAGAACGAGGTAATTAGTCCAAGTTTGTTGTTTATCGAACTTTCAGAAACTACAGCGGCTGTGATGCACCAAGGCGAAGGTAAACAAAGGTATAACAACCTGAACAGGTGATCAACTCTAAACCACTCGCACCTTTTAATTTTCCGTCTCTCTGTCATTTAAGCACACCCGTTGCCATGGCAACCTCCTGCGCTCCAAGCCGACGAGAGATTACGTTAAAAACATAACATTCAGTCCATTACGATATTAGGTTTGCAGGCTTGATATTTATTTTGCGATTATTAATAAGCGGTCTTATGAACACAGCGGTGGTTGATTAGTTAATTTTAAACTCCTGCTCTGCTAGTTATTTTGGTAATGGAACTGAAACGCACAGAATTGCGCAACACCTTGTTGGGTCATTAATTTGAACACGTTTTATTGATTTTTTGTTGTGGTTCTTTAATAAAGTTACGAACGTTTTCATAAGCCAATCAGAGGAGGACGTGCTGGTCTCAGCCTCCTGGCGGCGTTCAGTTTGTCACCCAATGCCGAGATCGACTCAAAATCTTCCACGATCGACGTGTTGCACCGCTGCTCTAGCAAAGCACGAACAGTTCAGAAAAAAACATGAAACGAAAAAAGTTATTTATTAACTGATTACGTCGTGTTTTAGATTGTTCTTTAAAATCTAATCAGTCACGGCTGATTAGTGGGTGAACTCACGGCTGCACAGTGAACCCATTGATGTTTTCCAGCAGACAGCCGCAATCTCTTGCAGGTACTGCGTACCCCCGCTAAATCTATTAGGGGTTCGCAGTACCCTACCGAAACCCCTTACTTTCACCCCTGCATACAGGTCTGCCCGCCAGGACGTACAGCACCACCGCAACAGGGGCAACTCCTCCTCCCCCACCCCGCAAAGCGCCAGTTTCCTACCTTACGCCACACGCTGGAAGGCGTACGTTTTTTGGTGTTTTTTTTTTTTATTTTTTTTTTTATAGACAACGTCTTTTTTTTGTTTTAAATAAAAATATATTTTCCGTTTGTTACCTTTTGTCCTCAGATGATTAGTTTTGAAATAAGTCGGAATAGCTATGCTGCACGAATAAAAGCAGGTCTGTTCCTGAAGATAAACATAAATATATGAGTAAGTGACACGCCCCTTTTTAATTTGCAGTTGGTCTGTCATGATTGGTTGATTTGTATGACTGACAAATGGAGATGGGGAAAAGAGAAAGTTAGCCACTCTGATATTTTTCAAAGAAGAAAAAAAAGAAAAAAGAAAAAAGGCTCCCATCCAGGGCGGGCACGGCTGATTCTGTGGGCGGGCAATGCCCCCCCAATGCATTGCCCGCCCTGGATGGAAACCAGGGCGGGCAATGCCTCTTGCGGCAAAGCGTAAGGCACTAAAACTTTTCTTTTTCGTCTCGTGTGGGAACATTTGTGAACGAACCCTCATGTTCAGTCTATGCTAAGAGGGACAGACTGAGAGAGAAGTAAAGACAGGAAGGATAACCTTTTCTATCCTAAGAACCTGTCTAACCGGTTCGTTCTGCAAGACGAAAATAAGTTTAGTGACCAAATGATCGTAGAAGGCCTACATTCAAAGACTGGTTCAGTCAATCTGTGACGTGTGATTCGGGCTTTGAATGTGCCACCCAAGGATCACGTCATCAATGACGAACTGAGCCAACCACGTGCAGTATTTGAATGTAGGTCCTTTTCCTTTTTCATCTTGTTGTGTAAAGCTTGTCAAAGTGAAACATTTCAAATAAAATAAGCTGTTACCAGCTTTATATGAGCTGATGATGATTCTCTCCCTTACAGAGAGAGAACGTTTATATCTGATGAGTTTTCAGTTTTACAAAAATTGACACGAAAAAGACCAAATTATTACAGAGGACCAAGACAGTCGAAAAATACTGTGATGTAAATTTGAATATCTAGTTCAACATATCTACATCATATATCTATATGACATGTCATGTGACTACTGAAGCTTAGTCACATGACACAGATTGCCGTAAGTAAAAGCAAAAACCTGCTAAGCCAATCACCTGCCTCTGATTGTTCTCATTTACATACAGGGTCACTACTCTTGTTGTGGCACCACAACTAAACAATGGCCTACATTCACCTCAGAAAGTTACATAGTTGCGCCCCTTAAATCAACAGAGCCTCTCTGATCAGTGGTTGCGGTGAGTCTGTCGCTGTGGCCAGCATGCCGACTCCTCCTGCCAACATTTGAATTGACTCAGCCAGTCACGGTGTTTTCTCTGGCGCTTGACTTACTTCAGAGCTTGCGTCCTGCGTCTCTTCGTTGTGCGACAGCCGGCCGATTCGACCCGTGTTGTTGACGCTCACATACACCTGCAGACAGGGGAACCTGGACACCCTCCAGCAGTTTGACCCGCAGCTGTAAGAACAGTTCATGTCCCCGGTGACCGTGGAGTTGATGACAGCACACGTCCCTTCCACTGTCCACACACTGTATCAACAAAAGACAAAGACGGTTGTCTCAGGTTGTTTTACTTGTCCTTGCCTAAAGGGTCAAAGGAAAAAAAAAAAAGATTTTCAAGCGAGGTTATTTTAAAAAATTGAGTTTTTAGTATCTTCTCTACAGTGGAAAATAGTAACTTTTTTAAGATGTATCAAAGAAAAAAGAGGAAGAGAAGGTTAATTTTAGCCAGTGGTGATCGTACTTTAAGGGAGGAATTTGTTCTTCTCCCAACTTCTTCTGGATGAAACAAATCATTTATTAGATGTAAAATACCTGTACGTCATTTTTATTAGAAAAAAATATGAATATGTTTTTGCATAATTGCTAAAATTATCATTTTGTCATGAGAGCATATAAAAGAGATTATCTCTTTTAATATATACTGTCAGAAACAACCAATCAGAGCCAGGAGGAGGGTCTTATCGCTGTCAATCACTCTCATGCTCACTGCTACACTAGCTGGTTCACCACAACATAGTCTGCCACGAATGCTAAGGCTAGTTAGCATAGCCACCAATGACAACGGATAAACGTTTTTTGTTTAACGGTGAGTTGTTTTTCTGTCATTAGCACATTGAGCAGTGAGTACACGAAGTTGATTGACAACACTAAACCTTCCCCCTGGCTGGAGGACTGGTGCACGTTTGCAGGGCACAATTGTAGCACTGGGTGGTGTTGGAGGAGGTTAGACCCCCTCACCCCCACATAGATTATCTGTAAATTATACTTTTAAAACATGGTGACAGTTCTACTAAATATGGAAAATTGTTTTTTCCTCCCTTATTTGTTATGTTTTCTGTAAGATCAATGTGAAATGCAAACTTAACGACAGAAGAAGAGCGGGAGCCCTGCCCACTGGTGGTCACCTCCATGCCCATCTGAGGAAGTAAAACCCAAATTTTGATAAGTTGTTGACTTAAAAAAAGAAAAAGAAAAAGCTGATCTGCAATGATAAGAGGCAGTAAGGTGGCTTGTCTCATGTTCAGTGTTGTTTTATGAAAAGTGTTTTAATGTTTTCTGAAAGAATTATTAAACCCCAAATCAACCTTTTTGCTAAGAAATTGCATAAATTGGTTTCTTAAAAGTGCATTTTTATTGTTACAGTGAAAAAATGTGATGTTTTCAGGTCAATTTATAGGTTAAAAGTATTGTACTAGCTTAAGCTATTATTTATATTTTACTGGTCAATTTTGCTCTGCCTTTACTTTCTGGGCCCAGAGTCCTGTATCAATATACTTTTCTCAGTACACCTACACATGCTGATTTCTATGAGCATTGGGACAGAGCATGGAGGTTGTTGTTTGCTTCAGCTGCTTGTTGATATCTTTTGGCTTACAGTCCTAGCAGTGGCAGGACAGAAAGCATGTAGCAGCAGCAGCAGCTGAAGTGTTTCACATTAATTTATTTTTCAGGCTGGTATATGCATGGTAAGGTTGCACCCTTCTTAAAGGGATCCTAGTTGCTACCAGACTCTCCATTGCTCCACCACAGAACTCAGCCACTGCTGTTTGGCCACAGCAGCTCGGTGCATGCTCAGAACAGCCTGGAAACTCTCACGCTTCATCACGCAGAATGGATGAGTCCAGTAAGTTGCCGATGCTCTCCAGAGAACTCTCCAAAAGTCTGCAGAAACCATTTGATGTTGGAATCCGATTGGATAAGTGACACAAGCCAAAACTGTTCCTCGTGATTTAGTGATTTAGCTTCCAGTATAGTCACAGAGGGAGGATAAGAAACACCGCGCAGGAATCCAGAAATCCAGAAATCCACTGGACTCTCAGAACCGAGACTTTATGAAATCTGACTCATCAAAACCATTTAGGTTTAAGCTGTAATTCAGACACTCTATCTTGTTTTGACCCTTACAGGCTTAAGCTCTGTATGAGCAACATGTCAGTTTCCCTGTGGGTTTGACATCACCGCCGGTCAATAGTGCGTGACTCCGACACTTATGGTTTTAAACTCAGTCCTATTGAAGAGAACCAGGTGGTTTAAGACGGCGGCCTGGAAGCGATGGGTCTCAGCACAAAACAATGAATCATTTAAAGCTGCAGTATGTAACTTTTATAAAAAAATAAAATAAAAAAAGACTGTTTTGCTGAAACTGTCACTATGTAGTGACAGTATGAACATGAGACGGATAGTCTGAAAAAAATTGAGCTCCTCTGCATTCACCTACCACTAACTAGAAACAACCAATCAGAACCAGAGGGCAGATCTCGCTGTTGTCAATCACAATTTCATGTGGCGCGGCTCATCTCTCTCCGCTTTACCCTGTTGCTATCTGCTTTTTTGCTAGGTTTTTCTTTTATTTCTAAGTACTTCTGCCCTACAAGGTGCATCTCTGTGACACAGTAACCAGCAGACCAGTACCTGTCTGCACACGAGCGTAATACGGTGATGCCCAACACAAAATACATCATCATTGAACACAGGATCATCCCGAGTCCAAGGAGAATGGCCCGGTCTTCTCCAGGTTTGAGAGCCGTCACTGTTTTCTTCTTGTCCAAAATATCCACCTCACGAAACTTCTGGTAAATCAACCTAAGAGCAGAAAGTCAAAAGGCATCAGTTTTTAAAATGTTTTTTAAAAGACAAAAACAAAGACAAACATAAAATAAAATAAAAAATAAAAAAAATGTGGTCATTAAAGCTACAGTGTATGACTTTTCTAGAAGTATATGTTTTTTTAACATATTTGTTAAAATTATCATTCTATCGTGATAAGACAGATGATCTGTTAAAAAAGTCAAGCTTCTCGCGGTGTTGCGGTGTTTCCAGTACTGACTACAGAAATCAAAGAGCCAATCTGAGCCAGGAGGCGGGTCTTAGCGCTCTCAATCACTCTCATACTCACCCCCTCTCCCTTGCTTTTTGCTAAGCCACAGTTGGTTTACCACAACATAGTCTGCCACAAATGCTAAGGATAGTTAGCATAGCTACTGATGACAGCAGATAAATGGTTTTCCTGGAATGGTAAGCTGTTTCTTCACCATCGGTACATTTAGCAGGGACAACATGAGGATGACTGACAGCGCTAAGCCCCTCCTCCTGGCTGTGATTGGTTGTTTTTGACAGGGACTGGTGTATTTCTATAGCAGTAGCAGCTCAGGGAGGATTGATTTTTTTTCCGCAGATTATCTGTCTCATAGCAAACTGTCATGGCATGGTCACAGTTTTAATAAAAGTTATGTACCGCAGCTTTAAGGGTAGTTCTCTGAGCAACGTGTGAACTTTTGCATTTCTCAGTGTAAATATATTGAAAACAGCACCTACCTCTTCTTGTTTTCTCTTCCCGATGCTGCGGCATTTCTGGCCCCTGCCACAAAAAACATCTTTCCTGATGACCTTGGAGCTCCTCCGCTTGCCGAAGCGACGCAGCAGCGAGACTGCTGGAAACTCCTAGGAAAAATTATGGTTTTATGTTCGGCTCTTGCAATGAATTCTCCCATTTATTACCTCTGTTCTGGGCTACAGAGTAAGTTAAGTCAAGAAAATGTCAAATAAGAATTTACCTTCGATGGATTTTGCCTGTGCAAGACAATTTATTTGTTCAGTAAGTTCATTCAGTGGAGGATAAAGCTTTTTCTACCAGGCCTGAAAGCACTCCTGTGTTTTTCAGGTAAACATCTCACTTCTAACACAAAGAAATCCTCCAAAGGGCAAACAAAATAGCTAGAGATGGAGGGTGTTGACGCTGATGAGGTCCGGGTGGAAAACCGACCTTCTTTATCCCCAACATTTGTGCTGTCAGCAAGTAGTCATTGAGTCCACAGCAATGGCATTTTAAAAACGGGGGATATTGTCTCAATCCATCCGGCGTTGGGCCCATAAATAACAGCAATAAATTTGATTTAAATGAACGACTGGCTGATATGTGGAAGGCAGCCGGGAGTCAGCCAGGGGTTTTGTGATGAGAGTCAGTGGAAACCCTTTACTGATAGCAGCAATTATTCAACATCGGCAGAAAAAACGCTTGTGGGGGGTACAGCAGTTTAGAGGAACGTTTAGAATAGTGGAAATATGCACATTATGCTTTACCTTTATTGTTTTTCTAGATCCTAACCTTCTAGCTGTTAAGTGTTCATTGTGATCGTCATGGAGACTACCTTGGTGACAAAACTTTGTCTATGACTGTTGGGTTTTACTACCACAGCTCTGTATCTCTCACGTGATAAAACAATGGCAGTGAAGAATATGATCAGTGCCTCCAAAATGGTTTATACTTCTTATGCTGCCCCAAGAAATGCAATCTCATACTGCTGGGCCCTTCTTGGAGGGACAGTCTCTAGATGGAGGTGTGAGGACCACCTCAGATCTACAGTGGCCCTGAAGTGCAAACCACTTCAACAAATAACTAAACACATCTACAAAATGAATATGTTGTTGTCTTTTACACTTTGTAGTTGGGTTTATGTCAAGAAGGTGGATTTAGGCGCAGTGAGACCCAGGTTAAGGCGAAGGAATGAGTTTAATGATGTCCGCAAGGTTCACAACACTGGGAAAACCCAGGTAAGGAACTGGACCAGATCGCTAACTCAGGAAGACATACAATGACGACCAAAGCTACCAACTATGACAAGGAACGACAAGCCAGGATCCAACGAGCAGCAGGAGACACAGGTGAGGTTAAATACACAGGGGATAATTATGGGAACAAGAGACACCTCGAACCAACCAGGGGCTCCACACAACAGCACTGGGACTAAATTAAATAATAAACACACAAACCCCACATCCTCACAGTTGAATGATTTGTTGTCGTGGTTTGGTCTTCAGGGCCACTGTACTGCTCCCCAGAGAAGTGGATTCTAACAACCTAATGTTATCTACGGTCGACAATATTCCAGTGACTCACTGCGATCCGCTGGGTTCACTTATACCGAAACGGTTTAAACTACTGTGAATAATTAACCAAATATGCTGAACTGTTTGACAAGTAGGATTGATAGGAATGCATGTGTGACTGAATTGAAGGGATTTTCTTTGTAAAGTGTCTCGAGACGACATTCGTTGTGAATTGGTGATGTAAGTATATCGGACTGAACTGAATTGAATTGGTCGTACTCTAGCGTTATCTCCCTTCCCCTCAGCTGACCACTGAGAGGAGATCAAACTCATTCTGTTGTGGCTCCCAAACTTTGGAATTCGTTGCCTTTGAATATTAGACAGGCGTCTTTGCTTCCTGTCTTTAAGTCTCTTTTAATTTAATACATCTCTTTTCAATAGCGTTGGCCCCAGTCTGAGTTGAGATGTTCTTCTTATTGTCTTTGTTCTGGGGGTGAGTGTTGTTATGCTCTCGACTTTTATTCTTTTTTGCTTTGTTTTCGTACAACACTTTGGGCAAACTTCTGTTTTTAGATGCGCTTTATAAATAAATTGGGCTGGATTTGGACGGAAAGAACAGAGAGTATGTGGAAAGTTCTCCGGCTTCGTGTCTACGCAGACTCAACCAGGGGTTTCATCAGTGAACCATAGGAACTTCAGTGGGTTTCAATTAAGTGCAGTCTTTTATATGAGAACACACCCGTAGGGGGCGCAGAGGCCCCTTCCATTGCTTCAGCAGAGAGCTTTGTTGTTGGAAGTGTTTTCTGTCAGTCTTCTTGTTACTGTTGGCAAGAACTCAGTCTTAACTGCTGTACATTAAATGTTAATTGTACGTATATATGAGTATATAAATAATATTAATTGCATTGCTTTCCAGTTTGCTCATGTAGTTCATCCAGAAAAGTAAGACATTTTTGCAGATCCTAATTTGATTTTAAGAAGTTGCCTTAATTTTTTGTTTGTTTGTTTTAGTGAATAAAATCCTGCAGAATAATGAACAAGGGTCTTTTAGATGACTAATTTTCACAGATATGTCACTTTTTTCCCCCACATTTCACAGAAGAGACCAAACGTTGCTGAGAGACCACACTTAGCAACACATTTCACATCAAATCAGACATGTTTGCTACAAAACCCACTCTCTGCACAACAATCCACAAGAATCTGCATGCATGGCCAAAAGAAAGAGAGGCCTGTTCAAATCAGTTTTATGCTCTGTCTTATTATTAAGATGCCTTTCTTGTGCATAAAAGGCCCACAAACCATTGCAGCGTGGGCAGAATGTGCAAGTGTTCAGAAGGGAAGGGTAAGAGCGACATGTTTACTTGGGTTGTATGTGAGTAAATACAATTTGGAAACTGTTGTAGGACTTGTGGTTCTGTGCTAGAGCAAGAATTTTAGCAACAAACTTTCATTGTGAGCCAAGAAAGCCAAGCTTCCAAACCCTTTTTGTTTTGTATAAATTTATAAAGTTTTCTACTATCCCAGTAACCTTAAATGTCTGAAATAAAACATGCACCGATTTTTTTTATTGTCTTATTTTGGAAAGAAACCTTGTTTTGAAAATCTTGCCATGTTTTTAAGATTATCATAAGATGATAGCATATTTTATGTTTGATCAAATTTAAACCTGAGTTCAAAGTAACAATTACGTTTCTTGTATGCGCTGTATATTTTTAGCCCCACCAAGTCCATTAAGTTCTGGCTGACCTCTATACTTGCAATTTTGGGTCCAAAAACAATGATTTTTTTTCCATATATCTTAACTACTTTAGTCTGGAGGAAGTTCTGACCTATTTACTCACCGATTTCATGGACACACTGACTCAAACACACCTGTGAGCTATTGGTTATGCAAAGACAGAGATATAAACGTGCCTATCATCAGCATACAGATGTTTAGGGATATTGTAGTACTTTATAATCTGGGAGCTGGGAGATTATGAAGATGTTAAATAAAACAGGACTGAGAATGGAGCCTTCAGGAGCCCCAGAATTAAAATGTGTTTACCCAGATGTATAATTACCAAGTGGCACAAAGTAGTCCTGGTCTGTCAAAGGTTTGAAACACTTTAGTGGAAACCCCACCAACTTCTCCAGATTATCAACATATGGCGTTGATCAGCTGGAGCTTGTAGGTTTCAAATATATATTAGAGAATATCCACCTGGATTGAGGAATATTAAATATATGCAATTACATGGGTTTTGATTAAATGTTGACCATACAGATATTAGTTTTCAGCAATATTTCTAAGTAACATATGAGTTGTACATTTTACAACTGGAATCTACAACTTATCCTATTGATCTACCTAAATTATTTGGGCTATTTAAATAATTAATTTGAGTAACATACTAAAGCCAACATGTACAAATCTTTGACTCTTGTATCATGTATTGAACAGTAATTTGACTGGAAAGAGTCAGCAGTAGTGGCAAGTAACCCAAGACTGGAATCGAACCCAGGAAAACCACATCCAGGTCTACAGCCTATTTCAGAAATTCTGTCTTTCAGCAGCTGAACTGATTCAAAAACACAGAATTCATCTTACTGAACCAAAATTAAATGCAAATACTAATATATCAACTAAATTCCAACTTTAAAAAGGTTAAAGGGTCACTATGAAACTTTTATAAAAATATGTTTTCCACATGTTTGTTAAAACTATCACAATGTTGTGACTGTATGTAGTGAGAGAGATAATCTGAAAAAATTGACCTCCTTCACCTCTACCCTGACTGTTATTTTCATCTGAAGAAAAGCTCCGCTCTCAGTCAAAAACAACCAATCAGAAACAGGAGAAGGGCCATAGCGCTGTCAATCAACCAGTGAATGTGTTGTTAAATGTGCTAATGGTGGAGAAACAACTCACCATGACAGGAAAGTTGCTTATGCACCATCATCGGTGGTCACTAGGTCTGATAATCACAAACTAGGCTTAGCATTTACAACAGGCGATGCTAGTAGAGAGCAAGTGAGGAAAGGCATGATTGACAGTGCTAAGACCCTCCTCCTGGCTCTGATAAGTTGTTTCTAGTTAGCTCTGAGAGAAGGCAAAGCTGTTAGATTTTTTTCAGAGATCATCTGTCTTATACTGTTACAACATAGTGACTGTTTCAACAAATATAGAGGATTTTTATTTATCTTAAAATGAGAGTTACATACTTATCTGTGATTACCATCTCCAGCCATGTGCTTGCTTTAATATCCTCCTACATCCCCATAAAGCTAAGCATAAGTCCCCAGTTGTGCCAAGTGATTAGTGTCAGCCAAAATGAAATAAAGGTGGTAATACTTACAGTCAGAGGGATTCCACCTCCTGTCGCTGGACTGTTGAGATAATCCGGTCTTTGGACTACAAGCGTCAGCCGTCAGCAGTGGCTCTCCCAACAAGGTCTTGGTGGCAAGGGAGAGCAGCTGGCCACCACTCGTTTAAACTCTTACCCCAAGCCATCGGGATGCCTGCCATACTTAGCACCGTCATGTGAGTTCTCTCCACAATGCAAGTCCTGCTCAAAACCAGCCGGTCTTGCATCACTGAATAAGTGGCCATGACTGTTTGCGTCCAGTTCTATATTTGTATGAGGGAGGTCTGTAGGGAGAGCACAGCTTCAAAGCCAGAATTTTAAGATTTCAAATATCCCTGTCTTCAAATGTCACAAAAGCACAACTTGAATGTCAAACACTTGGGCTCACGAATGTGGCTAAATTTGGCCACAAGGTGTCAGTGCAGCACAAGGTTTTTTTTTCCCGTTTGTTTGTTTCTTTGATTTCAGGTTAGCTCCAGTGAAGTTCCTTTTCAGGATGATTTATTTTGTTGAAAACTTGTTGCAACTTTTCTATTGACAAACTATATTCAATTCCTAACACACAGCAGATGTTGCAGATAGAACCCTATTTACATTCTGCATTGACGCAGGCAATAGAGGTTCTGGAAATAAATATTGCAACAAGCAATATTTGACGCAATATATTACAAAGTATGCAATAAACAGAAACGTTTTTCTCTTCTTCTTTGGATGCTGAAGATCGAATTTCACCTGAGCTGGAGCAGCACCTGTCACCCAAGCAAACAAAGCCACTTGCCAAATCAACAAGGTCTGTCCACAAATCTGTGTTAAGTTTCCACGGTAACCGTTTTTGTACTATCCAATATTACTATTTTATTACTGCATTTGGTTTTAAACTAGGAATTTACAACAGCATCAGGACGTCTGAACTGAAGGATAAATCAATCAAATAAATAAATAAAAGTTAATAACTTCAGAAATGATCATGAAAAACAGTATAGAACTCAACCAATCAATAAAATAAAGTTAATTTTATATAAATGTCATAAAAAATAATTGCTTTTTAATAGAAGTCAATTAACCAATAATTACATAAAAAAGTTGACAAAAACCTTAAAAAAACAATCATGATTTTTTAAAAAATAGAAATTAAAATGAACCAATCAACAAAAATAAATACATAAGTCAATAAAAGTTACTAGAAAGTTCATAAAAGATCATGTAAAAATGTATAAAACTCGGTCAACCAAGGGATCAAATTAATAAAATAAGTTAATAACAATGTCATAAAAAAATAATGACTTTTTAATGAAAATCAAAAAACTAATGAGTAAATAAACAAAGGCAAAGTTGAAAAAACTTCATGAGACAATCATGAAATGTTTTTATAGAAATCAATCAACCAATCAATAAAATAAAATAAGTTATTAAATGAAAGTTGATCAAAACATTTAATGAAAGATAACGAACAAAACGGACAATTCAAGCAATTAATAAAATAAATCAAGTTAATAAAATATAGCAAAAATTTTTTTAAAATCAAACAAGCAATAAATAAGTATTGGCGTTATACAGGATATTTAAGTGAATAAATATGAACACAACCTCTGTGTGCTCACTTGACGAACCGCCTTTCAGAATAATGAAGGGCTTGTTTATTTCTTCTCGGCCTCCCAGCTGTTTTTCTGTCCTCTAACCCTCCGTAAGCAGTCATTTCCTCAACAGTCTGACCAGAGCAGGGATTATTCCTGGCTGACCCCAGCCGATCTTGGCTACAGTCCGTGCGTATCCTATTTGGTTTGTAAGATTATACAAATCCATCTCCCTGCAGCTGCAGCAAAAAAATCAAACTCTGTTAAAACAGAACTGCAGGAAGCTTTCCCCTTTAATTAAACCTCAGGCCAAAAAAACAAAACAAAACAAAAAAACAACAGGACGAGAGAGACTGAAGGGGGCGGATGGTCTGGAACCTATGTTCATTATTGGAGGTGAAGCCTAAATATAACCACACAGTGCGGCCTGCGTTTCCGTTTGGAGGTGAAACGTGTACGCTGGGCATGAAAGGCAATGCTGCTGCTTTGTTTCTCGGGAACTTGAAATAGCTCCTGCTGAGCCAGCAGCGAGCGGAGCTGCAGCCCCATTTCTTCGCCTCTTTTCCAGTTTCACACACATCAAACACAGACAGCTTGAGCTTTGAATGAGCCCTTTCAGGTTCTTTTCTGCATCCATCTACTGAAATAAAGCTTTACTCCAACAGATATTGATACAAATGTGATGCGATGTGACTGAAATAGACCAACTGGTCGACATAAAGAACACAAATGGTTTTGCTAAGGCAGGCCGAACCCTGTAATGTCCTTCAGATCAACTTTCTGAGCTCACACACAGATATTCTAGTCATCTTCTCATTAAACTGAACTGAATTATGCTGGATTGGTGGAAAATTTACTAAATCAAAATGAAAGATATGACTAAAATTAAACACAAGAGCAAAAACTGAGTGTAAGGAAGGAATGAATCTGAAGAATATTAAAGGGAATGGTGGTTTCTGATATGGGTGACCTGGGCAACCACCCAGGGCAGCATCTTGTTGGGGACAGCATGAAGTAAATATTGCGTTTCCTAACTAAATATTTAGTTTGGAGCTAAATATTTAGCTCGCAAACAAAATTTGGAGACTAAATATTTATGTGGTTAACTGAATAATTACTAAATAATTCATTTACAAATTCAATATTTAGCTTGCTGACTTAAAACTCATCTCTATTTTGATATTTAGTTCCAAACTAAAGAAAATTGTTACCAAGCTTGTTAACAATATATGTTGGAGCTAACAAAATATTTAATTAGAAGCTAAATACTAGCTTGCTAGCATATTTAGGTTGAATTATGCAATATTTATGAACAAACAAACAAATGAATGAATAACATGGTGAAAATAAGACTTTGAACAATGAACACAAACAGATTAAGCTACTTTGTAAAGCGGAATGTGACGACTCGTCAGTCTGTAGATATGCAGAGCCCTGCTGCTGCCTCCTGCAGAGACTCTGCTGACCTCTCACACATTGACGCGACCTCCGCCAGGCCCCGGCCCACCAGGATAAGCAGGTGTAGGATGAGGTTGGAAATGTGCAAAGGTGACAAAGACGTAATTCGAAACAGTTGTAACAGCTGTTATTTTATTGACAGGCACCTTTACAGTGCAGTGACTCAGGGGCCCAAACAGCTAATAAATGTCTAATATAGCCACGCTTTTGATATTTCCAGATTTTTATCTGAAAGAATAATGTGTCCCTTTAGTCCCATTGCACAGTTATGCGCTTCTTTGTCGTCATCTGAGCATAAAATCCCAATAAACCCTACTGAACTTTATGGTGGAAGTGTGACAAGAAAAATCTGACGTTCTTTGGAGTGAATATTGACCTCGTGGTTCTGTTTGCAGTCTCTCAACATTTCTATGTTCAATGCAAATTACTATGAGGCAAAAAATAAAAAAAATTAAAAAAGGAAAAAAGTCAGTAAGTTCTCCAGTTCTTAAAACAACCACAGAAAGTTCCAGCAACTATTTGGCTCAACAGCACATTGAGTCTTCCCAGGTGCATTCAGTGCACGCACACACACACACACACACACACATGCGCACGGGCGCTTTCCACAGTTTCTGTTCTAATTAGAGGGAGTTCTTGTGGTTCTGTGTCTGCACTGTGAAAACCTCTGGGATGATGTCTTTCAGGCGTCTCAGAGCTGGACTGAAAGGCGCTGAAGCTTGTAATACGCTTCTGGACCTATATCCCATAGCGCCCAGCAGCTTTCTTGTTGGTTTATTGCGTTGTCACGACGAATGCTGAAAAGTTCTAGGGGTATAAGCAAAAGTCGCTTACAGGCAACACAATATCTTATTTATTTTACAAAAGGACTTTGTGCTGGTTCAGGTTCTTGGAGAGGGAAAGCACTTTGCTGACACAAACAGACCTCATAGTTTGGGTTTTTCTTCTCATGCCTTCCATTTGTCCTCCCGTGGCACACGGGTCTGCACCATGCAAGTGCACAGAAGGTGAAAACGGATGAGTGAGATTTATAGAGACAAAGAGGAGGCGAGTCATCTCACAAGATTTGTCTCTGAAGAGTGAATAATATGTTGCATAAAGCCTGGCACTCTGCATGAGGAATCCACTCCAGATTTCTTCTTCTGCTGCTGCTGCCAAAAGCCTCTCATTCAGTGGGAGTGACGGAGCACATATTCCTGTCGGCTATCAGAGAACCGGCCAGAAAGTGGAGGAACTTTCTCGTTAATATGGAGACAAAATGAAACAGATTTGTGCCTTTTTTTTCTTCTTTTAACAATCGAAGCTTTATAGTAGCAGTTGGCCACAATTCAATTGATTAAAAAAGTGGAGTTTCAAATGTTACAAACTAAAAAGATGGTGGAAAAGAGCCTGAGGATCTCTGTTATTGAATAGTACTGGGATTGTACATGATGATATGATTCATTAACTTGTGTAATAAGGTAGACTTTACAAATGGGAATTGTTAATTAATTAATTAATTTTACATTTCTGCCATCTACTTCCACACAAATATTCTGATGTTTATCAGTGCTGATTTGATTACTGGGGGATTCTTGGATTTAATTAATAGAATAGAATAGAATAGAATAGAATAGAATAGAATAGAATAGAATAGAATAGAATAGAATAGGGTCACACCAAAGATCAGAAAGTGTGAAAAATATATAAAAAAAACAAGATTAAAAACAACAACCATGAAAAATAATAACAATATTGTTATACAAGATTATAATATGAAAAATATGGTGTGGTTATCAGAAATAAAAACATAATTCTCCGATCTAGGGGAACCAAAATGACTTTTTCTTTCTTTTTTTAATGTACAAGCATGTGTACTGAACATAAAAAAACAACAGAAGACTATTTACAACAAAGCATATCAGAAAAATAGATGCACAATAACAGCAGAAATGTTTCAAAATTAGAGAAATAGTGCAAGTGACTGTGAAAACACATAATGCAAATGACCTGCTTCAGGTCGGCAGGCATGTTTTATCTGGGGCAACAAGGCGTTCTGCCCAGGGCAGTACGGAAACAAAATAAATATTAAAATGTCATTTGTGTTTAGAACAAATATTCAGTTCCTTTGTTTCATGTGCAGTCAATGAGGATCGACGCAGCATGCAAACTCTGTAAAATCTCGCTGAACATCAAGAAGTTCTGTGCTAAATTAAAGGAATAGTTTTTGTGTTTTGGAAGCATTTTGGGATTTGACTTTCTCTAGTTTAACACACTTTACTAGCTTGATTTAGAGGTATGATGTGAATTAAGTTTTGGTTAAGGTTAGGGTTAGTTATGTTAAAGATTAAGGAAAAAGTCTAGATTAGGCATAATGCAATTATAAAAATGACTGAAAGTGTGTGTGTATACCCACACACAAGGATTTGTGTGTGGGTATAGGTACTTAGGTACCTACGTATCTATATACGTACCTATACCTATACGTAGGTGCATGTTTGATTATTCAAAAACCAATGAGTAGATGCTGTAATTTGTATAAAGTGCTTCTATCACAGCTCATGTTTAGTGACCATATAAAACAGCAGTACATCAATGATTATGCAGGACAGTTTCTGCTACTGTTCTGCACATTTCAAGGACTTCATAACAGCATTTCAGTATATTTCATCATCTCATGCTGAAAAAGAAGGACTGCAGCTGGACTGCTGCCTTATCGAAGGTATCCTGAAATAACAATGAAACCATTTTTGCCATGAAAAGAATGCTCTATTTATGTTCTTCTTTTCCTTACAGGGATTATTTATTATATATTTAAAGCTGCACACCTAGTTTTCTATGAAGTTATAGAACTTAAGCTATAAAGATTGGTAACTGTAGAACATGTGACTTTTGCTGTTTTGCTAACTAAAGACTTTTTAATCAAGAAAAGAAGTTTGCCATTCCAAAGACAAGCTTTCGTTGTCCTCTGATGACATCACATAAGGCATAAGTGAGATGATCAGAGTTCTTTTTGGTGTTCATTTGTAGTTTTCGCTTTATTTTCATGTTTCTCCATCAAATGATTGTATCTGTGTTCTTTTCGGCAGCAGCATGAACACATGTGAGCGCTGTTTCAGACTGCTACATTAAGCAACACACTTCCGTTATTCTGCTAATAGCGCAGTCAGTTTTTTTGTTTAGCCCTTAATGCTAATGCTAACTTTTTTAAAAAATGCAGCACACTTAGCTTCTCCTAAATTATTTTTTTCCAAATAAATTCTAAAGCACCAATTTACAGCGTGTTTTGTAAACTTTAATTTTAATATAGTCCCACGTCTGTATTGAAGTTTTGTTTATCGGCTGCAAAGTATATGTAGTTAGTTAGACCTTTATAGTCATGCTATTTTAAAGTGGGTGAAGCCTATTTTCACAGCAGTTGGACATGGCATTTGATCCTGTTGAAGTTGATATACAATTTTGAAGAACATTATTAGACACTTTGTGGTTATAAACTTGATTGAAGTTAGTGCTTTAGCTTTAGCTTCCACTAAATAATGTGCTGGGTAGTGCTTTCATTAGCTTCCACTAAAAAATGTGTTGTGCAGAGCTTTAGCATTGGTTGGTGAAAGGAAGTATAAATAGTGCTTTCATATTAGTCTGGACACTAGCTTCTTAGTTACCAGTACCCACCACTGAATTTAAGGTTATTCTTTTTTTCAAGAAGAAGAAAAAAAATGTATAGCAAGTTAGGTACTTGTCAGTGAAAAAAAAAATCTCGCTTGATCATATCCTTAACCCTATGAAGAGAGGAATGTGAGAAAATATTTTTCACCATGAGATACACCGCTAGGGAAATGGATATGATTATGAGCACTGAGAGCTGCCAGAAAAAAAAAGAGAAAGAAAATCAGTGTAAAATCCAAATTGCAATGATGATGTAAGCTTGTTGTTGACTTTCCTAGTCTGAATGACTGAGCAAAGGATGGGGGGGTGGGGTGTCATTAATCCACAGCTAGTGGTGACTTGCCAAGAGAAAATGAGGTGTAGTGGGGGATGGGCGACAAGGCTCTGTTATGACTGATTCATGATACACAAACTTCTGAACGTCAGACTTTTAGTTCTCCTCATTTTCTTCTGTCTTCGTTCGTTTTAAAGAAACGCTGCTTCATTTTTTCCCCTTCTTTGAACGTGTTTAATGTACCATGAATTAATATTTAATTAACGCTTTCAGCTTGTGCTAAACACATGCAGGTGCTTGGTGGCCTTTTAAAACTAGGCTAGAGATACAAATAAATAGTTTTGTCCTCTGTAAATCAAGTACTTAACGTTATCCTTAATACTGACCGACGATACTGTAAACATATACTGTTCCCTGCTGCCACCACGGGTTAATAATCTTTCAAATGGGCTTTAGAGTCTGTCTGACGCTCTGAAATAACAGTAGTTACAAGCAGCCCATTTTAGCATGACAGGTCACTCCGCTGTGTGTCTGAAGCCGTTGCTGGGCTCTTACCGCCGGGTTTTAGCTTTAATATTATAACCTCACCATAGTTCATCTATGCGCTAAAGGGAGCAACCCTGCAATGGATTAAAGCGACAACATGGTCTGACTTGAGCGTCAAAGTGAATGGAAGATACCGTCTGTTGGAAGTTTTAACCCAAGTAGGTATGACATTGTAGCTACACTGTCATTAGCATAGCATGCTAGGTTTATGCAGTTAGCCAGCTAGCTTGTTGGCAAGTCCACGAGAGTAGCAGCCTGACGACCTTTTGGTTCAAAGCAGGAATTTATGTTAGAGAGGTATTCAAATGACGGTAATTAGTAGTAATAACGCAATAAAAATAACAAGCACAAATGCGAAGTTATTACAATAGGCACGGGACGCAAATGCCTGCATCAAAATAAGTAAGCCGTTCCCCGCCTTGACTGACTGGCATGTGTGTTGACGGGTACAACCAGCGCCATGCCGAACTGATTACACACGCATGGTAGCCAGTGAGCTAAGGTTACACGGCTTTACACTACCGCTGTGATTACTTTAGTTTCCGAAACAACTGAGTTGCAGTGTTTTTTTTTTTTGTTTTTTTTTGAACAGCAGGCAGGTCCAGATATTCCACGTTGTTTGTCTGTTTATTTATAGAATGGCCGTGATACTCCCATTTCACCTCGAACTGGGCTGGTCCGCCTGATGTCCACCCTCAAGTTAGTTTAGCTCCTTTTGCTAGGAGTTTTTAACAAGTATAAGCATTTGCACAAGCACAGGTGCGTCTTTATGAATGGAAAAATTACCATATTCAAATGTTTTGGGTTTTTTTAAAGTATATTTTTGAAAGCTAAACTCATCCATATGCACTTATGTTAATTTAGATAATTATAATTTAAAGCTAATGAGAACCCCATATATAATTTCTTTAAAACTTTGAATAGTATGTCAAACAAACAAAAAGTGAAAAAGGTATTTTTGACACAGAAATGTAACGTTTTCGCAGAGATTAGGATGTAGAAATCTGCTGACTGGACAGTTTCCCTTCGTGGTCGCCGAGACGCTCCGCAACCGCACAGCTGTGAGGTTTTAGAGATGAGGCGGACAACAGGAAGTCTGCTCTGGTATTGATAGCACCATGTGAACGAAATCTGTGCCGGGTGTTTCCCTGGTGTAAACATTTTGAAGACATTGAAGGCAAACGAGCTCCGGAGGCCAAACAAGATTTACAGTTTACACCTCGGCGTCTTTCTCTTCTTGGTGATTGATGTAAATCCTGTGACTGGTTGGTTCCACAAACCATCCATCATCATCTTCATCACTAACAAGCCAAATGTGGTTATCAAAGCAATCTGGACTTCCTGAACACCTTCAGCTGCAGAATTTTTCATCATATTTTAATTTTAGTTTTTTGTGGTGACTTTTTGTCTAATTATGTTTAATTTGTTTTAATTAGAGTGGGTTTAGTGGTTTTTATTAATTAAATAGATTTTTAGTTTTTATTAGTTGGAGAAGACATCTTTTTCATTCTTTGGTTAATTTCCAGGTGCAGAACATATTCATTTGATTAGAAACTGTGTTCCAATGATGCTCATCTGTCAGATTAAAGTACCTTTTTGAAGATAACCTTTAAGCTGGTATTAAATATACTTTTCAGTGAACCCCATTTTCTGTTAGAAATGGTTTTTAATTTTTCTGACATAATTTTCTGGTCTAAAATGTCACATTTTCATGATTATGACCGGAAAATCTTGATAGTTAGCAGAAACGAAGGCTTGAAAACACCAATTTAATGTATATAAACTTCATTTAGTGACGGAGTTACTGAAATAAATGAACTTTTCAATCGTACAAGATGTCACTGTGCGTATACAAGGCAATGGTTATTTCTCAAAGATCTAAGCTGACTGTTATTTTTGCAGAACGTCTCTATGATAAAACAGGACATTAAGAAGAACATTTGAAGGGAATGGTGTAATATGCAAATATCAATACAATTATCTAGTATACAAAAACAGTTTTTACACTTTTCCTCACAATGGACAGCAGCCTAATGTCTTTGAGTAAAACTAATAAAATCTGTGCAGATAATCCTCGTTACTATAGAACTCAGTTAAAAGTAAGAAGAAACTTTTGTTTTCTTTTCTGATTTGGTTTGTTTTCTCAATGATCTTTTCCCAGGATATTCCAAGATCTCAGCTTTCTGCCCTCTAGAGACAAGGTCACCGTAAAACAGACAAACCACGTTTTAGGGGAATATTTTGCAAATATAATTTATTAAATAGCTTTGCTCTAGTAATGTACTGTCGCCCTACTAACCTGAGAAGTTGTCTTGCTGCGTCAATTTTCTGAAAAACACCAGTTTGAAAAACTCAAAGTGACACTGCAGAGTGCAAATATGGAGTATTTGAAGGTTCATGAAGTTGACGGTGAACACTCAGGGTCTGTTTTTGTTCTCTATTTCAGGGTCCAGAGACGAGGCGGCCATCATGTGCAACTGAAGACGTCTTGATGATCACATGGGTACTGTATTGATGACCACATTCCTGTTAGGAGTTGAGAAAAGAAACACTGAATTGATTCTGTACATGCAGCCGGGACATTTTGTGTAATTTGTTTTCCAAATCCCAAAATTCATTGCTTTGAAACTCAACTGAGGTAATTGACCGCATACTTTAGCCATCAGTCAGCATAATTCTGGCTCCGTATTTGACCACTCTGAATTTAAATTGGTTGGTTTTCTGCCTGTTGATTGGAGGTTTCATAATTTGATTCACTTTGTGCAATGCACCTGTACCACTGGTAGCAAAATTGGCCGAAAACCTGCAGCTGTGAATGCAACAGACTGTGATTCTGGAATCCATCCAGTCTGTCAGGTGGATTAAATACAAACATGTCTGACTGTAGAAAACTGTGGATCATACACCGCCAGTTATTTCCTAGTTTGTGTTGGTCTTTTCACATGAAATTATATATAAAATACTTAAGTTTCTAGCTGCAGCTGTACAAAATGTGAAAAAGTTAGAGGGATATGAATACTTTTACAGGCCATTAAGGGCGCATTCACACCAGCCCTGTTTGGTCTGCTTTAATCAACTCTAGAGGTGTGAATGTGAGTGTGGACCAAAAACATAAACTCCGGTTTACTTAAAAACACAGGTCTCGGTTTGGTTGAAGTGAACTCCGGTGCGGCTCAAATTCATATGTGAATCCCAAGTGGACTGGAGACCTCTCCAAAAGCAGGAAGCAGACTATAATGCAAGGCATTCTGGGTAAATACAATGAGAGTCTAGTGCCAGTGGGAGAAATTGCTTGTGGTTTTTTACCAAAAACAAAAGAAAAATTCTACAACCACTAAAATCTGACGCTATTGCATTTTTGTTTTCATGTTGTGAAGAAGGAAGTTGCATTCAATTCTTCTTCAGTGGTTATTGGTGTGGCGCCCCCACAGGTGATGGGGTGAACAATTTTTTTCAAAGTGTTTTATTTATTTGACAGAGTGAGGTGTGAAAGGGAATTACAGTAGCTGAAAATAAACCAGATGTTGCCATTTTGGTCCTCAATGGAACAGAGTCTACTGAACTGTCAGGTGTGAAAATGCCCTAAGAAGCCAAGATCTTATTTTTATTTTCAAACCTGATAGTCCAGGAAACTCTGTTCCATTGGGGACAAAATTTCAGCTTTTGTAACATTTTCAGGTGCTGTGGTTCTCTTTCACACAACAAACTAATTGAAAAACTGTTCTCCTCCATACCTGTGGTGGCGCTGCATCAAGAACTACTGAAGGAAACGACATGAAAACCTCTGAAGAAGACACAGAGCACAACTTCCTTCTTCACAAAATGCAAGCAAATATGGAGAAGTTTCAGATTCTAGTGGTTGGAGGATTTCTCTTTTGCCTTTGGTTAAAAAAAACAACAAAAAAACAGAACAGAACACAAGTTATTTCTCCCTCCAACGCTAGACTCTTATGTTTGCTTTGATTGTATTTACCCAGAATGCCTTGCGTTACAGTCCACTTCCTGCTTTTGAAGCGGTCTCCGGTCTGCTTGGTGTTCACATATGAATTCAAACCACACCAGAGTTCCCTTCAACCGCACCGTGGTCGAGGTTTTTAGTCGGGCCAGAGTTTGCTTTTTTAAATCAGAGTTTGATTACGAATTCACACCTACCCAAATGAACCGGACATTATAGGCAAACGGACTGGAGTTGGATTAAAGCGGACTGAACTGGACTGGTGTGAATGCATATAGGATCAAATACTGAGTTCCATCTCTGCCACAGCTTGTGTTGTGTCGAATTACCTGAAATCTGCTGAGTCGTAGTGTTGAGGCTCAGTAACCAGCTGGACTCTCTGACCGCCTGCTTCACGGCTTCCTGGAGGCCTTTTCCTCTATTCCAGGCCTCCAGGGTTAGCTGGCGTTGAACGTCAGCCTTTAGGGACGCAGCAGAAGACGTGTTGACTCATTCAGCGGGCTGGCAGAATGCAAACAGTGGACATTCTGTCCTTTTTCCACTCTTCTTGTTTATTCCGACATTTCCATTTAAACAGCATAGGTTCTGCCAGAACAGGAATAGAGCACAAACACAAGCTGTGCAGGAATCACTTCCAGATGTAGGTTAATGAGTGGAAACCGGTGGGCCTGGCTTCAGTGACGAGGCATGTGCCTTTAGTGAAAGTAGGGTGGAAAGAGAAAATATCATTCCGGGTTGGGATTTTTCTAAAGTTTTACAGTTTCATTCGCTTCTGTTCGTGTTTTACAGGCTACTGACCTGTGCTGACCCGATGGTTTAATCAGCAGGACTAAAAATGAGCATCAGCAGCGATGAGGTCAACTTCCTGGTTTACAGATACCTACAAGAGTCAGGTACAGCTGCTTTCTGTGCCATCGGAAAACCTTGTGGAGTCGATTTAAAATGATTTGACAGCCGCTGCTACAGCTAACCTTCGGACACTCTGCTAATGAGCTTCCGTTCTACTTTCCAATTTTTCCCCACCATCCTCCAGGCTTCTCCCACTCAGCATTCACCTTTGGCATAGAGAGCCACATCAGCCAGTCGAACATCAATGGAGCCCTGGTGCCCCCTGCTGCCCTCATCTCCATCATCCAGAAGGGCCTGCAGTATGTGGAGGCCGAAGTCAGCATCAACGAGGTCCGCTTCCTTTTAATTAGGAGATAAACCTCCATCGTCGTTTCGCTTCTTTTCCCGACGTCCGTCCTTCTACGGACGACGATGCTCTGCGGTGTGAGTGTGAAGTTTGTTGTCTCTGTCCAGGACGGGACCCTGTTTGACGGACGGCCCATCGAGTCACTGTCTCTGATCGACGCCGTCATGCCGGATGTGGTCCAGACCCGGCAGCAGGCCTACAGAGACAAACTGGCTCAGCAGGCGGCGGCGGGCAGCAGCAGCACGGGGCTACAGGGAGGTTCCAAGAACGGGGACGGAGGACCCGCTAACGGAGAGGAAAACGGATCACATGCCTTAGCCAGTAAGCTAACTCCACACACACCATGCTGCTCCTTGTGTGATTTGTAGGGAATTTAGGATAAGCTAAGATAAAAGTGCACTAAGAAATCAGTGAGGAAGCTTTTTTCTACTCAGGGTGTCTGTGCATCCTTATAAAGTCTTAAATTCATGTATCTAAAATTAAGACCTTAAGATGTCTTAAAGGAACAGTATTCTGTAAGATCAACTTTTTTGACATTACAATGTTATTCCCTCATTAAAACACATCTGGAGTGTTGCTTTGATTCTTTCATGCATGCTTGATAAATCTTTTAATCTCCATGGCAACCATTCAGCTGTGCAAAACGCCTGATCTGCCTTAGCCCTGCTTTCGAGGTGTAGCTCCTCCTCTGAGCTGCAGTTTTCAAGCTTCTGCGTCACAGAGGCTCCCTCCCTTGCAGCTCTCCTACTCAGCTCCTTCAGACTAGCCAGCAGCAATTAGCTGCTGGTGGAACTGCACCATGTGTTGTTTTTGTGCTGTTTGTCTTTCTCTTTCTCATTGTTTTTTCAATGTCACATGCTGCTTTTATTTTAATTATGTGAAGCACTTTGAAATGCCTTGCTGCTGAAATGTGCTATACAAATAAAATTTGATTGATTGATTTTTCCTCATTCTGCTGAGTTATTATAGGATTTACTTCTTAGACTGATAAAAATGTCTTAATGACTTCCTGAAGGTGAAGTTTCAGAATGAAGAGCTTCTTAAAGAGACAGAGGCAGAATTGCAAGGCATTAAATTATAAAATCAAATTTATTTTACATAATGTTTGATATATACAGAATTTTCACATCAACTCAAGGTGACATAGTTACTTGATTGTGTTATATAATGGTGCTGTGTCTCAAAAATACAGACCGCTCCTTTAAATTCATAAATAAAATGGTATACTTGCATATGTGGTTTTTTTCCCCCGTGAGACAAAATATCAAGTCATAGATCCAAGACAATTTCACAAGTGCTAAACAAAAGTTGTTACCATGACAACTCTGGCCGATCCTGGAGTCATATTAAAGCCCTTTGTGATACTCACTCTCAAAATGGGCATCCTGCATGTTCCCCTAATCTAAATCCCAGAGCAGACGCTCGCTTCATGGAAACAAGTTATTGTGGTGAACAGGAAGAGCACCACTTTGTTTTGATATTTTGTCTTTGTTTTTTGTTTTTCTTCCAGATGCGTGAACACAAGTATGTCATTTTTTATTCAAGTAAAATTGAAATAATCTAAAATCAGTATTGGTAGCTCAATGCTGAAACACCAGAGTTTAGCCTCAAAACCTGGAATGTTTGCTGGTCTGACTGTTTATTTGTGCCTTAGCCAGTGAATCCTTGGTTTGACTGTGTTCCCTTCCCTCTGCTGTAGATAACTACTCAGAGATGATGGACGTGGACCGGGATGTGGAGATCCCCCAGAGCAAAGCCATGGTCCTGCGAGGCCACGAGTCGGAGGTTTTTATCTGTGCCTGGAACCCGGTGAACGACCTCCTTGCCTCCGGGTCAGCACCACCTTTCTGTGTGTGGAACGTATTTCAGAGCGGTCGTGGCATCTTTAATCAATTTTCTCAGAAAAACTTAATCCATCTTCTGTAGAAATCAAGTGATACAGGTGTTTTTTGTTGTTGTTTTTTTTCCAACCAATGGCAGTTATTTTTGCGTCAGTCTAACCAATCCCCATTATGTGCTACCAAATGTTTTGAGCTGAATCTTGAAACCGATGTTGCTTTTTCTAGGGAAGCATTGATCCGCTTTTTTCACTTCCTTTATCGGCCGATACAGAAAAACAGCTGGATGGACTTAAAATGTTTATTTTTTTAAAAACACAGCCATAAATATACTGAACTACAATTTAATTACATAACTTTGCACCAGTAAAGACACTTAAATACACCAATAAATTCTCAAGCTTGGTCAGACATGTAAATAACTTTCATTTGTTCAGCCAGTTCAATTAATGAAGTGTAATATAGAATAAACAATCCCAATCTTTAATCTTTTTCAATATCAAAACTGATACACATATTAATATCAGATCAGTGCATTTCTAGCCTTTTCTTCCTCCATTACATGATAAAAATGAAACAATGGTAACAAATGTTACACAAGTCTCAATTTAACCATAAAAGAGAGACATTAACAAAGCAAACAAAACATTTTAACAGTGGATGGAACATTTACTGTCGTTTCTTCCCACTTATGCTGAGACAAAGAGACTATCAAAGGGCATGTAGAGCTAAATTAGACAGCTAAAAATACATTAAAAGTAGTTGAAAGCGTACACTTGTCGATGCAAGAAAATAAATTTGCAAATATCCGTCCAAAATATCGGTCGACCACTAATCTTCTTTTTTCTACATTGAAACACGCAGAAGGATGTTGACAATTAATCCTTTTTCTACATGTCTGCATACTGCTGCTAATGGAAATGATCCTGATCTGATGGGGTTTTATTTCGCTACCATAGCAACACTTTAATGTACGAGGTTGATATCCCAGTGAAAGATGTGGCAGCAGAAATCACACCTCGTCTTCAACGCTGCAGTTTACAGCGGCTCTGATCCGTCTACATGTTTTTCTGCATGTTTTCTTTTCATCACACACCCCGTCGCTGGAGGAAAACGCTGTTTCTCCTTACTCCATTTAATGAAGAAGTCAGAGTCACCCATTGTGTTGTTCTGAGTCATAACGCCCACCGTTTTGAATCTGCTGTGCTTTTCTCTGCCGCTCTGCGTTTACGTCCCTGGGCTCGTTATCGCGGCTCCACGGAGATTAAAACAGAATTAAAAACAGACACTGTTAAATAAGCACGCCCTGTAAAAGTATGCATACGGTGAAAAAACAATGACAATTCACATAGAACGCTAAATACGCAGGGGGAAAAAAACGCCTTGATTAACCAAATAAATGACTTTTTTTTTTTTTTTTTGCTTTGTAAAACATCCTTCCTTTTTGCTGATCCAGGTCAGGAGACTCGACGGCGCGGATCTGGAACCTGAGTGAGAACAGCACGGGGGGGTCCACCCAGCTGGTTCTGAGGCACTGCATACGGGAGGGCGGCCAGGACGTCCCCAGCAACAAGGACGTCACCTCCCTGGACTGGAATGTGAGTGTGTGGAGTCTAACCTAGAAATGTTTCTAGATCTGGACAGGCATCGCCGAAGGCCTTCCATCTAGTCACAACATTCTTTATTTTCCCACAAGAAAAGTAACGTTTTCTTCTTCTCAATTTTTAAGTAGCATAACATAAATATTTTTGTTTTTTTATTATTATTATCATTTGTTTTTATTCATTTATTTATTTTTTAAATTAATTTAGTTTTTATTTTTAAACAAATACATATTTTGTCTTATTCTTTAATCTATTTTTCATAATCTTAATTTATTTTTAATTTCTGTATTTATTCTTTATTTTTGAAATGCAAGTATTTAGTATTTTTTTATTCATTTATTATTTTTAGTCATAAAAAAGCAACAAAAAATTTTCATACTTTTTGTTTTATATTTTTTATAATTTTTATTCATTTGTAATGCTCAAATTTATTTTTGTACTTATAAAACAGACATATATTTGGTCTTAAAGTGAGCTTCACTTGAAGACTGTAATAGTGAGATAAAATGAAAACTAATAACCCTGGAGCCCTGAGGAAAAGAGTAAGAGGTGAATATTTGGATGAATATTACAATGAGAGCTTTATTTTAGTTTTGAAATTTGGGTCCAACTTTATTTTCTAGACCAACAGAAACTAGAGTGCAGTCGTAAGTTGAATTTATTCCTGTTTGGATTTTTACCACCGTTGTCGTCTTCGACAGCAAACATGTTGAAGATGACAATGACCGAAACAGAACAGTTTGAGTGATGGAAAAGTAGCCCTGCATGTCAGTTCAAGCACGCCATCCCAAACTGTAACATATGGTGGTGGCAGCATCATGCTGTGGGCATGGAGAAGCTGCTCATACCTGATGGGAAAATGGGCAGAGCTAAATACAGAGCAACCCTGGGAGGAAATGTGGAGGCTCTTCTTCCAGCAGAACAATAACCTTAAGCAAAACTGAATGGTTCAGATCAGAGCATAGTCGGATGTAAGAATGGCCTAGTCAAAGTCCAGACCTAAGTTGGTATTATGAAAAAAGCTTGAGCTGCTTTGTGATGAACAAATGGCAGAAATGTCACTATTTGCAGCAAAATTCAGGTCACACTAAAGACAGTTTTTACTACAAGACATCTTTATGGACTGGTTTAAGTTCATCATTAAAAAACAAACAAAAAAAACCCAATAAAAACAGAAAAATAAAGTTCTTTGGTCGAGGGGTGTGAATACTTTTACAAAGTGTTGTGTAATAGTTTATTTGTCAATCTAACCTGTAAAGGTTGTGGAAATTCCCTACAGTTATCAGCAGGTCAGGGATCAGCCACAAAACTGCAATCGGTGCATCCCTGTTGATGTAATGTCATTCTTCCAACAAAACAAATACTTATTATTCTACTAAGGTCACGCACAGCATAAAATAAGAGCTGATGTTTTCCTCTTAAAGTCTCACATGAAAAAAACAATAAAGTCATTAATTATGAAGATGAAACCCATTTAAATGGCAGTGAAGCTAACAAGAATCGCACCTCTCTTCTAGAGTGAGGGCACATTACTGGCCACCGGCTCATACGACGGTTTCGCCCGGATATGGACGAAAGACGGTAACACACACACACACACACACACACATAGCTTTAATCACACTACAGCTGCACAAAACACACCTCGTTTATCTCCTTCCCGGAGTCGTCTGATTGTTGTGCTCTTCAGGAAACCTGGCCAGTACTTTGGGTCAGCACAAAGGGCCCATATTTGCACTCAAGTGGAACAAAAAAGGCAACTTCATCCTCAGCGCCGGAGTAGATAAGGTAAGGCTTATTGATTTTCAGCTGGGGTTTGGCCGCGTGCCATATTTTTGGGTTTCAAGCTTTAAATTGATTGTTCTTGGGTTCTTGGCTCTGTTTTCTAAATCTGAAGCAGAAAAGCTGTTTTAAAGTGAAGATGGCTGCACTTCCATTTACAAACGTGCAATTAAGAATAACAAATATAAAGACAGGGAAAGCGTTCTGTCCAGATTTCTGACGAATCGAGGATGGGATCACGCATCAGCTTCTTGTGTTTCTGAAGAGTCAGAAATGCATCAATCGATGAGTAAACACTGCCATCTAGTGTACTAAAGTGTAACAGCACGTTAACTCTATATTAGGCAGTGCTGGTAAGAGATTCTTATGAACAGAAATAAAACAGTTTCATTGTAATTGCATGCAAATTAAAACAGAAATGCATAACATGATCTCATGATCTGTTCTTAGAAATATAAAAGCAATTTTTAAAAAAAAATTTACTGTTAAATCCATATAGCAGATCGTTAGGTGTAATGTTAATTAAGAACATTACACCTAATGTGTATATTATATATAAATATATATAATACATATATATTTATTATATGTATTAATTGTTAAGTATAGAATTAATTTTAAAGAATACACTCCTGTTGTGCAGGATTAGGTTATAATAACTAACAAATAAGCTGTTACTTAAAAAAAGAAAACATACCGTTTCTTGGTCCTAGTCGCTTCTTAAGGACCTCCGTCCTCTAGCAGTCTTTCAGTGCAACACCAAAGGGAAATGCAGGTTGCAGAAATGTCAGCTCATGCTACCAAAAAAGAAAATATTGATTCAAAATGTGGAGTTAATAGCCAATTATTAGCTTTTTGTGCTCACCAGCGTTTCATTTTGTAGAATGTTTTTAGTTTTGGTAACTCTAGGCCGTTAAAAACGTCATCAATGTTCTCCTCACTTGCAGCAGAGGGTTGAGTGTATAATCATTGATAAAAGCAGCATTCTTTAATTCCTCTCCTATATTATTAGATGTTAGGATTCCTCATCTTGTACATCATATTTTCCATATGTTGCTTGCACAGATTGTAGACATGTTTCATGTTGTTGTTTACAACATGCAACACAAGTCTGAAAAAGTATTAAAAGGTCAATTTAAGGGTTTTATGAATCAATATCAAGCCACTCAGAATTTCTTTTAAACCCAGCTCTATTTCCAATGTGCATATATCATCTTATTTCACCTTGTATTTTCTTAATTTCTTTTCTTATGAGCATTTTTCTTTTTGGTCTGTCAGTTTTGTCCCTCTGCACTTTTTCATGTACGATGCCCAAAAAAATGCCCCTCACCTTCCCCCCCGCACCGCTTTTAACGTATCCAACTAGATTTTTGGTGAAATTCTGGAAAATCTTTCATATCACTCTGCAGTTTTTCTGTTGTCTCATTCAGAAAACATAAATTAAATTTCCATAAAGTCTTTGTTTCACTTTTCAAATTGGGAAGGTAATGGAACTCTCTCTCTGTCTCCGTCTCTCTCTCCACACAGACAACAATTATCTGGGACGCACACACAGGGGAAGCAAAGCAGCAGTTTCCTTTCCACTCAGGTGAGTGACAACAGCTAGCCGCTTTTTTTCACTCCACTTTTCATGTAGTACTCTCATTTTTAGGCAGATGTTACCCTACATGTTAGAATTTGAGTTTCTCCCTGTCATCAGGTGTTTTTACAGCCAGATGGTTGTGTTTGATGTCGTTGCTAAGATAATCTTCCCACAGGTCACTGAGCTCTGACCGGTTAGAATAACAACATTTTATATCCAGATCATGACTTCCATGTGTTTGTGTGTTTATGTGCCAATAGCACCAGCTCTGGACGTGGACTGGCAGAACAACAACACGTTTGCCTCCTGCAGCACCGACATGTGCATCCACGTGTGTAAGCTAGGTCAGGACAGACCCGTCAAGACTTTCCAGGGACACTCGGTATGACGGCCGCCACAGTCCTCACTCACACGGCACACACGGTGGAAACGCCGCGTCTGCTCAAGAATGTTCACCCTCAGATTTCAAACCAAAAGCTTTCAGAATGTCAAACTAACTCTAACGTCAGATAGAGATAACAGTGGGTGAAAAACCAATCGCCCACATTGTTAAAGGTTCAGTATGTCACTTTTATACAAAATATTTTTATTACATATTTGTTAAAACTGTTGCCATGTTGTGACGGTGTAATATGAGGCAGATGATCTGTGAAAATATCGATCTCCTTCCACCTCCTCTTTCAGCTACTGTTGCTATTTGAAGAAATGCACCAGTCCTGGTCAAAAACAGCCAATCAGAGCCAGGAGGAAGGCCTTAGTGCTGTCAATCATCCTCATGTGCTCACTGCTAAAATGAGCTGATGGTGGAGAAACAACTTACTTATAGGAAAATTGTTTGTCTGCCGTCGCTAGTTGCCATGCCTTAACTAGCTTTAGCATTTATGACTGGCTGTGCCAGCTGCAGCTTAGCAGAGAGCAAGAGCCACACAAGATTGTGATTGTCAGCACTAAGACCCGCCTCTTGGCTCTGATTGGTTGTTTCTAGTTAGCACTGGAAGAAGGCAGAGGAGCTCCCTTTTTTTTTCCCTCCAGATTATCCATCTCATACCAAACTGTCACCACATATAGTGACAGATTCAATAACTCTGGAAAAACATATAGAATTTTTTTTTATTTTTATTTTTTATAAAAGTCAAATCCTGCAGCTTTAAGTCATGATATAACTGTGATTAAACACAAAGGCTGAGCTTAGTGTCACAGGCTTGATATATAATATATAGATATAATGAATCAAGAACCTTCCTGTTACTGTCCAGTAACAGGAAGTTTGGCTAAGCTACAATAAAAGCAGGATTGCAGTGGACAAATAAAGCTTTTGCTCTAAAATAGCTGGTGTCTTTTTTCTCCAGCATCTCTAATTCTTATCACATGTTCTTTACTTTAATTTAAATCATGCTCATGTAGAATGAAGTGAATGCCATAAAGTGGGATCCCACGGGCAGCTTGCTGGCCTCCTGCTCAGACGACATGACGCTCAAGGTCAGCAGTCTGTATTCCAGCATGTTTGTTAATGTACCACATGTCAAATTCAGAGATTTATTCAAGTTATTGGCGCCGATCCTTCTGCTGTAGATCTGGAGCATGAAGCAGGATTCGTGTGTCCATGACCTCCAGGCCCATAGTAAAGAAATCTACACCATCAAATGGAGCCCCACGGGCCCTGGGACCAACAATCCCAGTGCAAACCTCATGCTGGCCAGGTACGAGTTCAGAGACGATGACTTTTTTCTTGTTTTTTTTTTTTACCCCCACAAGGCTCTCGTTACGCCACATATCATTTTTACTGTTAAAAAAATCGGCCGAGATCTAAAACGTTGATGTATTTAAATCAATAAAAACTGTATTTGTTGGTTCTCTAATAATAACTTTAATCACATTTTCTACTTTTTGTCTTTTTTTTTTAAAGAATAAACTAAATTTTGTTTCCCTGCAACAGTTCAAAATATAAGGATAATACATCACTCAATACTAAAATTTTCTTCATTTTTGGAAAAATTGAACATTATTTAAAAGTCTGTATAAATACTGCAAGAAATTTACACTATGTATGTTTGATCACCATTTATCAAAAGTTCATTTGTTAAATTGGATAAAAGAAATGGCAAAAAGGTGTGTAGGTGCATATATTTTGATTTAATTTGATTTATTGTCAATTAAAATATCAAACAAGCACCCGTTTAATCTTATTTAACTCTTCTATTGTGTGTAATTGATGGTTTAAGTATTTCCCAAAGAAAATACATTAATGTCTTCTGCCAACAGAATAAATTGTAGCAGCTTAGACACTTCCCTGATATCATTAATATACAAAAGAAACAACAGTGGTCCAAGTGCTAAACCTTGTGGAGCCGTTTGGGCTTCTGATGGGGATGCAACACAAAACTGCGGAGTGTTTAACTGAAGCAGAAGGATCGTTAGCAGTGTGGTTGGTCGATCACTGTGTGGAAAGGCTAGAAATATATATATATATATATATATATAATATGACATTGGTGCAAAATTTTAAATCGGTGCATCTCA